>NC_092097.1:45443320-45816229 GCF_045679555.1 Salvelinus alpinus
TCTTCAGGTCATTGACCAGGTCCTGCCGTGTAGTTCTGGGCTGATCCCTCACATTCCTCATGATCATTGATGACCCCACGAGGTGAGATCTTGCATGGAGCCCCAGACCGAGGGTGATTGACCGTCATCTTGAACTGTCTTCCATTTTCTAATAATTGCTGCCAACAGTTGTTGCCTTCTCACCAAGCTGCTTGCCTATTGTCCGATGTCAGCCCATCCCAGCCTTGTACAGGTCTACAATTTATCCCTGATGTCCTTACACAGCTCTCTGGTCTTGGCCATTGTGGAGAGGTTGGAGTCTGTTTGATTGAGTGTGTGGACAGGTGTCTTTTATACAGGTAACGAGTTCAAACAGGTCCAGTTAATACAGGTAATGAGTGGAGAACAGGAGGGCTTCTTAAAGAAAAACTAACAGGTCTGTGAGAGCCGGAATTCTTACTGGTTGGTAGGTGATCAAATACTTATGTCATGCAATAAAATGCAAATTAATTACTTAAAAATCATACAATGTGATTTTCTGGATTTTTGTTTTAGATTCCGTCTCTCACAGTTGAAGTGTACCTATGATAAAAATGACAGACCTCTACATGCTTTGTAAGTAGGAAAACCTGCAAAATCGGCAGTGTATCAAATACTTGTTCTCCCCACTGTATGTGTGGGACTGCATTGTGTGTGTGTTAATTTTTTGGGGGTGTGTGTGTGTTTGGAGGGTTTGTTGGTGTGTGTGTGTGTGTTTGTGTTTCTATGCGTCTGCGTTTGTGTTTGTGTAGGTGTGTGTGTGTGTTTGTGTTTCTATGCGTCTGCGTTTGTGTTTGTGTAGGTGTGTGTCAGCGCAGAGTAGGAAGGAAGTCTCTAGGTAGGAATGCCATCCATGATGTCCTTTGATACTGTGAGAGAGGACGGATGTATGCAGCCGTGGCCTTGCCAAATTACACCCACTCCACTCACAACCCCTTCCTCTTCCCACCGACCCCTATGACTCTGTACTCGCTAATCCCACACATGCTCCCTCTCCACAACACCCCCAGCCCCACAAACAATCCTGGATTTAGGAAGCTGGCAGATAGATTCATCCAAGCAAAGAGAATTATAGCCATTTCAAAGATCAAAGATGAAAACAAGAACAGAGTACATCTGAGAAAAAATTACACGGAAGAGTGATTCTCTACACAATGACTACATGCCAGGAAAACAGTGTATTCTTTTGCAAAAGCAACAACACGGTTGAGTTCTTAAAGTTCTTAATTAGAGTCGTTGTTTTTCTTAATCATACAGTGGTTGAGTGTTGTCATGTGGTGTTGTTTTAATTCAGCGAATTAGCTGTTTCTCAGTAAAACAGTTTATGCCTGTTTTAGAAACGTGAAAATACCTGGGTTTCATATCAATATAATAAAAAATGTAAATACAGAGTAAGAAAGAAAGAAAGACTATAGATCTATAGTATCCAGTTAGAAAGACAGACAGACACACACAGAGACACATGGCGATAATATACAGGCAGACACACACACAGAGACACATGGTGATGATAGACAGACTGACAGACACAGAAACACACAGCGATGATAGACAGACAGACAGATAGATACAGTGGGGAGAACAAGTATTTGATACACTGCCGATTTTGCAGGTTTTCCTACTTACAAAGCATGTAGAGGTCTGTCATTTTTATCATAGGTACACTTCAACTGTGAGAGACGGAATCTAAAACAAAAATCCAGAAAATCACATTGTATGATTTTTAAGTAATTAATTTGCATTTTATTGCATGACATAAGTATTTGATCACCTACCAACCAGTAAGAATTCCGGCTCTCACAGACCTGTTAGTTTTTCTTTAAGAAGCCCTCCTGTTCTCCACTCATTACCTGTATTAACTGCACCTGTTTGAACTCGTTACCTGTATAAAAGACACCTGTCCACACACTCAATCAAACAGACTCCAACCTCTCCACAATGGCCAAGACCAGAGAGCTGTGTAAGGACATCAGGGATAAATTGTAGACCTGTACAAGGCTGGGATGGGCTACAGGACAATAGCCAAGCAGCTTGGTGAGAAGGCAACAACTGTTGGCACAATTATTAGAAAATGGAAGAAGTTCAAGATGACGGTCAATCACCCTCGGTCTGGGGCTCCATGCAAGATCTCACCTCGTGGGGCATCAATGATCATGAGGAATGTGAGGGATCAGCCCAGAACTACACGGCAGGACCTGGTCAATGACCTGAAGAGAGCTGGGACCACAGTCTCAAAGAAAACCATTAGTAACACACTACGCCGTCATGGATTAAAATCCTGCAGCGCACGCAAGGTCCCCCTGCTCAAGCCAGCGCATGTCCAGGCCCGTCTGAAGTTTGCCAATGACCATCTGGATGATCCAGAGGAGGAATGGGAGAAGGTCATGTGGTCTGATGAGACAAAAATAGAGCTTTTTGCTCTAAACTCCACTCGCCGTGTTTGGAGGAATAGAAGGATGAGTACAACCCCAAGAACACCATCCCAACCGTGAAGCATGGAGGTGGAAACATCATTCTTTGGGGATGCTTTTCTGCAAAGGGGACAGGACGACTGCACCGTATTGAGGGGAGGATGGATGGGGCCATGTATCGCGAGATCTTGACCAACAACCTCCTTCCCTCAGTAAGAGCATTGAAGATGGGTCGTGGCTGGGTCTTCCAGCATGACAACGACCTGAAACACACAGCCAGGGCAACTAAGGAGTGGCTCCGTAAGAAGCATCTCAAGGTCCTGGAGTGGCCTAGCCAGTCTCTAGACCTGAACCCAATAGAAAATCTTTGGAGGGAGCCGAAAGTCCGTATTGCCCAGCGACAGCCCCGAAACCTGAAGGATCTGGAGAAGGTCTGTATGGAGGAGTGGGCCAAAATCCCTGCTGCAGTGTGTGCAAACCTGGTCAAGAACTACAGGAAACGTATGATCTCTGTAATTGCAAACTAAGGTTTCTGTACCAAATATTCAGTTCTGCTTTTCTGATGTATCAAATACTTATGTCATGCAATAAAATGCAAATTAATTACTTAAAAATCATACAATGTGATTTTCTGGATTTTTGTTTTAGATTCCGTCTCTCACAGTTGAAGTGTACCTATGATAAAAATTACAGACCTCTACATGCTTTGTAAGTAGGAAAACCTGCAAAATTGTCAGTGTATCAAATACTTGTTCTCCCCACTGTATGTCGCAGTGGCTAGGAACAGACCTGGCTCAAAGTAGTATTTGCTATATTTTATTTATTTTTTATTTAACCTTTAACTAGGCAAGTCAGTTCTTATTTACAGTGATGGCCTCAGTTACTATATGTGCACTTGGGTGAGCAGGGTTTGTACACTTGGGACTATTCCATTGGTGTAATTGCACCAGGGAAGCTAAATCAAGGGCACCTAAAGTGTTTGGAAGACAATAAATACTATTTTGACCCAGGTCTGGTTGTGAAACCTAGCCTAAATACCAACAGAAAATGTAGCTTGATGTACACTGTCAGTCATAGTTGGCTAGGGGTTAGTTTCATTCTATACCATTATGTACAGTCGTGGCCAAAAGTTTTGAGAATGACACAAATATTAAATTCCACAAAGTTTGCTACTTTAGTGTCTTTAGATATTTTTGTCAGATGTTACTATGGAATACTATTTTCGTCACATGTTACTATGGAAGTATAATCACAAGCGTTTTATAAGTGTCAAAGGCTTTTATTGACAATTACATGAAGTTGATGCAGAGTCAATATTTGCAGTGTTGACCCTTCTTTTTCAAGACCTCTGCAATCCGCCCTGGCATGCTGTCAATTAACTTCTGGGCCACATCCTGATTGATGGCAGCCCATTCTTGCATAATCAATGCTTGGAGTTTGTCAGAATTTGTGGGGTTTTGTTTGTCCACCTGCCTCTTGAGGATTGACCACAAATTCTCAATGGGATTAAGGTCTGGGGAGTTTCCTGGCCATGGACCCAAAATATCGATGTTTTGTTCCCCAAGCCACTTAGTTATCACTTTTTCCTTATGGAAAGGTGCTCCATCATGCTGGAAAAGGCATTGTTCGTCACCAAACTGTTCCTGGATGGTTGGGAGAAGCTGCTCTCGGAGGATGTGTTGATACCATTCTTTATTCATGGCTGTGTTCTTAGGCAAAATTGTAAGTGAGCCCAGTCCCTTGGCTGAGAAGCAACCCCACACATGAATGGTCTCAGGATGCTTTACTGTTGGCTTGGCAGAGGACTGATGGTAGCGCTCACCTTGTCTTCTCAGGACACGCTTTTTTCCGGATGCCCCAAACAATCGGAAAGGGGATTCATCAGAAAAAATAACTTTACCCCTGTCCTCAGCAGGCCAATCCAATTCAAATCAAAATGTATTTGTCACGTGTGCCGAATACAACAGGTGTAGACCTTACAGTAAAATGTTTACTTACAGGCTCTAACCAATAAAAAAGCTATGTGTGAAAAAAAGGTATGTGTGTGTGTATAGGTAAGTAAAGAAATAAACAACAGTAAAAAGACATTTGAAAATAAGAATGGCAAGGCTACATACAGACACCGGTTAGTCAGGCTTATTGAGGTAGTATGTACATGTAGGTATGGTTAAAGTGACTATGCATATATGATGAACAGAGAGTAGCAGTAGCGTAAAAAGAGGAGTTGGCGGCTGGTGGGACACAATGCAGATAGCCCGGTTAGCCAATGTGCGGGAGCACTGGTTGGTCGGGCCAATTGAGGTAGTATGTACATGAATGTATTGTTAAAGTGACTATGCATATAAGATAAACAGAGAGTAGTAGCAGCGTAAAAGAGAAGTTGGGGGAGGGCACACAATGCAAATAGTCTGGGTAACAATTTGGTTACCTGTTCAGGAGTCTTATGGCTGGGGGTAAAAACTGTTGAGAAGCCTTTTTGTCCTAGACTTGGCACTCCGGTACCGCTTGTCATGCGGTAGTAGAGAGAACAGTCTATGACTGGGGTGGCTGGGGTCTTTGACCATTTTTAGGGCCTTCCTCTGACACCGCCTGGTGTAGATGTCCTGGATGGCAGAATATCAGTCTGTCCCTGATGTTTTTCCTGGAGAGAAGTGGCTTCTTTGCTGCCCTTCTTGACACCAGGCCATCCTCCAAAAGTCTTCGCCTCACTGTGCGTACAGATGCACTCACACCTGCCTGCTGCCATTCCTGAGCAAGCTCTGTACTGGTGGTGGCCCGATACCGCAGCTGAATCAACTTTAGGAGACGGTCCTGGTGCTTGCTAGACTTTCTTGGGCGCCCTGAAGCCTTCTTCACAACAATTTAACCGCTCTCCTTGAAGTTCTTGATGCTCCGATAAATGGTTGATTTAGGTGCAATTTTACTGGCATCAATATCCTTGCCTGTGAAGCCCTTTTTGTGCAAAGTAATGATGATGGCAAGTGTTTCCTTTCAGGTAATCATGGTTGACAGAGGAAGAACAATGATTCCAAGTACCACCCTCCTTTTGAAGCTTCCAGTCTGATATTCAAACTCAATCAGCATGACAGAGTGATCTCCAGCCTTGTCCTCGTCAACACTCACACCTGTGTTAACGAGTAAATCACTGACATGATGTTAGCTGGTCCTTTTGTGGCAGGGCTGAAATGCAGTGGACATGTTTTTGGGGGATTCAGTTAATTTGCATGGCAAAGAGGTACTTTGCAATTAATGGCAATTCATCTGATCACTCTTCATGCCATTCTGGAGTATATGCAAATTGCCATCATACAAACTGAGGCAGCAGACTTTGTGAAAAATAATATTCGTGTCATTCTCAAAACTTTTGGCCACGACTGTACAGTAAGTACAAACACTACCCAATAGGAACAGATGATGCCAAACACTTTGCTATTAATGCATGACCCATGTCTAGACCTATAAGGACAATGGCATATTTAAGATGCAACACTTTTTTGTCATTGTT
Organism: Salvelinus alpinus; assembly: GCF_045679555.1. Taxonomy (NCBI): domain Eukaryota; kingdom Metazoa; phylum Chordata; class Actinopteri; order Salmoniformes; family Salmonidae; genus Salvelinus; species Salvelinus alpinus. The sequence goes on from NC_092097.1 coordinate 45,449,255, forward strand.
TTGTCCTACAGCAGGGGTTTCCCAAACTTGGTCCTTGTTTCTTTACTATTGTGCAGGAAACCCGGAGACCAGAGGAGGTTATTAGTGAGTTCAATATACTGGCCACTAAGGCTGACTGAGAAGGTGGTAGGGGTTATTATTGCTGTCTTCAACTGATCAGAGATCAGATATTGGCCACTAAGGTTGACTGAGATAAGTGGTAGAGGCTATTAGTGAGTTCATAATACTAGCCACTAAGGGTGACTGAGATAAGTGGTAGAGGCTATTAGTGAGTTTATAATACTGGCCACTAAGGCTGACTGAGATAAGTGGTAGGGGTTATTAGTGCTGTCTTCAACTGATCAGAGATCAGATACTGGCCACTAAGGCTGACTGAGATAAGTGGTAGAGGTTATTAGTGCTTTCTTCAACTGATCAGAGATCAGATGTTTGCCAGAGAGGCTAACGCTAACCATGAGGCCAGATACTATAGGTGCTCTGGTGTTAGATTAATTAGCATTAGCCTGCCACAATCCACTCATTCCTACTAATGGGAGCTAGGTGGCTTTAACTAACACTGCTACTGTGTGGGGTCAGAGCAGAGGAAATTAGGAGGAGTTACATGTCCTTTAAGCCCTGTTTTGAAATAAGCTCTTCTGGTCATTATTGGTTTTGTCGTGATCAATATGGTTATTGTATTTCATAGCAATGTAAAACACCTTGTAGGTGTGTCCAATCTAAAAAATAAGCAGAGTTGGGCCTGGTCAGTACTTGGATGGGAGACCGCATGTTATTATAGTTTGATTATGGTGTAAGGCTCTTGATAGTAGCTTATATCTAACCTAATATTTTTCAATCAACATAGCACTGCCTACACAACCAAACATAAATACATACAGTGCATTCGGAAAGTATTCAGACCCCTTGACTTTTTCCACATTTTGTTACGTTACAGCCTTATTCTAAAATGGATTAAATCGTTTTCCCCTCATCTATCAACACACAATACCCCATAAGCAAAAACAGGTTTTTAGTCATTTTAGCAAATAAAGATCACATTTACATAAGTAATCAGACCATTTACTCAGTACTTAGTTGAAGCACCGTTGGCAGCGATTACACCCTCGTCATACCCAAGTCTTCTTGGGTATGACGCTACAAGCTTGGCACACCTGTATTTGGGGAGTTTCTCCCATTCTTCTCTGCAGATCCTCTCAAGCTCTGTCAGGCTGGATGGGGAGTGTCTCTGCACAGTTATTTTCAGATCTCTCCAGAGTTGTTTGATCGGGTTCAAGTCTGGGCTCTGGCCGGGTCAATCAAGGACATTCAGAGACGTGTCCCAAAGCCACTTCTGCATTGTCTTGGCTGTGTGCTTAGGGTTGTTGTCCTGTTGGAAGGTGAACCTTCGCCCCAGTCTGAGGTCCTGAGCACTCTGGAGCAGGTTTCCATCAAGGATCTCTCTGTACTTAGCTCCGTTCATCTTCCCCTCTATCCTGACTAGTCTTGCAGTCCCTGCCGCTGAAAAACATCCCCACAGCATTATGCTGCCACCTCCATGCTTCACCGTAGGGATAGTGCCAGGTTTTCTCCAGACGTGACACTTGGCACTCAGGCCAAAGAGTTCAATCGGTTTCATCAGACCGGAGCATCTTGCTTCTCATGGTCTGAGAGTCCTTTAGGTGCCTTTTGGCAAACTCCAAGCGGGCTGTCATGAGCCTTTTACTGAGGAGTGGCTTCTGTCTGGTCAATCTACCATAAAGGCCTGATTGGTGGAGTAAGTAAGTTAAGAACAAATTCTTATTTACAATGACGGCTACGCCGGCCAAACCCGGACGCCGTTGGGTCAATTGTGGGCCGCCCTATGGGACTCCCAAACATGGCAGGTTGTGATACAGCCTGGAATCGAACCAAGGTCTGTAGTGACGCCTCTAGCACTGAGATGCAGTGCCTTAGACTGCTGCCTTAGACTGCCTTAGACTGACTCCTTCTCCCCCGATTGCTCAGTTTGGCCGGGTGGCCAGCTCTAGGATGAGTCTTGATGGTTCCAAACTTCTTCCATTTAAGAATGATGGAGGCCACTTTGTTCTTGGGGAGCTTCAAGGCTACAGAAATGTTTTGGTATCCTTCCCCAGATCTGTGCCTCGACACAATCCTGTCTGGTCGGCTGAGGCGGACAGGGCTTTTGGGCAACTAAGAGCTCTGTTTACTTCGGCTCCAGTGCTGGCCCATCCGGATCCCTCTTCGGAATTCATAGTGGAGGTAGACGCATCCGAGGCTGGGATAGGAGCCGTGCTCTCACAGCGCTCGGGCATGCCACCGAAACTCCGCCCCTGTGCTTTCTTCTCGAAGAGGCTCAGCCCAGCGGAGCGAAACTATGATGTGGGGGACCGGGAGTTGTTGGCTGTGGTTAAAGCGTTGAAAGCGTGGAGACATTGGCTTGAGGGGGCTAAACACCCTTTTCTCATCTGGACTGACCACCGCAACCTGGAGTACATCCGGGCAGCGAGGAGACTGAATCCTCGTCAGGCATGTTCTTTACCCGTTTTGTGTTTACCCTGTCTTACAGACCAGGTTCCCAGAATAAGAAGGCAGACGCACTGTCCCGGCTGTATGACACAGAGGAGCGGCCCATGGATCAAACTCCCATACTCCCGGCCTCCTGCCTGGTAGCACCGGTCATGTGGGATCTGGATGATCAGGCATTGAGCAGGCGTTATGTACAGAGACCGCTCCGCTCCAGTGTCCCGTTGGGCGTGTGTACGTTCCGTCTGCTATCCGTGACCAGTTGATCTCTTGGGCCCACACGTCTCCCTCCTCTGGTCATCCGGGGATCGGTCGGACGGTGCGCTGTCTGACTGGGAAGTACTGGTGGCCAACTTTGGCTAAGGACGTGAGGGTTTATGTCTCCTCCTGCACGGTGTGTGCCCAGTGTAAGGCTCCGAGACACCTGCCCAGAGGTAAGTTACATCCCTTACCCGTTCCACAACGACCTTGGTCACATCTGTTAGTGGATTTCCTAACGGATCTTCCCCCCTCACAGGGAAATACCACGATCCTGGTCGTTGTGGATCGTTTTTCTAAGTCCTGTCGTCTCCTCCCTCTGCCTGGTCTCCCTACGGCCCTACAGACTGCAGAGGCCCTGTTTACACACGTCTTCCGGCACTACAGGGTGCCTGAGGATATAGTGTCTGATCGGGGTCCCCAGTTCACGTCGAGAGTTTGGAAGGCGTTCATGGAACGTCTGGGGGTCTCGATTAGCCTTACCTCGGGTTTTCACCCTGAGAGTAACGGGCAGGTAGAGAGAGTCAACCAGGATGTGGGCAGGTTTCTGCGGTCCTATGGCCAGGACCGCCCGGGGGAGTGGGCTGCGTTTGTGCCCATGGCCGAGATGGCACAGAACTCGCTTCGCCACACCTCCATTAACCTCTCCCCATTTCAGTGTGTATTGGGGTACCAGCCGGTTCTGGCACCGTGGCATCAGGGTCATACCGAGACTCCTGTGGTGGACGACTGGTTTAGGCGTGCGGAGGGGACATGGGAGGCCACCCGTGTCCATCTCCAGCGAGCCGCGCGTCGCCAGAAAACCAGCGCGGACCGTCACCGCAGTGAGACCCCGGTGGACCGGGTCTGGCTCTCGACCCGTAACCTGCCCCTCCGCCTGCCCTGCCGGAAACTGGGTCCGTGGTTTGTGGGGCCATTTAAAGTCCTGAGTAGGGTGAACGAGGTATGTTATAGATTACAGCTTCCCTCTGATTATCGTATTAATTGTGTCTCTCCTAAGGCCGGTGGTGGCTGGTCCGCTCCAGGAATCTGAGGTGCGGGAGGTCCCTCCGGCACCTTTGGACATCGAGGGGGCCCCGGCGTACATCGTTCGTTCCATCCTGGATTCGAGGTGTCGGGTGGGGGGCCTTCAGTACCTCGTGGAGTGGGAAGGGTACGGGCCGGAGGAGAGGTGCTGGGTTCCGGTTGCAGATGTTTTAGATCCTGAACTACTGCGTGAGTTTCACCGTCGCCGCTGGAGCCGCGCGTCACGGGGGGGGTACTGTCACGACTTCTGCCCGAAGTCAGCCCCTCTCCTTGTTCGGGCGGCGTTCGGCGATCGACGTCACTGGCTTTCTAGCCATCGCCGCTCCATTTTTCGTATATCCATTGGTCTTATCTTGTTTACATACACACCTGGTTTTCATTTCCCCAATCAAGCTACTTGTATTTAACCCTCTGTTTCCCATCATGTTTTTGTGTAATTGTTTTCATGTTAGGTTTTCATGTTTTTTGAGCGAGTTTGTTTCATGTAGTGCTCTCGTTTTTGGAACTATAACAAAGTGCGCCTGTTCATCATAATATCTGCTCTCCTGCACTTGACTTCGCCTCTAATACACCATCCTGACATGTAGAAACATCTCAAGGATGATCAATGCGCCTGAGCTCAAGGATGATCAATGCGCCTGAGCTCAAGGATGATCAATGCGCATGATGCGCCTGAGCTCAATTTCGAGTGTCATAAAAAAAATTATGAATTTGCTAAAATTACAAAAAAACTGTTTTCGCTTTGACATTATGGGGTAGTGTGTAGATTGATGAGGGAAAAAATAATTGAATCATTGTAGAATAAGGCTGTAACGTAACAAAATGTGAAAAAAGTCAAGGGCTCTGAATACTTTTGGGAATGCACTGTATACCCACAAACTCACTCACTCACACACATCTTAACAACACTCACCCACTCACCCACCCACCCACACACAAACACACCCACTCACCCACCCACCCACACACAAACACACCCACTCACCCAATCACCCACCCACCCACATCAACACTTCTTCATGCTGAGCACACACACTCTATCTACAACACATGCCCAAATCATCACCACGAGCAAATCATGTTCGGACAAGGAGCTCTGCCTCTTTCTCTCTCCCAGTCTCCCTGCCTTATCGACCTGACAGTTGTCAAATTGCCTTGCAGCTCAGTATGCAGGCTTCTCTTCCAGCGGCCTATGAAACATGACTTGTTGACAAACAGGCTATATCCCAGGGTGCTTTGTGCCAATATTAGGTTCTGACAGGCCTGCTCAGCAAACATCTGACATGTTCATGACTTAGATCAAATTAGTGTGGTGGGAAAATCAATCCGCTAAACTTAGCTGGACGTTAAAACAACATGGCGCATACATCCAGTCTGCTTCAATGGCAACTCGCCACTGAGAACGAGCACAGAAAACAAGCGGAAACATTTGAATTTCAATACTGTTGAAGGAAAGTGCACTCATGAATTTGAGATGAAAAAAACACCACCTTTGTGGTATTTTGTACCACCAGAAAAAGTATCCAAGGAGGGGGAACATTGTCTAACTTGACCCATTCTTTTTCAGTTATCTTGAAAATTGCTACACTCAGCCTAGCTAGCCAACAACTTTAAATTTGATAGATGGTGCAGATCCGAGCATGAAACTCATAAAGGCAGTGGTGTCATAATCCTCCCCCGGCAATGGCAGACGATGCTCGTTTGAAGATGCAGCACATGCATTTTTAAAGCCCTACGCACACATGTAGTTGTTCTCTGTATTGCTTGGAGTGCTATGACAGAAATGTGGTTGTGTCACACAGAGACGGCCGGCTGCTGTCGACTGGAGCATCATTAAAAATGAAAAGGGGAGAAATAATGAAATAAAATGGAAAGTGCCGTAGGGAAATAAATATATAAACAAATGAATATATATATAATGCAATCTCAAGAGACCCTACTCCATATATTCGCTTCCTCCTCCCAGTGAGTCCAACATGAAATGAGATGGATAAATCCAGATAGTGATCTGTCGATCTTTCTTTCTTTCTTTCTTTCTTTCTTTCTTTCTTTCTTTCTTTCTTTCTTTCTTCCCTGTCTCTCTCTCCCTTTTTCTCTGTCAGACTCTCCAAAGGGAATTGAATGAGTTAGGCCGAATCACAGGAGTCTAATTAGCATGGGCAATAGCCCATGGCTAATAAGTGTCTCACCACAGCAACGGGAGAGTGTCTTTGGTCGAGTGGGAGTCTGGAACCGAGAATCAGATGCCTAATCAGGCTAAAGACAAACAACAGTGGGGTTGGGGGGGGGGGGGGGGGGTTAACACCGTGTTGTCCACTCATTCTCTCTATCCATTCACCACTCCCCGTTCTGCTTCCTTTCTCACACTTGCTTTCTGTCTAAAGGCCTAAATAGTCCTCCGCAGCCAAAAGAGTGTAGGGACTGAGTCACTGGGCCGTTCCAATCTCTTCTCATTTGTGTGTAGTTACTGTGCTTGCAACTTTGTAACTGAACTGCCATATCATGGAAGAAAGCATTTTTAAACAGTCGTTTTAGAAACTTGAAGAATCTCTGAAGCTTAATTTGCATGCAGATCCTGTAGTAATATGACATAATAAGTAATGACTTATTACAGAGGTAGTTATCATATTATGCTAACTACCTCTGTAATAAGTCATTACTTATTATTACACAGTCATCAGTCTTATACCTGCAGAGAGGGATTTAAGAGCACCATCATCCCACACTTAAACACATTGAGAGGCTGTGAGTGATACACGGCGTAAAGTATTTGATGTAAGAGCAGTGTCTGGAAACAGTGGGGGAATCAATCTCACCATTAAGTGAGAAAAAAAATTATATTGAAATGTACCACCCTGAGGTGAAAGACTGTAAAATCAAAGGGTCATTGAATCATCACTTTGAGTCACATCCAGAGGGTGAGAGACAGAAAATAGATACATGAAGCTATAAGAAGAGGGATATACACTGAGTGTACAAAACATTCAGAACACCTTCCTAAAATTAAGTTGCACCCTCTTTTGCCCTCAGAACAACCTCAATTCGTCAGGGCATGAACCCTACAAGGTGTCGAAAACGTTGCACAGGGATGCTGGCCCATTTTAGTGGTGGACCATTCTTGATACACATCGGAAACTGTTGAGCGTGAAAAACCCAGCCACGTTGCAGTTCTTGGCACACTGGCACCTATTACCATTACCCCGTTCAAAGGCACTTCAATATTTTGTCTTGCCCATTCACTCTCTGAATGGCACACATACACAATCCATGTTTCAATTTTCTCAAGGCTTAAAAATCCTTCTTTAATTAATCTGTCTCCTCCCCTTCATCTACACTGATTCAAGTGGATTTAACAAGTGACATCAATAAGGGATCATAGCTTCACCTGGATTCACCTGGTCAGTCCATTAAATGGAAAAAGCAGGTGTTCCTAATGTTTTGTACCCTCAGTGTCTATCCCAGTTCTCCAGCACAAAGAAACCCTATGTAACCCTGCACCAAGGTGAATGCATATATCCCTTGAGTAGCACCCTTTGGAAATGAAAAATGTGCTTTAAAGTGATTAATGAGTTACGGTAGTCAGAAGGGAATAGTTGCTGTAACAAGCTGTTGCTTCTTGTAGATGGGTAATTTATCATATTCAGTGTAGTGTAGTGTAATATTGTGAGGTAAAATTAACATACACTGAGCTTACAAAACATTAGGAACACCTTTATAATATTGAGTTGCACACCATTTTGTCCTCAGAACAGCCAAAATTCATTGGGGCATGGACTGTACAAGGTGTCGGAAGCGTTCCACAGGGATGTTGGCCTATATTGACTCCAATACTTCCCACAGTTGTGTCAACTTGGTTGGATGTCCTTTGGGTGGTGGACTATTCTTGATAAACACGGGAAACTGTTGAGTGTGAAAGGCACTTAAATATTTTGTCTTGCTCAATCACCCTCTGAATGGCACACATACACAATCCATGTCTCAATTGTCTCAAGGCTTAAAAATCCTCCTTTAACCTGTCTCCTCCCCTTCATCTATACTGATTGAATTGTTAACAGGTGACATCAATAAGGGATCATAGCTTTCACCTGGATTCACCTGGTCAGTCTATGTCATGGAAAGAGCAGGTGTTCCTCATGTTTTGTATTCACAGTGTACATTATAATGTCTATAAACACTTCAAGTAGATAATGTATTTAAATGTATTTGTTAAACACTTCATCATACAAGAAAGACCAAGACAAAAACTCCCCTAAAGTATGTTATCAACTTGTTATTGTCAATAAACCTTTGGATAGTAGAAAAATCTCAATATCACCCTTCTCTAATGCGTTGAGGGATTTCACTGGAATACAGTTGCTGTTGGCCACTCATAACCAAAATAGGAGAAAAAGTCAAAATACTGATAAACAAAAATCTAGTCTGGGAATTCGCTGAGAAGCCAATAAATGCCAAGGCAGCTTAAGGTCACCGTCGGGTCGAGCTGGCAGAACCTCCTTGGGGAAATAATGGCTTGTTGCAAGACCTTCAGCCTCCATTCAAGCTGGAAGGTAAAATAATGAAATAAGAATGAGCCGGTAATCAACCGAGGAGCTGTCTGTCTGTAGTTGCCGATACTCGGGCCTCGGGAGTGAATTTTTCATAGCCTTGGGGACAGGTGGCTCAGAGGCTATTTCCTCCCTCCTTGCAGTGTATGTGTGCGCTGCGCGTGTGAGTGCGTCGTGCACAGATGTAGTTGCCTGTGTTGACAAGAGTGGCTGGGAGCTAACTGCAGCTCCACATCACTTTTCTCCATCAGAAGACCCTGGGGTACAAAGCTGTTGGACTTCATCTCTTCATCTCAACACTCTGCCCCTGAGAGGGTTTTTCTGGCACACCTTTTGATGAGCTGTAATGGTTGTGCAGTGCAGAATGGTTATACTGCTAGTAATGGACTTAGCATCTAAGTGATGTCTGTCTCTATATCCTTTCCATTGTCTAAGCTCACATGGTTGTTGAACTCAATTAGGGTTTGATGTTCCAGAATTATTCACAACTTGGATGCCAAGTCCCATGTACCTGCAGTAAATACCATTTACAGGTATCAGAGAGTCAAATGTGAAGAATTCCATCTCATGGAACTCCTTTAGTTTATACAACTATCTCTTTGCTAGATGTACGTGAAGGCTTTGGAATAATGGAGTCTTCAAAACCCCTGTTTGAGCGAGAGATTCACCAGTTTTGCACAGCAAACCCCTTGAGTTTTGAACCTCAAGGTGAAGCTTTCTACAGCCACGGTGTGTATGAGAATAGATAAGACCTTGCACAAAGCTCAATCCCCCAGGCTCCCTGCTAAGTGTCACGTTATGTGGACCTATTCTTCAAAATGTTATACCGCCTGTGATCTTGATTTGCCGAAGACTCCTCTCAACAGATCAAAGGCTCAGAGCATTTATTTTGATTTTCCCTGCCATTATTCCACTGCCATGTCTAGCCCATACAACTCCTCAGGAACCATAATGTTGCTACACCACATTCAATTGATAACATGGTAGAGAAGCACCTGCCTATTTCAGAATATGTGTATTGGTCCTACAATACTTGGTTGTAGTGGTGTAAAGTACTGAAGTAAAAATACCTTAAAGTACTACTTAAGTAGTTTTTTTTAGGTATCTGTACTTTACTTTACTATTTGTATTTTTGAATACTTTTACTTTTACTTCACTACATTCCTCAAGAAAATTATGTACTTTTTACTCCATATATTTTCCCTGAAACCCAAAAGTACTCGTTATATTTTCCATGCTTAGCAGGACAGAAAAGTGGTTCAGTCACTTATCAAGACAACATCCCTTGTCATCCTTACTGTCTCTGATCTGGAGGACTCACTAAACACAAATGCTTCGCTTGTAAATTATGTCTGCGTGTTGTAGTGTGCCCCTGGCTATCCTTAAATAAGAAAATACACAAAAATTGTGCCATCTGATTTTCTTATTATAAGCAATTTGAAATGATTTATACTTCACTTTTGATACTTAAGTATATTTAAAACCAAATACTTTTAGACTTTTACTCAAGTAGTATTTTTCTGGGTGACTTTCCCTTTTACTTGAGTCATTTTCTGTGAAGATATCTTTACTTTTACTCAAGTATGACAATTGGGTACTTTTTCCACCACTGCTTGGATGACCAACTACCATATTGAAATGTACTGTATGTTTTTGTATTTCCAAATTCCTACATTTTGATTTAATATCAGAAAATGTGACACTGGCGACGTAGACTTCTTCCTGGTATCAGACTAACACTCCTATAGTAAATATTTCACAACTTCTAATTCATGTTCTAAAAACGGTATATTTCTTCCACAGAAAGTCATCTATAAAACCAGGGTTTCCATTAGCCGGTAATAGCCGGCTTTTGGACATATAATACAATTTAGTGAAATTAAATTGGTGCTTGTGTACAGTATATTCGTTATGCATCTTATTTATCACGTGTCCAGCATAAAGATACAGAGCCTTTTCGCTTTTCAGTGCGAAAGCTGCTGCAACAGCATCTCAAACAGCAAATAGTTAGGCAATGGAAAAAAGCCTTCATCTGTGCACCACACAACACGTTGCAATGAGCTGGAGGCAGGCTGCATTTTGAAAACATATACTTCATTGTTTGAAACCTGAACGTTTTACTACATATTATGAGACTTGTTGTTTCAAAGTCTAGCCAAAATCATATCAAATCAATTATTTTATATAAACGTTCTTTCATTGTCCAGTAGCCAAAGGCACAATCCTAGTAACATTAGCAACCCATGCTAGTTGTTGCATATTAGATCTCCCCTCCCTCTTTTCAAAATGTTATAATGGATATTTAAATCTCTGTCACATGAAACTGCTGGCATGCGCTGTGCTCTTTTGACAAAGGTGTATCCCGCTAATTACATTAGGGCACGGACATTCACACGTAGCCTACTGCCTTGTACGCATTGCTGCACATATAATGTGAAGAAATAATAGTTGATCAACATTTTAAGCTAAACGTTCTGATCTGTTGCATCAGACTCATTACTTTTTAACTTATTTTTTGGCAGCCTAGGCCTACTGGTTGTATGAATTTGGGATCTATCGTCCCACAACTGTCCCAGAGTCGGTTAGGAATAGGCAATTTCTTTCTCGACAAGCCGACCAATAGAATAGGTCAACTTTTCTACTATGGGGAATAGTAGATTGACATCGGCAAATGATTTTGCTGTTCGTTACTCTTCTTGTTGGCTGAGGAAAAGTAAATATGGACAGTTATTCTAAAATGTTCAAAGTACGCATCAGGATTCGGCAAGAAGGACTGCACATTGTTGCATCCTCGACTTGCATGTTCTGTTAAAATAGGAATTACCATATTCTAAATGTGATTTCTGTCATTCTGAGCCCTAATGCATATGGGTCCGGTAAATTTCTCAAATGTCCGGTAAATGAAAATGCTGCTGGTCAAATGTCTGGCATCACATTTTCCAAAGAGAAAACCTCTATCATACAGTCATTTTGTAACGATTGTCTATTTCGTCCTCCTCATCGGACGAGGAGAGGCGAGAAGGATCGGACCAATATGCAGAATGGTTCATGCTCATGATGATTTATTAAAACCGAAACTGAACACTGAACACTGAAATACAAAACAATAAACGAAGTGCAGAAAACCGAAACAGTACCGTGTGGTGAAAACACTAACACGGTAGACAAACACCCACAAAACACACGTGAAACCCAGGCTGCCTAAGTATGATTCTCAATCAGGGACAACGATTGACAGCTGCCTCTGATTGAGAATCATACCAGGCCGAACACAAAATCCCAACATAGAAAATCACACATAGACAACCCACCCAACTCACGCCCTGACCATACTAAATAAATACAAAACAAGGGAAAACAGGTCAGGAACGTGACAGAACCCCCCCCTTAAGGTACGAACTCCGGGCGCACCACCCAAAACTCTAGGGGAGGGTCTGGGTGGGCGTCTGTCCGCGGTGGCGGCTCTGGCGCGGGACGTGGACCCCACTTAAACAATGTTTTTGTCCGCCTCCTTAATCGCCCCCGTGGCCTTTTATGAGCGGCGACCTTGGCCTGGGGACCCTAGCCATGGGTCCCAAATGCACGGGGAATTCCGGCAGCGCCGGACAGGCGGGAGACTCCGGCAGCGCTGGAGTGAAGGACGCCTCCGGCAGCTCCAGAGTGAAGAGCGATTTTGGCATCGCCTGGCTGACTGCAGGCTCTGGCGGATCCTGGCTGACTGCCGTCATGGCTGGCTGACGGCTCTGGCAGCTCCTGGCTGGCTGGCTCTGGCAGCTCCTGGCTGGCTGGCTCTGGCAGCTCCTGGCTGGCTGGCTGACGGCTCTGGCTGGTCATGGCTGGCTGACGGCTCTGGCTGGTCATGGCTGGCTGACGGCTCTGGCTGGTCATGGCTGGCTGACGGCTCTGGCTGGTCATGGCTGGCTGACGGCTCTGGCTGGTCATGGCTGGCGGACGGCTCTGGCTGCTCCTGTCTGGCGGACGGCTCTAGCGGCTCGGGACAGACGGGCAGCTCTGACGGCTCGGGACAGACGGGCAGCTCTGACGGCTCGGGATAGACGGGCGGCTCTGACGGCTCGGGACAGACTGGCGGCTCTAGCGGCTCCTGACTGACGGACGGCTCTACTGGCTCGGGACAGACGGACGGCTCTACTGGCTCTGGGCAGGCAGGCAGTTCAGACAGCGCTGGGCAGGCAGACAGCTCAGACAGCGCTGGGCAGGCAGGCAGCTCAGACAGCGCTGGGCAGGCAGGCAGCTCAGACAGCGCTGGGCAGGCAGGCAGCTCAGACAGCGCTGGGCAGGCAGGCAGCTCAGACAGCGCTGGGCAGGCAGGCAGCTCAGACAGCGCTGGGCAGGCAGGCAGCTCAGACAGCGCTGGGCAGGCAGGCAGCTCAGACAGCGCTGGGCAGGCAGGCAGCTCAGACAGCGCTGGGCAGGCAGGTACACCTGTAGGGAGGAGACGGAGAGACAGCCTGGTGCGGGGGGCTGCCACCGGAGGACTGGTACGTGGAGGTGGCACCGGATATACCGGACCGTGAAGGAGTACACGCGCTCTTGAGCACCGAGCCTGCCCAACCTTACCAGGTTGAATGGTCCCCGTAGCCCTGCCAGTGCGGCGAGGTGGAATAGCCCGCACTGGGCTATGCTGGCGAACCGGGGACACCATTTGTAAGGCTGGTGCCATGTACGCCGGCCCGAGGAGACGCACTGGAGACCAGATGCGTTGGGCCGGCTTCATGACACCCGGCTCGATGCCCAACCTAGCCCTACCAGTGCGGCGAGGTGGAATAGCCCGCACTGGACTAAGCACGCGTACTGGGGACACCGTGCGCTCCACCGCATAACACGGTGTCTGACCAGTACGACGCCCTCTCACTCCACGGTAAGCACGGGGAGTTGGCTCAGGTCTCCTACCCGGCTTTGCCACACTCCGCGTGTGCCCCCCCCCCCCCCCCCCAATAAATTTTTGGGTCTGACTCTCGGGCTCCCAACCGCGTCGCCGCGCTGCCTCCTCATACCAGCGCCTCTCTGCCTTCGCTGCCTCCAACTCGGCTTTAGGACGGCGATATTCCCCTGGCTGAGCCCAGGGTCCCTTGCCGTCCAGAATCTCCTCCCACGTCCATGAGTCCTGGATTTTTCTCCGCTGCTGCTGCTGCTGTCGCTGCCCTTTTCCACTCTGCTTGGTCCTTTGTTGGTGGGTGTTTCTGTAACGATTGTCTATTTCGTCGTCATCGGACGAGGAGAGGCGAGAAGGATCGGACCAATATGCAGAATGGTTCGTGCTCATGATGATTTATTAAAACCGAAACTGAACACTGAAATACAGAACAATAAACGAAGTGCAGAAAACCGAAACAGTACCGTGTGGTGAAAACACTACCACGGTAGACAAACACCCACAAAACACACGTGAAACCCAGGCTGCCTAAGTATGATTCTCAATCAGGGACAACGATTGACAGCTGCCTCTGATTGAGAATTATACCAGGCCGAACACAAAATCCCAACATAGAAAATCACACATAGACAACCCACCCAACTCACGCCCTGACCATACTAAATAAATACAAAACAAGGGAAAACAGGTCAGGAACGTGACACATATAGACTTAGAGACACTATTTGTGTGTATAATTATTGTGGATTGATCCTTTAAGGTTCAGTCTTAAATACAAAGTGACGCTCTCACTTCCTGTCATTCCTCTCCACTCACCCACCAGGTCTCTGCCATCACCCTCTGCTGTGACAGTGGGAGTGTCCAATCTGTTGGCCCCTCCCTCACAGCCAGAGCCATATTCAATTAAAGCCAAAGAAAACTGCATAATGAATTCATACAGTATGCCCAGACTGTGAATTTAGTGTAAACACCGATTACATGGTGAAACCATGGTGGTCCCGTGTGGCTCAGTTGGTAGAGCATGGCGCTTGCAACACCACGGCTGTGAGTTTGATTCACATGGGGGACCAGTAAGGAAATGTATGGACTCACTCCTGTAAGTCGCTCTGGTCAGGTTGTATAGGCCTACAGATGTTTTTTTAGATATCTCTACATTATACGTCTACATTTTTTGCCAAATGCAAATAGGGGAAACACTGCTTCCAGGTACACATGGAGACGCACTCAACATTGTTTTCTACCTTGCTTGTCTCTGTACAACCTTCCGAGACCTGAACCTGTGAGATTGACAGGGTCGAAGCAGACCTAGACACGTGTCAAAGAAACCAGGTGTTGTTAGACCTGACCACTTCACCTTGCCTTCCGATGCCAGACAATGTTCCACCTAGGTGCACAGGTGTTAGACCTACAGATCTGTACATGGGCTGAGCAGGGGACCATGCAGGGGCCACGAAGCCTCAGACGAATGTCCTTATCTGGGGCTGAGCCTGGGCCAAATCTAACAAGTGCTTTCTGGAACACTGCATGGGCTTCTGTAATCTACATGAAGGCACAACTCCCAAGCGTCTGGGGAATATATCAACCCACCAGTGTTTGGGCTGACAAAAAACCTCCCATGGGGATTACTTAACCTCAAAAGGATGCAGCTCTAATTTCTGTTGAGAGAGACAGTCTCATCCAAGAGGGAAACAAAAGGCTATTTTTCCAGGTCTCCAAACAGAGAACATAATTCGCGCAAAACTGAAAGCGCGAGCCACAGCATTTAATCATGGAAAGAGGTCTGGGAATATGGCCGAATACAAACAGTGTAGTTATTCCCTCCGCAAGGCAATCAAACAAGCGAAATGCCGGTATAGGGACAAAGTGGAGTCGCAATTCAACGGCTCAGACAGGAGACGTATGTGGCAGGGTCTACAGGCAATCACGGACTACAAAAAGAAAACCAGCCACATCACGGACACCGACGTCTTGCTTCCAGACAAACTAAACACCTTCTTTGCCTGCTTTGAGGATAATACAGTGCCACCAACGCGACCCGCTACCAAGGACTGTAGGCCCTGCCTCTCCTTCTCCGTGGCCGATGTGAGTAAGACATTTAAACGTGTTAACCCTCGCAAGGCTGTCGGCCCAGACGGCATCCCTAACCGCATCCTTAGGGTATGCGCAGATAAACTGGCTGGTGTGTTTATGGACATATTCAATCTCTCCCTATCCCAGTGTGCTGTCCCCACATGCTTCAAGATGGCCAGCATTGGTCCTGTACCCAAGAAGGCAAAGGTAATCGAACTAAATGACTATCGCCCCATAGCACTCACTTCTGTCATTATGAAGTGCTTTGAGAGACTAGTCAAGAATCATATCACCTCCAACTTACCTGCCACCCTAGACCCACTTCAATTTGAATACCGCCCCAATAGGTCCACAGACAATGCAATCGCCATCACACTGCATTCTGCCCTATCCCATCTGGACAAGAGGAATACCTATGTATTCCTATGTTCATTGACTACAGCTCAGCATTCAACACCATAGTACCCTCCAAGCTCATCATTAAGCTTGAGGCCCTGGGTCTCAACCCCGCCCTGTGCAATTGGGTCCTAGGCTTCCTGACGGGCCGCCCCCAGGTGCTGAAGGTAGGACCCCCCTTTCCACATCAACGGGACAGCAGTGGAAAGTTTTAAGTTCCTCGGCGTACACATCACAGACAAACTGAAATGGTCCACCCACACAACAGCGCCTCAGGAGGCTAAAGTTATTTGTCTTGTCACCTAAATCTGTCAAACTTTTACAGATGCACAATTGAGAGCATCCTGTCAGGCTGTATCACTGCCTGGTACGGCAACTGCACAGCCCACAACCGCAAGGCTCTCCAGAGGGTGGTGCGGTCTGCACAACGCATCACCGGGGCAAACTACCCGCCCTCCAGGACACCGACAGAACCCAATGTCACAGGGTGAACAAAAAGATCTTCAAGGAAAACAACCACCCAAGCCACTGCCTATTCACCCCGCTACCATCCAGAAGGCGAGGTCAGTACAGGTGCAGGTGTACTCCTTTCTAGGGAGTTTATCCTAGCCACTGTGTTTCTACACCTGCATTGCTTGCTGTTTGGGGTTTTAGGCTGGGTTTCTGTACAGTACTTTGTGACATCAGCTGATGTAAGAAGGGCTTTATAAATACATTTGAAATTTGACTACAGGTGCATCAAAGCTGGGACCGAGAGACTGAAAAACAGCTTCTATCTCAAGGCCATCAGACTGTTAAACAGCCATCACTAACACAGAGAGGCTGCTGCCTACATACAGACTTGAAATCATTGGCCACTTTAATAAATGGATCACTAGTCACTTTAATAATAATGCCACTTTAATAATGTTTATATATCTTGGATTACTCATCTCATATGTATATACTGTATTTTATACAATCTATTGCATCGTGTCTATGCCGCTCGCTCATCCATATATTTATATGTATATATTCTTATTCCATCCCTTTACTTAGATTTGTGTGTATTAGGTAGTTGTTGTGGAATTGTTGGATTACTGTTAGATATTACTGCAATGTCGGAACAAGAAGCACAAGCATTCCGCTACGCTCGCAATAACATGTGCTAACCATGTGTATGTGACCAATAAAATTTGATTTGATTTGAGTACAATCTGAGTTATAGCTATGCCCTTTTATGAAATTCCCCCCCTGAGCCATTCTCTTTTGTGGATGGTAAGATGTAGACTGTGGAGAGAACATCGCAGTTAAACTCTATTTTAATTAACTCCCTCAGGGAGTGATGCGTGCTAATTGATTTTTCTACCCGTCCAAGATAGTCAATCCATCCAGCGCCAGTATACGTCACACTCATTCTTATTGATTTGGCTAAAGCTAACATGCTAAGGAGAGAGAGCTCCTGGGACCAGCTGGGGATGCACAATGATAAAGTGTTTATCGCACACGATCAAATTAAATCTTATAGCAGCCTGCAGATAGAGACAACCTCCTGGAGAAACCTCTTTGTGACAGGGAAAATGGCAAAAATGCTGTGTACACAAATACCAATTAGTAAGCTTCTACTGAACTCCATTTTACACTACATGAACAAAAGTATAAAGACACCTGCTCCTTGAACATCTCATTCCAAAATCATGGGCATTAAAATGGAGTTGTTCCCCCCTTTGCTGCTGTAACAGCCTCCACTCTTCTGGGAAGGCTTTCCACTAGATGTTGGAAACATAGTGAGGTTGGGCACTGATGTTGGACGATAAGGCCTGGCTCGCAGTCTGCGTTCAAATTCATCCCAAAGGTGTTTGATGGGGTTGAGGTCAGGGCTCTGTGTAGGCCAGTCAATATCTTCCACACCAATCTCGACAAAACCATTTCTGTATGGACCTCGTTTTGTGTGCAGGGGTAGGAAAGGGCCTTCCCCAAACTGTTGCCACAAAGTTGAAAGCACAGAATCATCTAGCATTGTATTGTATGCTGTAGCATTAAGATTTCTCTTCACTGGAACTAAGGGGCCTAGCCAGAACCATGAAAGACAGCACCAGACTATTATTCCTCCTACACCAAACTTTACAGTTGGCACTATGCATGGGGCCAGCTAGCGTTCCCTTGCATCTGCCAAACCCAGATTCGTCCGTTGGACTGCCAGATGGTTATGAGTGACTCATCACTCCAGAGAATACGTTTCCACTGCTCCAGAGTCCAATGGCAAGCTTTACACCACTCCAACCGACACTTGGCATTGCGCATGGTGATCTTCGGGTTATGTGCCACTACTCGGCCATGGAAACCCATTTCATGAAGCTCCCAACGAACAGTTTTTGATGTTGCTTCCAAAGGCAGTTTGTAATTCGGTAGCGAGTGTTGCAACCGAGGACAGTCAATTTTACGCGCTACAAGCTTCAGCACTCTGCAGTCCCGTTCTGTGAGCTTCTGTAGCCTACCACTTTTTGGCTGAGCCGGTGTTGCTCCTAGACGTTTCCACGACACAATAACAGCACTTACAGATGGCCAGGGCAGCTCTAGCAGGGCAGAAATTTTACGAACTGACTTGTTGGAAAGGTGGCATCTCATGACGGTACCACGTTGAAAGTCACTGAGCTCTTCAGTAAGGCCATTCAACTTAAGGCCAAATTACCAATGTTTGTCTATGGAGATTGCATGGCGGTGTGAAAATGTGTATACACCTGTCTGCAGCAACGGTTGTGAGTGAAATTTGAAGGAGTGTCCACATACTTTTGTATAGAAAGTGTATGTTTAAGCATGTTGGTAATACTGCTGATAGAGGAATGCATCAACAGATCAGGAAAGTCCATCAATCTTGATAAAATATAGATTTGTTTATTCATTTGTTTCTTACCTACTTTTTCTAGATTTTAACAGCGCAGTAGGAACAGCGGTCAGTTGTGATTGAATGTATACGTGTCTCTCTATGTTTTTAAAGTATGCAGTGTGATGGACTGACTGGATTAAATGTGTGTTATGTGACAATGTATGTGTATGTGTTCCTTTTAATAGAAGGTGATGCTTAGGAAAAATATCCCTCCTAGATGGACAATACATTTTTATTCTATTCTAACCTAACTCCAGGGTTTCAGGGTAGTGGCCCATGAACATTTTGAAAAACTGTTTTGTAGATAACATAGATCAAGATTGATTTATAAAGATTTAAAACTATTGCTTTCTATAAATAATGGGGCCAATTGTGTGACATTGGGATAGAAATGTCAAAAACATAAACATGGCCCATAACTCCATATATAAAGTTGAAGTCGGAAGTTTACATACACCTTAGCCAAATGCATTTAAACTCAGTTTTTTACAATTCCTGACATTTAATCCTAGTAAAAATTCCCTGTCTCAGGTCAGTTAGGATCACCATTTTATTTTAAGAATGTGAAATGTCAGAATAATAGTAAAGAGAATGATTTATTACAGCTTTTATTTCTTTCATCACATTCCCAGTGGGTCAGAATTTGGCATACACTCGATTAGAATCTGGTAGCATTGCCTTTAAATTGTTTAACTTGGGTTAATCTCTAGGAGACAGAACGCGTCGCCTTCCTGAGCGGTATGACGGCTGCATGGTCCCATGGTGTTTATATTTGCGTACTATTGTTTGCACAGATGAATGTGGTACCTTCAGGCGTTTGGAAATTGCTCCCAATGATGCACCAGACTTGTGGAGGTCTACAAAAAAAAAAAATTGAGGTCTTGGCTGATTTCTTTAAAATTTTCCCATGATGTCAAGCAAAGAGGCACTGCGTTTGAAGGTAGGCCTGGAAATACATCCACAGGTACACCTCCAATTGACTCAAAATATGTCAATTAGCCTATCAGAAGCTTCTAAAGCCATGACATCATTTTCTGGAATTTGCCAAGCTGTTTAAAGGCACAGAAAACTTAGTGTATGTAAACTTCTGACCCTCTGGAATTGTGATACAGTGAATAATAAGTCTGTAAACAATTGTTGGAATAATTACTTGTGTCATGCACAAAGTAGATGTCCTAACCGACTTGCCAAGACTATAGTTTGTTCACAAGAAATTTATGGAGTGGTTGAAAAACAAGTTTTAATGACTCCAACCTAAGTGTATGTAAACTTCCGACTACAACTGTATGTATATATATATATAACTTCCCAAGCAAGTCACAGAGTAATCCTCAACATATCATACCTAGTGTGCTCACACCTGCCATATCTGGGTCTGAACCACCTGTCATATCTGGGTCTGAACCACCTGCCATATCTGGGTCTGAACCACCTGCCATATCTGGGTCTGAACCACC
The DNA here is from genome assembly GCF_045679555.1 of Salvelinus alpinus. Taxonomy (NCBI): domain Eukaryota; kingdom Metazoa; phylum Chordata; class Actinopteri; order Salmoniformes; family Salmonidae; genus Salvelinus; species Salvelinus alpinus. Next base: position 45,469,268 of record NC_092097.1, read on the forward strand.
TGCCATATCTGGGTCTGAACCACCTGCCATATCTGGGTCTGAACCACCTAACAAGCTGGTTCTGAACCACCTGCCATATCTGGGTCTGAACCACCTGCCATATCTGGTTCTGAACCACCTAACATATCTGGTTCTGAACCACCTAACAGATCTGTGTTTCATATCTACAACTCCCCTCCAGAAATGTTCTCCTGCCACCAATGTACACCCTTGCCATCCTCGATTTCACAGCAGACAAATTAAGCAAATGTTGGCATCCAGTGTCTCTAGACAATCAATGTACTGTAAATCCTCCAACAAACGTAAAATTACATGGTTGATTCATAGCTTTGGCATATGAACATCGATTTTCTTCTTCCCTGTATTGTTCTGTCAGTAAAGTAGCCCAAGATGCACTGCTACCCAACTGGTAATACCATTTACAAAAGCCAACAGCAATTGCTCAAAACAGTTGAACCAAGTAAAGCATTGTCAGATATGATCTAGCTTGAACTGCCCCCCACAAAATGGCCATTGAGTTCATCAAATAGTATTGTACTGTCGGATACATGTAACAGTTGTTCCAGGTTGATGTCAACTCTTTCACCTTTTCAGTACTAAAACTTGCCATATAAATTATTATTGCATTAATGAACACATCATTCATTTTATAATAATAACCAAGCAATGTTCACAGAGACAGGCTTAACAGTGTAGGGAAGTTATCTTAAAAGCCAATTTCATTAAAAAAATAAGTTAATATTGCTGATCTTGTATTTCATTCATGAACTGTTTAAAAAAAAAAATTCTACTGATATTCCTTATTGTAGGGACAAAATGATCTTCTGTCATAACTTCGTATTCGAAACAATAGCCGCAGATATCATCTCGGCATCAGTCAACCCTGCCCAATCACTCTAGTCGTGAATAATGTATGGGATACATAATTACCGCGACTGTAAACCTACCATTTCCAGATATATGATTGTCCACCTCGGCAGGCACAGCCGGTTTGGAAGCAGCGTTAAATTGACTATAGAGTCCCATATAATGTAAAATCCCTATTATCACTCGAAATGATCCCATTGCTTTTGTTCTTGTTTCAAGTGGTGGACGAAAATCTCACATTAGGCAGAGCACGTTCACTAATTTGTATCCAATCCGTCCTGGATGACAGTCCCCTCCGAAATTCAAAATAACCCCCGGACAAAAAAGTGCGCTTTACTGCGCAAGGTGTAGCCTGCCCAAAATTATAAGCACTGTTGGTTCCCTGTGCTTCGGCTAGCAAGCATCTCCAGCTGAGGCGGAGGGAGAAAGGCATGGAGGTAAGTGCAGCGGCTTGCTGAGAAAGTAAATTAGGCGGAGGGATCTAGAATAATGATACTGTTATAAACTTTTATGACAAGTTATATTTAGGTATCAGCCTATTTTACATCTTATTTTATGAATACTCATTATACAAAATATATGTTCAATAGTCAAATCTCCTGTATTGTGTTCTTACCTGTCTATACATCTTTCTGAATTTAGTAGCTAGGCAACTCTCAAGATTGGAAAGGTTTACAATTGCATTTTGCAATTGCAGTTGATCTGTATTACATTGCGTATAGATAAGATTGCATATAGCAATCTATTTATCCATCAGTTTATTTAAGAAGCACCACGACATATCTTCAAATCTGACAAAATCATTGAGAAATCAAAAGCATTTGAAAATCATTCCACTATGGTAAGATATACACTGAGTTTGCAAAACATTATGAACACCAGCTCTTTCCATGACAGACTGACCAGGTGAATCCAGGTGAAAGCTATGCAGTGTAGATGAAGGGGAGGAGATAGGTTAAGGAAAGATTTTTAAGCCTTTAGACAACTGAGACTTGGATTGTGTATGTGTCATTCAGAGGGTGAATGGGCAAGACAAAAGATTTAAGTGCCTTTGAACATGTTAGATGGTTTGTATGAAGAACTGCAACGCTGCTGTGTTTTTCACGCTCAACAGTTTCTCGTGTGTATCAAGAATGGTCCAACACCTAAAAGACATCCAGCCAACTTGACACAACTGTTGAAAGCAGTGGAGTCAACATGGGCCAGCATCCCTGTGGAACACTTTCGACACCTTATAGAGTTCATGCACGACACGAATTGATGCTGTTCTGAGTGCAAAAGGTGTGTGTGTGTATGTGGGGGGGGGGGGGGGTGCAACTCAATAGTAGGAAGGTGTTCCTGATGTTTTGTACACTCAGTGTATATGTGCTTATATGTGATGGTTTTATTCTCAGCCATACTGTAAGTGGTTTGATTCCATAGAAATGTAGGTTACTGTCCTTTTCTGAACCACTGGAGGATTCTGTCAACTAACCTGCTGCCATCATAATTACCACAGGGCATTACAGCATTATTAACCTAGGTCTCTGTGCTACAGCTGTTAGCCTAGCACTGCATGTCCTCCTATGGGTCTCGAATTGGCATGCAGAGAGCTCACAGGTTCTTAATGGACATCAAGATTAAAATAATGCCCTGGAATTTTAATGGTCAAGCTGGCTGGCTACTACTCATAGTGTGGTTGAACATCCGCACAGGGCATTAATAAAACTACACGAGCCTCCTTCATCATACTGAATGAGCTACATCTGGCGAAGCTATCCTCTATACATGTGAATCAAGGAGGAAATCCTTTCTGGTGTAGAAAATTCAAGTGTTTGCTGGTTACTATAGCTCCTGTATAGCCTTGGATGTGTGTGAAAGGTTTAGCAATCTACAGTATGGCTGACAGAACTGCTCAAGCAAACAGAATTCCTACAGTCACACACAACGCAAGATTGAGCTTTGAGTGTAGGCCTGCTTACATTACAATTGGAATTTATTGAATGGCCCAACTCTCACTGCAGCAGGAGTGACCTTGGATAACATAGTCTCCTCACAAGTGGCCCAGCCTCTTTATTCCATCTAGCATGACATGTGCTATCTGTGAAAGCTTTAAAGCACATTGCGAAGAGAAATGTTTCTTGAGTTTTGTTCAGTTTCTGTATAAGAATTCATTGAGGAGGTCTAGTTCAAAGCGTTTCAGAAAAAGAATTCACTGAAGTCTAGTTCAAAGCGTTTCAGAATAAGAATTCACTGAGGAGGTCTAGTTCAAAGCGTTTCAGTGTAGGAATTCACTGAGGAGGTCTAGTTCATGTAACGTTCGTTCTCCTCCTCGTCTGAGGAGGAGCAAGGATCGGACCAATATGCAGCGAGGTATGAAGACATAATGATTTATTTAAAGAAAGACGAACACAAAAAAACTCTTAACAAACTACAAAACAATAAACGACGTAAACAGACCTGAACATGAGAACGTACAGACAACGAAGAACGCACGAACAGGAACAAACTCACAAACGAAACAGTCCCATGTGGCATAAACACTAACACAGGAAAAATCACCCACAAACAAACAGTGTGAACAGCCTACCTTAATATGGTTCTCAATCAGAGGAAATGTAAAACACCTGCCCCTGATTGAGAACCATATCAGGCTAATTGAAAAGAACCCAACATAGAAACACATAACATAGAATGCCCACCCAGCTCATGTCCTGACCATACTAAACAAAGACAAAATAAAGGAAATAAGGTCAGGAACGTGACAGTTCAAGGCGTTTCAGAATAAGAATTCACTGAGGAGGTCTAGTTCAAAGCGTATCAGTATAGGAATTCACTGAGGAGGTCTAGTTCAAAGCGTATCAGTATAGGAATTCACTGAGGAGGTCTAGTTCAAAATATATCAGTATAGGAATACACTGAGGAGGTCTAGTTCAAAGCGTATCAGTATAGGAATTCACTGAGGAGGTCTAGTTCAAAGCGTATCAGTATAGAAAATCACTGAGGAGGTCTAGTTCAAGATATATCAGTATAGGAATTCACTGAGGAGGTCTAGTTCAAAGCGTTTCAGTGTAGGAATTCACTGAGGTGGTCTAGTTCAAAGCGTATCAGTATAGGAATTCACTGAGGAGGTCTCGTTCAAAGCGTATCAGTATAGGAATTCACTGAGGAGGTCTAGTTCAAAGCATATCAGTATAGGAATTCACTGAGGAGGTCTAGTTCAAAGCGTATCAGTGTAGGAATTCACTGAGGAGGTCTAGTTCAAAGCGTATCAGTATAGGAATTCACTGAGGAGGTCTAGTTCAAAGCGTATCAGTGTAGGAATTCACTGAGGAGGTCTAGTTCAAAGCGTATCAGTATAGGAATTCACTGAGGAGGTCTCGTTCAAAGCGTATCAGTATAGGAATTCACTGAGGAGGTCTAGTTCAAAGCGTATCAGTGTAGGAATTCACTGAGGAGGTCTAGTTCAAAGCGTATCAGTATAGGAATTCACTGAGGAGGTCTAGTTCAAAGTGTTTCAGTGTAGGAATTCACTGAGGAGGTCTAGTTCAAAGCGTATCAGTATAGGAATTCACTGAGGAGGTCTAGTTCTAAGCGTTTCAGTGATCAAAAGGTCGTGGTCAATAGGCAGGCACGAAAACAGAAAAATAGCTCTCTCATTGGACAAGATTAGATATTGACTGAGGCTTGGATACAATATGTGAAAATTAAAATGTATCTGGGTATCAGAGGAGGCTGGTGGGAGGAGCTATAAGAAGACGTGCTCATTGTAATGGCTTTAATGGAATTAATGGAACGCAGTGGTGTAAAGTACTTAAGTAAAAATACTTTAAAGTACTACTTAAGTCGTTTTTTGGGGTATCTGTACTTTACTTTACTATTAATATTTTTGACTACTTTTACATTTACTTCACTACATTCCGAAATAAAATATGTACTTTTTACATTTTCCCTGACACCCAAAAATACTCATTAAACTTTGAATGCCTCGCAGGACAGGAAAAGGGTCTAATTCACACACTTATCAAGAGAACATCCCTGATCATTGCTACTGCCTCTGATCTGGAGGACTCACTAAACACATGCTTCATTTGTAAATTATTTCTGAGAGTTGGAGCGTTCCCCTGGCTATCTGTAAATAAATACAAAAATAGAACATGTGTCCGTCTGCTTTGCTTAATATAAGGAATTTGAAATAATTTATACTTGTACTTTTACTTTTGATACTTAAGTACATTTTAGCAATTACATTTACTTTTGATACTTAAGTATATTTAAAACCAAATACTGTTAGACTTTTACTCAAGTTTTTTACCTGGTGACTTTCACTTTTACTTGAGTAATTTTCTATTAAAGGTATCTTTACTTTTACTCAAGTATGACAATTGGGTACTTTTTCCACCACTGATGGAACGGAGTAAAACATGTTGTTTCCAAATGTTTGATGTGTTTCAAACCGTTCCAAATATTACATTTCCAGCCATTACAATGAGCCCATCCTCCTATATCTCCTCTGCTGGTTATTTCCAGGTGCTGTGTGAGGACTCAACATTCTCTTTTTAAAAGTTCAACAAATTCAACAAACAAACCTGCTAGTAGGCCTAACACGACTTGAAATGCGTTTAGCTCTACACTTTTCTAAGTATACCACAGTTGATCAAGTGAACAGTTAATAACTAATAATGAGACTAATAGCCAGCTATGTGTCTGGGTCTTCAAGAGAGTGTAATCTAGCCTCACTTAATATTCAGACCTCGCACTCATTTGTTTTGCTTGAGAGGGTACTTAATTACCATTAGCAGTAAGGGGGACTATTTCTCCTGTTGACAAAGCTCCACAATGTTCCACTCGGGGGCAGACTGCTAGGAACATAGTTGTGGAGTTCCAGAAAATGCTGCAGTTGGTAATATTCTTCGCACATGAAGATGATTCGTCATTTTTCCAATCCAATTTTCTAATATTGAACTTCCGATTTCATATGAGATTGAACTGTAGAGAGCAATATGAAGATATTACTGGCGTCGAGAGTGAGGGGTCTTCATTTCTATTCAACATTTAGCTTTATCAAATGAAGTTTTTCGGTTTGAATATCATCTATTTGAATATTAGACATACATCTGTCTATGTTCTATCAAACCTGAAAATGTGTTTTTCTCTCTCAATAAGCCATACAGAAGGACTGAATCTTTTCAAGACCTTAAAAAGCAGTTAACCTTTAGGATCTCCTAGAAACTCTCCCTTTTTGACTTTGTGTCAGGTGCAAAAGCATCTCAAACTCCATGTCTTTTCTTCTCCCCAGGAGCTCCACTCCTCTGCTCTCTCCCTAGAGTTGTCAGCTCCAGGCTGCAGCCGGGGAGCTTTGGGGGAAAGTGAAGCTAATGTATGCAGACTTGAGTCGCTGAGAAGGACATCACCTGCCTGGCAGCCCTGAACTCCACACCTCCCGGCGCAAAGTGCTTGAGACAGCCCATCCAGAGATGAAGTGTGTGTGTGTGTGTGTGTGTGTGTGTGTGTGTGTGTGTGTGTGTGTGTGTGTGTGTGTGTGTGTGTGTGTGTGTGTGTGTGTGTGTGTGTGTGTGTGCGTGTGCGTGTGTGTGTGGAAAGAACTGGAAGAATTCCAAAGCTCTAGCTTTTCCGTAGTCTTTCATCTCAGAAGTGATTGAGTTTCTGACACTACTATAAGTTGACCTTTTTAGCCTGCTGCATTGGATGCAAGGTTTCTTATACAGGATATGTATTACATTTATGAGGCTACGCAATGGTTATTCTCTTGAAACGACAATCAAGGCCTCTCAACCATGCCAATTTATCAATCTTACATTTCAGGTTGGCTTTCATTGTAACGCTTGTCATCTGGAGACGGAGAGGAGGACCAAGTAAATAAAATACGAAAACACTTGACAAACAACAAAAATGACAAACGAACAGTCCTGAAAGGTGAAACAAAACACTAAACAGGAAACAACCACCCACAAACAAAAGTGGGAAAACAGGCTACCTAAATATGGCTCCCAATCAGAGACAACGATAGACAGCTGCCTCTGATTGGGAACCACACCAGGGCAAACACACAGAAACAGAAAACTTAGACCTACAACATAGAATACCCACCCACATCACACCCTGACCAAACTAAAAATAGAAACATACAAAGCAATCTACGGTCAGGGCGTGACAGTACCCCCCCCCCCCCAAAGGTGCGGACTCCGGCCGCAAGACCTGAACCTATCGGGGAGGGTCTGGGTGGCGTCTGTCCGCGGTGGCGGCTCTGGCGCGGGACGTGGACCCCACTCCACCATAGTCTTTGCCCGCTTAAGTGGCGCCTTTGGAGCGGCGACCCTCGCCACCGACCTTGGACTGGGGACCCTTGCAGCGGGCCCCGAATAGATGGGAGACTCCGGCAGCGCCGGACAGGCGGGAGACTCCGGCAGCGCCAGAGTGAAGGGCGGCTCCGGCAGCTCCTGACTGACGGGCGGCTCCGGCAGCTCCTGACTGACGGGCGGTTCCGGCAGCTCCTGACTGACGGACGGCTCTGGCAGCTCCGGACAGGAGGGAGACTCTGTCTGCTCCGGACAGGAGGGAGACTCTGTCTGCTCCGGACAGGAGGGAGACTCCGGCTGCTCCGGACAGGAGGGAGACTCCAGCTGCTCCGGACAGGAGGGAGTCTCCCTCCTGTCCGGAGCTGCCAGAGCCGTCCGTCAGTCAGGAGCTGCCGGAACCGTCCGTCAGTCAGGAGCTGCCGGAACCGCCCTTCACTCTGGCGCTGCCGGAGTCTCCCGCCTGTCCGGCGCTGCCGGAGTCTCCCATCTATTCGGGGCCCGCTGCCGCCTGTCCGGCACAGAAACAGAAAACCTAGTCCTACAACATAAAATACCCAGACATAGAATAGCCACCCACATCACACCCTGACCAAACTAAAAATAGAAACATACAAAGCAATCTACGGTCAGGGCGTGACATTCATAACTATGACTATAGTCAACTTGGTTAATGATTTAATAATAAAGCTAGAGTATTTAATTAAAAAATGACCAAGTGTCACCTCGCCTCTGTTTTGGTCAAATGCTATGGTTTGTTGTGCCTCTCCCTCTTTGTATTTACAAACAGTTTTATTGTAGAATCCTCCTCATTGGCTGGTCTCCTTGGAGACTGAGTTGGCCCAGGTCTGCAAACCTGGACCTGATTGCCTGGCTAACACCTAACTCTCGAAGTCCTCCTGACTTCAGTCTGGAATGGCTCTTTGATGTTGTCGGCACAATCCATTGTTAATGAAAGGGGCTGTGCTTTTACTGGTTGGCTCTCCTCTGTGTCTTTCTCATTCAAACACCCACACGCACAGCCACTCATATCCCCCAGTGCTGCCCACTTTCATTACAACGAGAGGCCTCAACTCCCGAGGAAAAAAACACATTTGAGAAAACCAATCAAACCCGTTGCACAATTTCTGAGCAAATATTGCATTAACAAACAACCTCCTTTCCAGACCAGTGTGGTCATAGCTCTCCCTGTTGCCACAGTATGAGTCAAGCTACCAAACAAATGAAAAAGGAGCTTTCAGGTTTCAGCTTTGGCCTGTTGCTGGAGGGAGAACACCATTGCCGTACAGCTGCTGGCGCCACCACTACCACCACCTCCTGGACCACGTCACACCAAGCCACCAATGGCCTACAGCCAGAGGGGGTCCAAACGGGTGAGTTTGGTTGAATACTTTTGTTCAGAAGGGTTCCCTGCTCATGCATGTTATCCTCTCCCCCTCTATTGTCTGCTTGGACCAGACCGTGGGCTGGGTGCCACAGACGCCTGATGACAACGGACAACAAGGAACGACTGCCGAAGACCTACTGACAAACGAACAAACAAACGTACCAACGGCAGATGGTACAGCCATTTGGGGGCAGCCATTTTGACGACCCTCCAACAGCATGGACATTATTCACTTGGACTGAGTTTGTTGTGTGTGTGAGTGTGCGTGTGAATGGTGTTTTTTACATTTACTCCATTAAAAACCTTTACAACCTAGTCTGTGTGGTGGCCTGGGATTTAAAAAACCTGTACTTGATGTTTATACGTACAGTTGAAGTCGGAAGTTTACATACCCTTATGTTGGAGACATTACAACTCGTTTTTCAACCACTCCACAAATTTCTTGTTAACAAACTATAGTTTTGGCAAGTCGGTTAGGACATCTACTAGTAATTTTCCAACAATTGTTTACGAACAGATTATTTCACTTATAATTCTGTCATGTTTTGTCATTGATTATCATGTCTTGTCTCTGTGCTTCCCTTCTATTCGTTTCCCTCTGCTGGTCTTATTAGGTTCTTTCCCTCTTTCTATCCCTCTCTCTCCCTCCCTCTCTCCCTCTCTCGCTCTCTCTCTCTATCGTTCCGTTCCTGCTCCCAGCTGTTCCTCATTCTCCTAACTACCTCATTTACTCTTTCACACCTGTCCCCTATTTTGCCCTCTGATTAGAGTCCCTATTTCTCCCTCTGTTTTCCGCTTCTGTCCTTGTCGGATCCTTGTTTGATGTTTGCTGTTCTGTGTCCTTGTTCCGCCCTGTCGTGTTTTTGCCTTCTTCAGATGCTGCGTGTGAGCAGGTGTCTATGTCAGCTACGGCCTGTGCCTTCCCGAAGCGACCTGCAGTCTGTGGCCGCGTCTCCAGTCGTTCCTCTCTACTGACGAGAGGATTTTAGTTTTCCTGTTTTGGATTTACCTAAGATAATATCCAGGAGTATCGGTTTTTGTTTAAGACTGGAATAAAGACTCTGTTTCTATTAAGTCGCTTTTGGGTCCTCATTGATCAGCATAACAGAAGGATCCGACAAAGAATGGACCCAGCGACTACGGATTCTCGCAACACTGCCGTCGAGTTCCAGGGAGCAATGCTCGGCAGACACGAGCAGGAATTGTCTGCTGCTCGTCATGCCGTTGAGACCCTGGCCGCTCAGGTCTCCGACCTCTCAGGACAGTTTCAGGGTCTTCGTCTCGTGCCACCAGCTACTTCCTGGTCTTCCGAGTCTCCGGAACCTAGGGTTAATAACCCACCATGTTACTCTGGGCAGCCCACTGAGTGTCGCTCCTTTCTCACCCAGTGTGATATTGTGTTCTCTCTCCAGCCCAACACATACTCAAGAGAGAGAGCTCGGATCGCTTACGTCATATCACTCCTTACTGGTCGGGCTCGGGAGTGGGGCACAGCTATCTGGGAGGCAAGGGCTGAGTGTTCTAACGATTATCAGAACTTTAAAGAGGAGATGATACGGGTTTTTGATCGTTCAGTTTTTGGGAAGGAGGCTTCCAGGGCCCTGGCTTCCCTATGTCAAGGTGATCGATCCATAACGGATTACTCTATAGAGTTTCGCACTCTTGCTGCCTCCAGTGACTGGAACGAGCCGGCGTTGCTCGCTCGTTTTCTGGAGGGACTCCACGCTGAGGTTAAGGATGAGATTCTCTCCCGGGAGGTTCCTTCCAGCGTGGACTCTTTGATTGCACTCGCCATCCGCATAGAACGACGGGTAGATCTTCGTCACCGAGCTCGTGGAAGAGAGCTCGCGTTAACGGTGTTCCCCCTCTCCGCATCTCAACCATCTCCTCCCACCGGCTCAGAGACTGAGCCCATGCAGCTGGGAGGTATTCGCATCTCGACTAAGGAGAGGGAACGGAGAATCACCAACCGCCTTTGCCTCTATTGCGGTTCTGCTGGACATTTTGTCATGTCATGTCCAGTAAAAGCCAGAGCTCATCAGTAAGCGGAGGGCTACTGGTGAGCGCTACTACTCAGGTCTCTCCATCAAGATCCTGTACTGCCTTGTCGGTCCATCTACGCTGGACCGGTTCGGCTGCTTCCTGCAGTGCCTTGATAGACTCTGGGGCTGAGGGTTGTTTTATGGACGAAGCATGGGCTCGGAAACATGACATTCCTCTCAGACAGTTAGGGAAGCCCACGCCCATGTTCGCCTTAGATGGTAGTCTTCTCCCCAGTATCAGATGTGAGACACTACCTTTAACCCTCACAGTATCTGGTAACCACAGTGAGACCATTTCCTTTTTGATTTTTCGTTCACCTTTTACACCTGTTGTTTTGGGTCATCCCTGGCTAGTATGTCATAATCCTTCTATTAATTGGTCTAGTAATTCTATCCTATCCTGGAACGTTTCTTGTCATGTGAAGTGTTTAATGTCTGCTATCCCTCCTGTTTCTTCTGTCCCCTCTTCTCAGGAGGAACCTGGTGATTTGACAGGAGTGCCGGAGGAATATCATGATCTGCGCACGGTCTTCAGTCGGTCCAGAGCCAACTCTCTTCCTCCTCACCGGTCGTATGATTGTTGTATTGATCTCCTTCCGGGGACCACTCCCCCTCGGGGTAGACTATACTCTCTGTCGGCTCCCGAACGTAAGGCTCTCGAGGATTATCTGTCTGTTTCTCTCGACGCCGGTACCGTGGTGCCTTCTTCCTCTCCCGCCGGAGCGGGGGTTTTTTTTGTTAAGAAGAAGGACGGTACTCTGCGCCCCTGCGTGGATTATCGAGGGCTGAATGACATAACGGTTAAGAATCGTTATCCGCTTCCCCTTATGTCGTCAGCCTTCGAGATTCTGCAGGGAGCCAGGTTCTTTACTAAGTTGGACCTTCGTAACGCTTACCATCTCGTGCGCATCAGAGAGGGGGACGAGTGGAAAACGGCGTTTAACACTCCGTTAGGGCATTTTGAATACCGGGTTCTGCCGTTCGGTCTCGCTAATGCTCCAGCTGTCTTTCAGGCATTAGTTAATAATGTACTGAGAGACATGCTGAACATCTTTGTTTTCGTTTACCTTGACGATATCCTGATTTTTTCACCGTCACTCGAGATTCATGTTCAGCACGTTCGACGTGTACTCCAGCGCCTTTTAGAGAATTGTCTCTACGTGAAGGCTGAGAAGTGCGCCTTTCATGTCTCCTCTGTCACATTTCTCGGTTCTGTTATTTCCGCTGAGGGCATTCAGATGGATCCCGCTAAGGTCCAGGCTGTCAGCGATTGGCCCGTTCCTAAGTCACGTGTCGAGTTGCAGCGCTTTCTCGGTTTCGCTAATTTCTATCGGCGTTTCATTCGTAATTTCGGTCAAGTGGCTGCCCCTCTCACAGCTCTGACTTCTGTCAAGACGTGCTTTAAGTGGTCCGGTTCCGCCCAGGGAGCTTTTGATCTCCTCAAGAAGCGTTTTACATCCGCTCCTATCCTTGTTACTCCTGACGTCACTAAACAATTCATTGTCGAGGTTGACGCTTCAGAGGTGGGCGTGGGAGCCATTCTGTCCCAGCGCTTCCATTCTGACGATAAGGTCCATCCTTGCGCTTATTTTTCTCATCGCCTGTCGCCATCGGAACGCAACTATGATGTGGGTAACCGCGAACTGCTCGCCATCCGCTTAGCCATAGGCGAATGGCGACAGTGGTTGGAGGGGGCAACCGTTCCTTTTGTCGTTTGGACTGACCATAAGAACCTTGAGTACATCCGTTCTGCCAAACGACTTAATGCACGTCAAGCTCGTTGGGCGTTGTTTTTCGCTCGTTTCGAGTTCGTGATTTCTTATCGCCCGGGAAATAAGAACACCAAGCCTGATGCCTTATCCCGTCTCTTTAGTTCTTCTGTGGCTTCTACCGACCCCGAGGGGATTCTCCCTGAAGGGCGTGTTGTCGGGTTGACTGTCTGGGGAATTGAGAGACAGGTAAAGCAAGCACTCACTCACACTGCGTCGCCGCGCGCTTGTCCTAGTAACCTTCTGTTCGTTCCTGTCTCTACTCGTCTGGCTGTTCTTCAGTGGGCTCACTCTGCCAAGTTAGCTGGCCACCCCGGCGTTCGGGGTACGCTTGCTTCTATTCGCCAGCGGTTTTGGTGGCCTACTCAGGAGCGTGACACGCGCCGTTTCGTGGCTGCTTGTTCGGACTGCGCGCAGACTAAGTCAGGTAACTCTCCTCCTGCCGGTCGTCTCAGACCGCTTCCCATTCCTTCTCGACCATGGTCTCACATCGCCTTAGACTTTATTACCGGTCTGCCTTCGTCTGCGGGGAAGACTGTGATTCTTACGGTTGTCGATAGGTTCTCTAAGGCGGCACATTTCATTCCCCTCGCTAAGCTTCCTTCCGCTAAGGAGACGGCACAAATCATCATTGAGAATGTGTTCAGAATTCATGGCCTCCCGTTAGACGCCGTTTCAGACAGAGGCCCGCAATTCACGTCACAGTTTTGGAGGGAGTTCTGTCGTTTGATTGGTGCTTCCGTCAGTCTCTCTTCCGGGTTTCATCCCCAGTCTAACGGTCAAGCAGAAAGGGCCAATCAGTCGATTGGTCGCATATTACGCAGCCTTTCTTTTCGAAACCCTGCGTCTTGGGCAGAACAGCTCCCCTGGGCAGAATACGCTCACAACTCGCTTCCTTCGTCTGCTACCGGGCTATCTCCGTTTCAGAGTAGTCTTGGGTACCAGCCTCCTCTGTTCTCGTCCCAGCTCGCCGAGTCCAGCGTTCCCTCCGCTCAGGCTTTTGTCCAACGTTGTGAGCGCACCTGGAGGAGGGTCAGGTCTGCACTTTGCCGTTACAGGGCGCAGACTGTGAGAGCCGCCAATAAACGTAGGATTAAGAGTCCTAGGTATTGTCGCGGTCAGAGAGTGTGGCTTTCCACTCGTAACCTTCCCCTTACGACAGCTTCTCGCAAGTTGACTCCGCGGTTCATTGGTCCGTTCCGTGTCTCTCAGGTCGTCAATCCTGTCGCTGTGCGACTGCTTCTTCCGCGACATCTTCGTCGCGTCCACCCTGTCTTCCATGTCTCCTGTGTCAAACCTTTTCTTCGCGCCCCCGTTCGTCTTCCCTCCCACCCCCCCGTCCTTGTCGAGGGCGCACCTATTTACAAGGTACGGATGATCATGGACATGCGTTCTCGGGGACGTGGTCACCAGTACTTAGTGGATTGGGAGGGTTACGGTCCTGAGGAGAGGAGTTGGGTTCCATCTCGGGACGTGCTGGACCGTTCGTTGATTGATGATTTCCTCCGTTGCCGCCAGGGTTCCTCCTCGAGTGCGCCAGGAGGCGCTCGGTGAGTGGGGGGGTACTGTCATGTTTTGTCATTGATTATCATGTCTTGTCTCTGTGCTTCCCTTCTATTCGTTTCCCTCTGCTGGTCTTATTAGGTTCTTTCCCTCTTTCTATCCCTCTCTCTCCCTCCCTCTCTCCCTCTCTCGCTCTCTCTCTCTATCGTTCCGTTCCTGCTCCCAGCTGTTCCTCATTCTCCTAACTACCTCATTTACTCTTTCACACCTGTCCCCTATTTTGCCCTCTGATTAGAGTCCCTATTTCTCCCTCTGTTTTCCGCTTCTGTCCTTGTCGGATCCTTGTTTGATGTTTGCTGTTCTGTGTCCTTGTTCCGCCCTGTCGTGTTTTTGCCTTCTTCAGATGCTGCGTGTGAGCAGGTGTCTATGTCAGCTACGGCCTGTGCCTTCCCGAAGCGACCTGCAGTCTGTGGCCGCGTCTCCAGTCGTTCCTCTCTACTGACGAGAGGATTTCAGTTTTCCTGTTTTGGATTTACCTAAGATAATATCCAGGAGTATCGGTTTTTGTTTAAGACTGGAATAAAGACTCTGTTTCTATTAAGTCGCTTTTGGGTCCTCATTCACCAGCATAACAAATTCACTGTATCACAATTCCAGTGGGTCAGAAGTTTGCATACACTAAGTTGACTGTGCCTTTACACAGCTTGGAGAATTCCAGACAATTATGTCATGGCTTTAGAAGCTTCTAATAGGCTAATTGACATAATTTGAGTCAATTGAAGGCGTACATGTGGATGTATTTCAAGGCCTACCTTCAAACTCAGTGCATCTTTCCTTGACATCATGGGAAAATCAAAAGAAATCAGCCAAGACCTCAGAAAAAAAATTGTAGACCTCCACAAGTCTGGTTCATCTTTGGGAGCAATTTCCAAACGCCTGAAGGTACAACGTTCATCTGTACAAACAATAGTACACAAGTATAAACACCATGGGACCACGCATACTGCTCAGGAAGGAGACGCATTCTGTCTCCTAGAGATGAACATACTTTGGTGCGAAAAGTGCAAATCAATCCCAGAACAACAGCAAATAACCTTGTGAAGATGCTGGAGGAAACAGGTACAAAAGTAAAACGAGTCCTATATCGACATAACCTGAAAGGCCGCTCAGCAAGGAAGAAGCCACTGCTCCAAAACCGCCATAAAAAATACAGACTACGTTTTGCAACTGCACATGGGGACAAAGATCGTACTCTTTGGAGACATGTCCTCTGGTCTGATGAAACAAAAATAGAACTGTTTGGCCATAATGACCATCATTATGTTTGGAGGAAAAAGGGGGAGGCTTGCAAGCCAAAGAACACAATCCCAACCGTGTAGCACAGGGGTAGCAGCATCATGTTGTAGGGGTGCTTTGCTGCAGGAGAGACTGGTGCACTTCACAAAATAGAAGGCATCATGAGGGTGGAAAATTATGTGGATATATTGAAGCAGCATCTCAAGACATCAGTCAGGAAGTTAAAGCTTGGTCGCAAATGGGTCTTCCAAATGGACAATGACCCCAAGCATACTTCCAAAGTAGTGGCAAAATGGCTTAAGGACAACAAAGTCAAGGTATTGGAGTGGTCATCACAAAGCCCTGACCTCAATCCTATAGAACATTTTTGGGCAGAACTGAAAAAGCTTGTGCGAGCAAGGAGGCCTACAAACCTGACTCAGTTACACCAGCTCTGTCAGGAGGAATGGGCCAAAATTCACCCAACTTATTGTGGGAAGCATGTGGACGGCTACCCGAAACATTTGACCTAAGTTAAACAATTTAAAGGCATTGCTACCAAATACTAATTGAGTGTATGTAAACTGCTGACCCACTGGTATTGTGATGAAGTTTAAGCTGAAATAAATAATTCTCTCTGCTATTATTCTGACATTTCACATTCTTAAATTGATTTTGTGATCCTACCTGACCTGAGACAGGGAGAGACATTTTTAATAGGATTAAATGTCAGGAATTGTGAAAAACTGAGTTTAAATGTATTTGGCTAAGGCGTAGGTAAACTTCTGACTTCAACTGTACATTGTTTACAAAACATTGAAGTAAAACAAGCTTATATTTTGGATTCTGATGGGGTACGACAGTGTAACTATGTTCATGAGTTATTTATTTTATATTCTTCAAGAATCAATGGGTATATCATTAATTTATCATTACAAAAATGGATTTAGCAAGTAAGGATTCTAGCATTCAATCAAGTTGAGGCATTGGTCACAATAAATTGACCGCTTTCTCAAAGACAGGTTGTCAGTATGTGTAGGCAAAAATGTGTCTGGCTATATGCTAGACTCTTTGCAAAGTAATGTAAATAGTAAGTGCTTTCTGGGGGGCTTTGCAGTTCTATGACATCTGTTGATATTCCAAAAAGGGAATTGGCAGTTTATCTTGAAAATGCCATCTTTCCATTGTAGTTACTTTTTTCACCACTCTTGTTTACCTCATTCTCCATTTTAATGCCGCTAGAACAAAATATATTTTAGCTCCTTCTCGCCTAGAGATCTCAACACCTTCATGAATATTAAAGTGTGCTTCGAGCTTCAGAGTCTTGGAGAAACCAAATAACCAAAGCTTTACTGCATATGGTAACAGCTTAAATGTGGGCAAAGCCATTTGCATGCTCAATCGTTCCCAGTGTTTTCAGGCTGTTTTGGGAAGCTGATGATATCCTTGACACGATCTGCAGGGATTTAGCTCCGGAGGTGTTTAAGTCCATGGGCTTCTATTTCTCTGATGGCTGAGGCTTTTTGGCATATTTTTGAGTCATAATGTAGGGAGTGGGAAATGTAGATTTGCATAGGTAAGGACATGAAGGGATTTACACTTTGAGGATCGTTTCTCTCGGGGTCAGCGAGAGACTGTACAACGCAATGGAATAGAAACAGGGGTAAATGTGTCGAGGCCTGCTTTTGTCTTTTAGAACCTAGGATAGTGTCAATACATTGTTTTGACGGCACTAAAATAACACTTGTAACAATGAATTGGGATCATTACTCCTGATACTAATAATTTCCCAGCATTTACCTATGTCAGTTGTAGCGATATAATTCCTTCAGCCAACTACAACAAAAGTTGTGACATTCTGCAGTTCTGATTATAGGGCTCCATCGCTATGTAATCTTAAATGCTCTACATGCAAAAATATGTAGGCTGTGTCACCTGCTGCATTGCTGTCTTGGCTACGGTGATGCATTTGCCAACACAACCTCTGAATAATGTTATATTGTAAAACGAGTTCTCAACAGAAGAAATACATGTTTTTTCACACCCCAACAGTCCCATCAATTTCCAGTCAGGCGTTTCTCTGGCCAGCCCTTTCCTCTCTCTCCACCTGTCATCCGGCTGACCGTCCAGGAAGATTTATATGATTGTAAAATCTCTCCACCATTTCCTGGTTCACTGACTACGGCTTCCTGCTCCAGTAAATCTTTCGCTGTTCATTTCCAGAGCAATTCCAACCCGCTACATCGGAGAGCGGAGATGTCAAGAAGCCACCCAGCAGCTGGAGGTTCTGAACATTAACTTGCTCTAACATTCACTGCCTTCCTCCCAGGGGCTAATGTGACTTGACAGAGTAATGAAATGAATATGGATGCAGGTATGGAGAGAGGCCATTGGCTGTGATGAATACACTGCACATGACACGCATCAGGCATGATGTCTCTGGCTGTTCAGGGAACATTATGCAATCACATTTGGCATTCCATCACATCAACTGCATTGGGGAGACATGCATGTTCTTGTTTGTCCATATATGAATAGTCAAACACTTTAGGCTCTATTGAAGCCTTGCCGCAGATCATCCCTTGGGCAGTGTATCCCTATCCATTTGGCAGTTGGATGGATGGATAACTGTCAACAGATACAGACACTCACAAAATTTGACAAGCAGAAGACAGATGCACTAATACAGGAGGTGCATTACAGTGGTAGCTGTCTATGAAGGTCCATGGTAGGCTGCACCACAAGGAAAGAAGTTGTTTCTACACTGCTGTGCTTGATTACGGCACCTAATCTATACTTGGCAATCAATTAAGCTTCGTAAGCACCCATTTAAAATCTCTTCTCTGTGGATTGTCTGTGTAGGGTAGTCTATGGGGAACTCGACCAGCACTTAAAGGTCTATTCGCGTTATTAACACATGCGGTGTTAACACACCATTATTAAAGTAAGCATTTTGCGCAGGAGGTGATGCAATCTTCTTTCGCATCCCCGCTTTTAGCAGCCTGTGGCATTTCCACACAGTGGGCGCTGATTGCAGCAAACTGCTTTTTAATCTACAACCACTTTTAATCAGCGTCTCTCACCCTTCTCTCTTTCTCCCTTCTGCTTCTGTCTTTTCTTCAACCTCCCTCTAGTCAACTGCTTCAGTGACACTTCATGGCAAACGTGGCAGTTGACAAAAAGATCTGCTTCACATTGTGTGCAGCATCGGGGAGGGAGGAGGGGGGTGGGCTATTTTATAATAAGAGGAAAACATCATCCTCCATCTTATACTTGCCGTTTGATCTTCCAGGACTGCCTCAGACTTTCACATGAATTTCTCTGCAATACTCAACACTTCAATTCACAATAATATGGTTCAACCAAGGGAATGTATACTTTACCACATACTCTCCCCTGTTCACTCCCGGTTCATCCCCGTGTTCACCCCCCGGTTCACCCCCCGGTTCATCCCCCGGTTCACCCCCCTGTTCACCCCCCGGTTAATCCTCCTGTTCATCCCCCTGTTAATTTACCCCATCGTCCCTTTGATCCAGAATAGGCCTCATTCCAAGAATGCAAAGTGAAACGCACACAGATATGTGTAACAACATTCAATACCTTCACAAGTATGCACATAGAAATTCAAGAGATGGATGTTATTCAAATAGCTTTGAGAAGCAGACCCTCTCAAAAAGAGGTGTAGCCCAATGTGGAATAATGAGGGGAGAAATGAGGGGATAAGAGAGAGATGGTATATACAGTGCCTTTGGAAAGTACTCAGGCCCCTTGACTTTTTCCACATTTTGTTACGTTACAGCCTTATTCTAAAATTGATTACATTTAAAAAATCCTCAGCAATCTACACAAAATACCCCATAATGACAAAGTGAAAACTATGAGAGCTCAGGTGAGCTCAGGTGCATCGTGTTTCCATTGATCATCCTTGAGATGTTTCTACAACTTAATTGGAGTCCACCTGTGGTAAATTCAATTGACTGGACATGATTTTGAACGGCACACACCTGTCTATATAAGGTCCCACAGTTGACCGTGCATGTCAGAACAAAGACCAAGGCACAGATCTGGGGACGGGTACCAAAACATTTCTGCAGCATTGAAGGTCCCCAAGAACACAGTGGCCTCCATCATTCTTAAATGGAAGAAGTTTGGAACAACCAACACTCTTCCTGGAGCTGGCCGCCCGGCCAAACTGAGCAATCGGGAGAAAAGGGCCTTGGTCAGGGAGGTGACCAAGAACCTGATGGTTACTCTGACAGAGCTCCAGAGTTCTTCTGTGGAGATGGGAGAACCTTCCAGAAGGACAACCATCTTTGCAGCACTCCACCAATCAGGCCTTTATGGTAGAGTGGCCAGACGGAGGCCATTCCTCAATAAAAGGCATGACAGCCCGTTTGGAGTTTGCCAAAAGGCACCTAAACACTTTCAGAGAAACAAGATTATCCTTTTGTCACTACAGGGGGTGCTGTTTCAACTTCGATATTTTGCGTTCCCAAATTAAACTGCCTCGTACTCAATTCTTGCTCGTACAATATGCATATTATTATTACTATTGGATAGAAAACAATCTCTAGTTTCTAAAACCGTTTGAATTATGTCTGTGGGTGAACCAGAAGTCTTTCTGCAGCGAAAATCATGACAGGAACTGCGAAGGTCTGAAAACTAGGCTCTGATCTCGGATCAGTTTAAAGCTCTGTATGTGTCCTATGGGTCGAAATGAACTGCACCCGCCTTCCCCTGGATGTCAGTAACCAATGAGAAGTGGAATGGAGTCTCTACGTAATTCTCAGACTTTATAAAAGGCCATAGAGTGGAAGGTCCGTTCCTTTCGACGCTCGTCAAGACGCAAGAGAGGACATCAGGATGGCATGCTCAAAAGCTCTCGTTATCGGCCTAAGATATATCCGTCTGTGATTTAATTCGATATAGGTGTTAGAAACATCATAACGAAGTTATTTTAAACCGATTTATATCAGTTTATGCGAGTATATTGCTATTTTCGGAATTTTCGTAGTATTGCGTTTTGAGGATTTGGACATGTGTGTGCCACGTAGCTATTGTTAGCTGCTAATTCCGAAGTTGAAGAGGACGTTTTACAACAAAGCAACGATTCTTTTGGACAAAGGACACCTTGCCCAAGATTCTGATGGAAGCTCAACTAATAGTAAGAACTATTTATGATGTTAATTCGTTGTTCTGTGGAAAAATGTAAAAGTATTTTTCGGCCATTATTGCGGCACTGGTCTGGCTGTAACGCACACTGTATGTCTAGTAACGTTAATTTTAAAAATCTAACACAGCGGTTGCATGAATAACTAATGCATCTTTCAATTGCTGTCCAACCTGTATTTTTTAGTCAAGTTTTCGATTATTTATTGATTAGATTAGGTGCCTTTCCAAGATGGCGCCGGCCAGAATGCATGCCATGTTTTTACTGATTACATTGCATAACCACGATTTGTGCTGCTAAATATGCACATTTTCGAACAAAAGCTATATGCATTGTGTAATATGATGTTACAGGACTGTCATCTGATGAAGTATATCAAGGTTAGTAAAATTATATATATTTTGCTGGGTTGTTACGATCGCTAACATTTACTGCTGGTAAATGCGGTTGTGATTCTGGCTATTGTGGTAAGCTCATATAATGCTATATTGTGTTTTCGCTGTAAAACACTTAAAAAATCTGACATATTGGCTGGATTCACAAGATGTTGGGCTTTCATTTGCTGTACGCTGTGTATTTTTCAGAAATGGTTTAAGATGAGTAATTAGTTATTTGACGTTGGTCTCTGTAATTATTCTGGCAGCTTCGGCACTATTTCAGATTGCAGCTGCAATGTAGAACTGTGATTTATACCTGAAAAATTCACATTTTTCTAAAAAAACATATGCTATACCATAAATATGTTATCAGACTGTCATCTTATGAAGTTGTTTCTTGGTTAGTGGCTATATATATCTTTATTTAGTCGAATTAGTGATAGCTACTGATGGAGTAAAAAACTGGTGGAGTAAAAAAAGTGGTGTCTTTTGCTAACGTGGTTAGCTAATAGATTTACATATTGTGTCTTCCCTGTAAAACATTTTAAAAATCAGAAATGATGGCTGGATTCACAAGATCTGTATCTTTCATCTGGTGTCTTGGACTTGTGATTTAATGATATTTAGATGCTAGTATTTACTTGTGACGCTATGCTAGGCTATGCTAGTCAGCTTTTTTTACTGTGGGGGGTGCTCCCGGATCCGGGATGGTGACTCGTGAGAAGTTATCTGGTATGATGAAACCAAGATTGAACTCTTCAGCCTGAATGACAAGTGTCACTTCTGCACACTTGGCACTATCTCTACGGTGAAACATGTTTTTCAGTGTCAGGGATTGGAAGACTAGTCAGGATCGAGGCAAAGATGAACGGAGCAAACTACAGAGAGTTCCTTGATGAAAACCTACTCCAGAGTGCTCAGGACCTCTGGGGACGAAGGTTCACCTTCCAACAGGACAACGACCCTAAGCACACAGCAAAGACAACGCAGGAGTGGCTTCTGGAAAAGTCTCTGAATGTCCTTGAGTGGCCAGCCAGAGCCAGCCAGAGACTTGAACTCGATCAAACTAGTCTTCCTGGAGAGACCTGTGCAGCAACACTCCCCATTCAACCTGACATAGCTTGAGGATCTGCAGACAGGAATGGGATAAACTCCCCAAATACAGGTATGCCAAGCTTGTAGCGTCATACCCAAGAAGACTCAAGACTGTAATCGCTGCCTAAGGTGCTTCAACAAAGTACTGAGTAAAGGTTCTGAACACTTATGTAAATGTGATATTTCCGTTTTTTTATGTTAATACATTTGCTGAAAATTCAAAAAAACTGTTTTTGCTTTGTCATTATGGGCTATTGTGTGTAGCTTGACGAAGAAAAAAACAATTTAATAAATTTTAACGTAACAAAAGGTGGAATGATCAAGGGTCTGAAATTGTCTGAATGCACTGGATGCGCCCATGGCCACCCGAAAGTGCCTCCAATCCTATACTGAAAGCTAATGGGATTTAAATACAAAGTAGAATCATGCATTTGTTCCTGGAGTTCCATGTCCGTTCCCTAGCATCCACAATGGGAGATCCAACACAGTGTTCCTAAGTATGAATGCAGTATGAATTTAGAGCCAATCAATTTGGATTGTGTGATACAACTTGCTGGATTGTTAACCGTAGTGAGTTATAGGCCCCCATCCTTCCGTGTCATATATGCAGTTACGCGGTTGACACACACACACACACACACACACACACACACACACACACACACACACACACACACACACACACACACACACACACACACACACACACACACACACACACACACACACACACCAGTGTTAGTTCTAATTCATGTCACTCAATTCAGGAAGTGATTAGAACAACAAAAAGGCTTGAAATAAATAGCTTCTCCTTTTCAGTATTGATAAATCATTGAAAGTTAATGCAATATTTTCAATTCTGGAATTGGAATTTCAGTTTATTTCCTAAATTAACTTGACTCCAACTCTGATACGCACGCATGCGCACACACACAAACAAATATCATCCCTCTCCTAAAATCCCTTCAAAATAACAGAAAGTTGGCCACCCTTGGATAGAAGATAGGTTAAGAGAGGAGTTAAGAGAGGAGTCTTTAAAGTGCTGTAAGCCAAATCCTCAAGCACACAGGCTCTGTTCCGTTGGCTCAGCTGCAGTCTTCCAACAGATGGGTTTTTATTACACTGTTTCATGTTCGACAGTGCCAGCCTGGCCCAATGAACTGGCATCCTCTCCAACACCCCTAGCCAACCCCCTAGGGGATTTATGTGTCTTTTGAAAAACAAGGGCCTAGTGTGATGTGCCAAGCTGTAAACAAACATCACTGGAGAGGAAATGAGTACCGTAAGTATGGCCCAGCTTTCTAAAAAACAATCATAAAAAAGGGACAACACTGTTTACAGAGGCCAAAGTCTGAAAATCAAATGTGTTTTTTCCCCCCAGGCCAAACTTGACTGATTGCTAATTAGGTGAAGTGACTATGATAATGAAAGTGAAAAATGCTATATGGAGGTCAATCTCTCTTTTTAAGCACACATGGCTGCCAACTCCAATGCTTTATTAGGCTATGAATAGTTATTTAATTAAACAAATTCTTCATTGTGTGTGCTCTACTCTTTTGTGAATTATGACCTATATGTTTTGTTGTGCTGGTAGACCAATGTCTCTCTATTTTACCATGTTGAAGACTTCCTCAAAAATCTCTATTTGATCACACGTGTCATATAATGTAGGATTGCTTCATAGGATTTTCTCTAGCTTGTATTTCCGTTATGTACAGTAAAACAGCAAACGATGAAGCCTGGCTGTGGCAAAGGTAATCAATCCAGTGTCTTCTGTCAGCTGTATGTGGGCAGGCATAATGAACACAACCATGGCTGAGGGCAGAAACAGATGATACAGAGACGTGAGACGCCAATAGCACGGAGAGTCTTTGCTGTCCACCTACTCAAAGCCCTTCTCCTCCAGAGTCCTACTCTCTGATTCTATAGCGCTTAGATAGACACATTTTGTACACATAGGGGGGAGGGGGGATTTGTAATTGGACACAGTTCCTTTTCCTTGGCTGGTTGTGTGATCCCATTCAGATACACTCTGTTATAGGTGTGATCCCATGCAGCTCCTCTCTATTATAGAGTTGGCAGCTGTAGCACCACACGGGACAGTTTGTCCACATCTGGCTGCCGTCCCTGACAGGAACATGGAACTTGGCATGTCTGAGAGCCTGTAATTGTTCTTCCAGAGGTTCTGTGGGACAAAGCGCTTTCTCTTCAGGATGAAAGTAGCAGGTTGCTGATCCCATTATGCGGGAAAGGCCTGTAACGGTTTTCGTCGTCTGAAAAAGAGTAGTCGGACCAAAGCGCAGCGTGGTAAGTGTTCATGCTTATTTATTTGAACAGAACACTATACCAAAATAACAAGAGAATAAATAAAACCGAAACAGTCCTGAAAGGTGCAAAACACTAAACAGAAAATAACTACCCACAAAAATCATGTGGGAAAAAGCTACCTAAGTATGGTTCTCAATCCGAGACAACGATAGACAGCTGCCTCTGATTGAGAACCACTGATTGAAAACCAGAAAATGAACATAGAGTGCCCACCCAAATCACACCCTGACCAAACCAAAATAAAGACATAAAAAGCTCTCTACGGTCAGGGCGTGACAAGGCCACAGGTTAATTTATATTGTAGCAGAAACTCTACCCATAGAACAATATACAACCAGGAGTTATAAAGTATGCCTTTTGATGTGTAGGTCTTGTGTGACATTTAATACAAAACAACGTTTTAATAATAAAATACAGTAGACAGTGTACACTATATGGTATTTAGAAATGTATTTCTTTTTCTGAGGTAAAATTGAAGTTTTGTCAGCCAAAGAGGATAATGCGTGGGCTTGTGCGTATGCTACATCAACACATTCTGAGGAAGCTAATGAAAGTCTTCATTACAATTTTCAAGACTGTGGGATTGCAATGGAGGAGAATTTAAGACATAGCAACAAAGAGGCCAAGAACACATTAAAATGTCTGCAGCTATTAGGCATAGTATTGGACTAGTTAAGTAGATACAAATGGTTACACTTGTATCTGTGATAGGTAAACTGATGGGACCAGACAACAAGAACGAATTCAGCGCTTCTTCATCATTAGACTGTGAAAGGGTTGACAAAACAAACCTAATTCAAAAGACAAAAATACATAGCAATGACATGTTGGTACTACATATACTGAGGACCGGAACGTTTTATTATTCTTCCTGTGGGTTTGTCAATGCTCAACCACAGATAGAACCTTGAAAATGACATTGATTCAGTCTCTTATTGTACGCTACTGTATTTTCATTAGCAAGGATTTGTGCAAGGATTTGTATGGAATTTAAACCCATAAGTGTCCCCTACAAATAAATGCATTTATCAGACATATCTCATATGGTTTTTTGAAAGTACTTGGAATAGTTTTGAGCATTTTTTCTTAATCCAGAAGTCTGAGGATCAGTTTGCCTTCAAGGGACTTAATTCAGTGCTTGACGCAGATCCCAGGAGTCTGAATCTGTATTGACAATGACGTCCATGCGAAGCAGAATTACTCTGACACTTGCCAGTTATTTATTTCTCAACAGGGACAGAGTTTCCCTCCATTTAGGTCACTGCTTTTATCTGCAGTTTTCTAGTGCTTAGCACTCTGTGTTTACACACCCCGTCGCATCTGTTTACTACTGAGACCTCAGCGTTTCCATGCTAGAAAGAAACTGAGGCAAGAAGAAATCAAATCAAATCTAATCAAATGTATTTATATAGCCCTTCTTACATCAGCTGATATCTCAAAGTGCTGTACAGAAACCCAGCCTAAAACCCCAAACAGCAAGCAATGCAGGTGTAGAAGCACGGTGGCTAGGAAAAACTCCCTAGAAGTGCCAAAACCTAGGAAGAAACCTAGAGAGGAACTAGGCTATGATGGGTGGCCAGTCCTCTTCTGGCTGTGCCGGGTGAAGATTATAACAGAACATGGCCAAGATGTTCAAATGTTCATAAATGACCAGCATGGTCAAATAATAATAATCACAGTAGTTGTCGAGGGTGCAACAAGTCAGCACCTCAGGAGTAAATGTCAGTTGGCTTTTCATAGCCAATCATTGAGAGTATCTCTACCGCTCCTGCTGTCTCTAGAGAGTTGAAAACAGCAGCTCTGGGAGAGGTAGCACGTCCGGTGAACAGGTCAGGGTTACATAGCCGCAGGCAGAACAGTTGAAACTGGAGCAGCAGCACGGCCAGGTGGATTGGGGACAGCAAGGAGTCATCATGCCAGGTAGTCCTGAGGCATGGTCCTAGGGCTCAGGTCCTCCGAGAGAGAGAAAGAAAGAAAGAGAGAAAGAGAGAATTATAGAGTGCATACTTAAATTCACACATGACACCGGATAAGACAGGAGAATTACTCCAGATATAGAAGAATGACCCTAGCCCCCCGACACATAAACTACTGCAGCATAAATACTGGAGGCTGAGACAGGAGGGGTCAGGAGACACTGTGGCCCCATCTGATGATACCCCCGGACAGTGCCAAACAGGCAGGATATAACCCCACCCACTTTGCCAAAGCACAGCCCCCACACCACTAGAGGGATATCTTCAACCACCAACGTACCATCCTGAGACAAGGCCAAGTATAGCCCACAAAGATCTCCGCCACGGCACAACCCAAGGGGAGGCGCCAACCCAGACAGGAAGACCACGTCAGTGACTCAACCCACTCAAGTGACGCACCCCTCCTAGGGACGGCATGGAAGAGCACCAGTAAGCCAGTGACTCAGCCCCTGTAATAGAGTTAGAGGCAGAGAATCCCAGTGGAGAGAGGGGAACCGGCCAGGCTGAGACAGCAAGGGCGGTTCGTTGCTCCAGAGCCTTTCCGTTCACCTTCACACTCCTGGGCCAGACTACACTCAATCATATGACCTACTGAAGAGATGAGTTTTCAGTAAATACTTAAAGCTTGAGACCGAGTCTCCGTCTCTCACATGGGTAGGCAGACCATTCCATAAAAATGGAGCTCTATAGGAGAAAGCCCTGCCTCCAGCTGTTTGCTTAGAAATTCTAGGGACAATTAGGAGGCCTGCGTCTTGTGACCGTAGCATACGTGTAGGTATGTACGGCAGGACCAAATCGGAAAGATAGGTAGGAGCAAGCCCATGTAATGCTTTGTAGGTTAGCAGTAAAACCTTGAAATCATCCCTTGCCTTAACAGGATGGGCAGAGTGGAGTGAGAGAGTTCCTCTGAAGGTATACAGGCACTCAGAGAGAGAGAGAGAGAGAGTTCCTCTGAAGGTATACAGGCAGAGTGGAGAGAGAAAGTTCCTCTGAAGGTATACAGGCGGAGTGGAGAGAGAGAATTCCTTTGAAGGTATACAGGCGGAGTGGAGAGAGAGAGTTCCTTTGAAGGTATACAGGCGGAGTGGAGAGAAAGAGTTCCTTTGAAGGTATACAGGCGGAGTGGAGAGAGAGAGTTCCTCTGAAGGTATACAGGCGGAGTGGAGAAAGAGAGTTCCTTTGAAGGTATACAGGCAGAGTGGAGGGAGAGAGAGAGAGAGAGAGTTCCCCTGAAGGGATACAGCAGAAGTGTTGAGAGGTACCGGGAGCTGAGATGTGAGAAACTCCACATACGTGAGTGGCATTTTAAGGCCATCCCAAATGATAGTGATACAGCCACGCTAAGATGATCCAGAGGTAGGAATACAGCACTTAGTTCCCTGTCAATCAGTCAACAAGACATTTTATTAGTGGAATACAGACCTAACATTACCACTGTCAGTTGATAAGAATTGATTGAGTTAGGGGTTAATTACTTTTTAATTCCTACAGTTCAGGAAATGTACAGAATCTGATTAACGGATTAGAAAATGCTTATGCTTATTTTCAATGAGGGCTGCTTCAATTAAGCGACTCAACATTGGTCCATTTACTGTGATCGTGTAAATCATATCAATGATCACTGGGAACATATTTAATAATGTTGTTCATGATTACCCCACAAGGGATAACAGTAATAGATTGGCCAATCAGAAAGGATGAAGGATGTCAATATCCCTGGTACACAGAGACTGGCCTAATAGAGGACTGAACAACAGGTTCACTTTGTTGATTATGCCTTGAAGCGAGTTAGCATAAAGGACCCCTAGCAGGAGCTCCCGCCAGGCGAGCAGTCAGAGATACAACGTCTCGGTATTTGCTCAGTAATTAAATAAAGCTATTTTCCCACCGCATGAGGGCTCAGATAGACAAGAGTCAGAGGTCTGGAAGGGATTAGGATGAATAGGAGAAAGGAATGTCTAAATCAACAGGTGAAATAAATTAACATGATATCAGTTTTGCTGAAATGTCCACAGCTTTTCAGAAAGCCATCCCAAATGATAGTGATATAGGTCACAGAACTCGTCACATGCGTGGCTGAATATCATAATCTGCACATGAGTATTCACATAAGCTCTAATGAACTGCCATATCGTGTAATAATGATACCTGCATGCCTCATATCAGCATGGCCACGTATTGTCTATGTCTGCAAGCATTTAACGGGCTGGAAGACCTTCTACTGTAATAACATCCCCTTCTTCGCTTTCCATGAAGTAAAAATATATTTTCTAAAAAGTTCAGCACTAGCTGATGTTCCCCATTTTATGTAGGTATTGTAAAACTTCTGAATAAGGGAAAGACCTTGTCAGATATACAACTGAATGCCTTCAACTGAACTGTGTCCTCCACATTTAACCCAACCCCTCAATCAGAGGGGGCTGCCTTAATCAACATCAATCCAACAACCTTTTGGTTACTAGCCCAACACTCTAACCACTAGACTACCTGCCGCCCCAATTATGGACTGCTCCAAATGCGCACAGCCATAAAAACGGCAGTGCTGTGACAACACCATTAGCACAGATGAGTGTCGGGAGTTAAAACACTCAGGTGATCAATCCCAAGGACCCGCTGCCCTGCAGACAGACAGATTAGCTTTAGCAGTGGTGCAGCTATAATGACCTATCTCGGGCGCTAATACATTTGCACTCTACCTGGCACTGATACCATCTGGGCAGAGGAGCAGTCACAGGAATAAACACTGACCTTGTGACCCTGTGTTTGGGTTTAAACACAAGGTCGTGACCCTGACATGTTTCCACCAAATGTTAAGTGGCCAGGTTTCATATTTACAAACATATGTCACAATCCCTGGGTCAGCTTTGATTGTATACGTGTGCACAGACACACCTGCACACAGTCATTATCGGCAATACTTTGAGGTTCAAGGATGATCACTAGATCAAAGATTGTTTAGTTGTTGGTTGTTGTGTCTGCGATAGCTGAGCAGCAACATTCCCCCCCCAAAAAAAATTGCCACTGCTCAAATTTATGAAAATAACTTGAACTTTGTGAAAATTCTGTGCAACTTCCAGCGCATGTTTACTGTGAACACCGCTTTAATTTACAGTTTTGACAGTGGTCAAGTAGGCCACTGTGGCTATTTGATCATAACGTAGGTCTAAAAGATTAGCCTACCATAAAAAACAATGGAGGAAATACACCCCATAACATTTTAACATGGAAATAGCTGTTCTATCATTTAGCCTACATTACCCAGATAGCAGACATTTCCGGACCACTTGCAGCAACTGTTCGGCACTGCTGGCTTTGCCCTGGCAGCGGCCGGTCCTATGTGGGTCAACAGTGGGACAAATATGACAAATTATTCTGTATTCATTATGGCAGGCCAAATCTGGCCCGATTGTGGCTTGCGATATAATGCCAACATATATTTCATATTTTTTTTATTAAATATGCACTATACATCTTCTTGCACTCAACATTGTATCCCTCTCATATGTAAATACCAATTGCACAGTTCTATTTATTTTAACTGCCTGTTTGCACATTCTCTGTACCCTTTGATCCATTGTTATTAATCTTTTAGATTGTGTATTAATATATTTTGTACTTGCTGTTGTTGGCCGACATGCAAGTAAGCATTTCATTGTAAGGTATTACTCTAGTTCTTGCATATGACAATAAACGTACTTGACTTGACAATGGATTGCAATTAACCCCGTTTTTTTGTGCTATATAAAGTTTAACCTATTGTAATGACCTGGCTAGATCATGAATGAACAACTGTCCAGACAGGTTTGAGTGTACGAATTCCCGGTTTATTAACCAAACTCAACACAAGCTACTGTTCGGCCATAGCACACGCCAAATAAATCAAGGATACCCGTATAAAACAACCGTGACCATCTCGTTAAGACCAGACGTAAGAGAGAGGTCTTAAACTTGTGATGCTCCACCGAAATCGCCAACTTCATGAAATCGCCAAGTTAGCTGTTTTTTCCTACCTGACCTTTATATAAATTAGCTAGCTAGCTATCAAAAATATACATGTGTGCTAGCTTGGCAAACATTAGCATGTAGCAGATATTACTGTATAGACGAGAAGGCAGAAAGAGTTTCTGCCACTTGACGTTTTAAAAAATCTCTTAAGGATCAAACCCTTCATTTCAATTTCCACCTAAAATGACATACCCAACTCTAACTGCCTGTAGCTAAGGACCTGAACCACGGATATGCATATTCTTGGTACTATTGGAAAGAAAACACTTTGAAGTTTGTGGAAATGTGAAATTAACTTAGAAGAATATAACACATTAGATCTGGTCAAAGATAAAACAAACAAAAATGTTTTTTGTTTTTTTGCATCATCTATGAAATGCAAAAGAAAGGCCTTACAATGACCTAGGATGCTTGGTGTCATTTAAATGTTGTCCACAAGA
Source organism: Salvelinus alpinus (assembly GCF_045679555.1). Taxonomy (NCBI): domain Eukaryota; kingdom Metazoa; phylum Chordata; class Actinopteri; order Salmoniformes; family Salmonidae; genus Salvelinus; species Salvelinus alpinus. The sequence goes on from NC_092097.1 coordinate 45,499,798, forward strand.
GGGCAGCAGTCTGTGTGCAAAGTTTCAGACTGATACATTGAAGAATGACAGACCTACATAATGTTTGTATCAAGTCTCCCAGGTGTCCCTCACGAGTTTGACTAAATGTACCCAAGTGGCTGAATTGGTCAATTGATACATTTCCAAGTACATAACTATAGAGAACATACAAACATGCTATGGTAACAAAAAATGTAAGTTTACACACTCCCAGGAATGTCATACATGGTGGATCATTAGCTTCCCTACATAAAAGGTTACTAACCTTCACACCTCTAGATGGCCGAGCGGGATGGGTGTGGAGCCAGAGACAGCAGAGAGGTCAGACTGAAGAAGTCAGTTCCTACATTTGAATGGGGGACGGAGGACTTGAATGTAGTTTGTTTCAAATTGGCTTCCCAGGTCATGATACTTTCTACCACTATTGAGGGTAAAAAAATCAGTTAGAACTCAAGTTTACTATTACTTATTCTATTTAACCTCTATTTTAGCACAGGGTGAGCACTGCATCAATACATCAAATACACAATAGATACAGTTGAAGTCGGAAGTTTACATACACCTTAGCCAAATACATTTAAACTCAGTTTTTCACAATTCCTGACATTTAATCCTAGTAAAAATTCCCTGTTTTAGGTCAGTTAGGATCACCACTTCATTTTAAGAATGTGAAATGTCAGAATAATAGTAGAGAGAATGATTTATTTCAGCTTTTATTTCTTTCATCACATTCCCAGTGGGTCAGAAGTTTACATAGTATTTGGTAGCATTGCCTTTAAATTGTTTAACTTCGGTCAAACGTTTCGGGTAGCCTTCCACAAGCTTCCCACAATAAATTGGGTGAGTTTTGGCCCATTCCTTCTGACAGAGCTGGAGCACGCTTTTTCAGTTCTGCCCACAACGTTTTTATAGGTTTGAGGTCAGGGCTTTGTGATGGCCACTCCAATACCTTGACTTTGTTGTCCTTAAGCCAAAGTTGCCACAACTTTGGAAGTATGCTCTGAAGTTTACATACACCTTAGCCAAATACATTTAAACTCAGTTTTTCACAATTCCTGACATTTAATCCTAGTAAAAATTCCCTGTTTTAGGTCAGTTAGGATCACCACTTCATTTTAAGAATGTGAAATGTCAGAATAATAGTAGAGAGAATGATTTATTTTAGCTTCACCCCGGCTGCCTTAGTATGATTCTCAATCAGGGACAACGATTGACAGCTGCCTCTGATTGAGAATCATACCAGGCCGAACACAAAATCCCAACATGGAAAATCACACATAGACAAACCCACCCAACTCACGCCCTGACCAACTAAATAAATACAAGACAAAAGAAAACAGGTCAGGAACGTGACACTGACGTGTATAGTGTTGAGTCATCCGCTTACATAGACACTCTGGCTTTACTCAAAGTCAGTGGCATGTCGTTAGTAAAAATGGACAAAACCAAGGGGCCTAAACAGCTACCCTGGGGAATTCCTGATTCTACCTGGATTATGTTTGAGAGGCTTCCATTGAAGTCTAACAAGACCGCCCCCACAATCATTTTATCATCAATTTCTCTCAGCCAATCATCAGTCATTTGTGTAAGTGCTGTGCTTGTTTAGTGTCCTTCCCTATAAGGATGCTGAAATTCTGTTGTCAATTTGTTCACTGTAAAATAGCATTGTAGCTGGTCAAACACTATTTTTAGAAGTTTACTAAGGGTTGGTAACAGGCTGATTGGTCGGCTATTTGAGCCAGTAAAGGGGGCTTTACTATTCTTGGGTAGCGGAATGACTTTAGCTTCCCTTCAGGCCTGAGGGCATACGCTCTCTAGTAGGATGAAATTGAAGATGTGGCAAATAGGAGTGGCAATATCGTCTGCAATAATCCTCAGTAATTTTCCATCCAGATTGTCAGACCCCGGTGGCTTGTCATTGCTGATAGACAACAATCATTTTTTCACCTCTTCCACAAAGACTTTACAAAATTCAAAAGTACATTTCTTGTCTTTCATAATTTGGTCCAATATACTTGGATGTGTAGTGTCAGCGTTTGCTGCTGTAATGTCATCCCTAAATTTGCTTATCTTGCCAATGAAAAAGTCATTAATATACTTTGCAATATCAGTGGGCTTTGTGATGAATGAGCCATCTGATTCAATGAATTTTCCCAACATTTTATTTAAGGTGCCCCAAAGCTTTTTACTATCATTTTTTATATAATTTATCTTTGTTTCATAGTGTAGTTTATTTTTATTTTTATTTAGTTTAGTCACATGATTTCTTAACATATGATTCACTACAAAACTTCTTGTATGACCTCTTATACACTATATGAGACCCAGCCTTTGGAACTTTGGTTTTCCTAGATATGGCTATTATATTGTGATCACTACATCCTATGGATTTGGATACTGCTTTAAAGCAAATATCTGCAGCGTTAGTAAAGATGTGAGCAATAAATGTTGATGATTTCATTCCTGTGCTGTTTGTAACTACCCTGGTAGGTTGACTGACAACCTGATCCAGGTTGCAGGCACTGGTTACAGTTTGATATTGCAGGTGCAGTTAGAGGGAAAAGCAGTCATTCAATGATTTTGTTTAAGTCTTTTGTCCTCTATCGTTTTTCTTAAAGTACTACTTAAGTAGTTCTTTGGGTTATCTGTAATTTACTTGACTATTTATATTTTTTGACAACTTTTACTTTTATTCCACTACATTCCATACATTTTCCCTGACACCCAAGAGTACTCAAATCAAATTTCAAATCAAATGTATTTATATAGCCCTTCTTACATCAGCTGATATCTCAAAGTGCTGTACAGAAACCCAGCCTAAAACCCCAAACAGCAAGCAATGCAGGTGTAGAAGCAAGGTGGCTAGGAAAAACTCCCTAAAAAGGCCAAAACCTAGGAAGAAACCTATAGAGGAACCAGGCTATGAGGGGTGGCCAGTCCTCTTCTGGCTGTGCCAGGTGGAGATTATAACAGAACATGGCCAAGATGTTCAAATGTTCATAAATGACCAGCATGGTCAAATAATAATAATCACAGTAGTTGTCGATTTTTTTACATTACGTTAAATTTTGACAGGAAAATGGTCAAGTTCACACACATCAAATCAAATCGAACTGTATTTGTCACATACGCCGTCAATAAATAGTCTGGGTGGCCATTTGTTTAATTGTTCAGCAGTCTTATGGCTTGGGGGTAGAAGCTGTTAAGGAACCTTTTGGTCCTAGACTTGGCGCTCCGGTATCACTTCCCGTGTGGTAGCAGAGAGAACAGTCTATGACTTGGGTGACTGGAGTCTTTGACAATTTTTGGGGCTTTCCTCTGACACCATCTAATATATAGGTCCTGGATGGCAGGAAGCTTGGCCCCAGTGATGTACTGGGCCGTACACACTACCTTCTGTAGCGCCTTACGGTCAGATGCCGAGCAGTTGCCATACCAGGCGGTGATGCAACCAGTCAGGATGCTCTCGATGGTGCAGCTGAAGAACTTCTTTAGGATCTGGGGACCCATGCCAAATCAAGAGAGCATTCCTGGTTTTCCCTACTGCCTATGATCTGGCAGACTCACTAAACACAAATACTTTGTTTAAAAATTGAGTGTTGGAGTGTGCCCGACAAAAAAAGTATAATAATAATATAAGGAATTTGAAATGGTTTGTACTTTTACTTTTGATACTTAAGTATATATAAAACCAAATACTTTTAGACTTTTACTCAAGTTGTATTTTACTAGGTGACTTTCACTTTTACTTGAGTAATTTTCTATTAAGGTATCCTAGTGGTTAGAGCGTTGGGCCAATAACCGGAAGGTTACTGGATCGAATCCCAGAGCTAAATCTGTCATTCTGCCCCTAAGCAAGGCAGTTAACCCAATGTTCCCTGGGCGTCGAAGACGTGGATGTCGATTAAGGCAGCGCCCCGCACCGCTCTGATTCAGAGGAGTTGGGTTAAATGCGGAAGACACATTTCAGTTGAATACATTCAGTTGGACAACTGACTAGGTATCCCCCTTTCCCCCCCTTAACTTTTACTCAAGTATGACAATTGAATACTTTTCTCACCACTGCATGGCCATTAATAATTGCATAACAGAAGACTACAACAACAATAAACTGAAGTTATAGGCTATTTATTAAATCCGTTTGCCAGCTCCAGGTACTGTAAGCTACACAAGTGACATCAATTGAATTGTAATGACTCCAGGGATATCTTCATTTCAACATATTTATTGTATAAAATGGTAAACTACAATGGCATATAAATTAGTAGGCTACTTAAAGGCCAACACAGGCAAATATATCTTTCTCCACATGTAATGTCAGTTTCATTTTCTTATTAAGAGAAATACGATGTTGGCCGCAATGCAACTTTGAAATAGCCCAAAAACCAAAACATTTTCACCTGCCACATCGTTTTCAATGTAGCCAAATTTGGATAGAAAACTGTGGACATGGCAACCCTGCGGACAGGGTGGGTTTCGGTGGATACCTACTGTACAGATCCGCAGTCTCTGCTTTAATTAATTAAGATTTCATTTTAGAACATCCCCCATCCTCACATATTTGGGTTTCAATCATTTCAATATTTCCCACTAATCCTTCGATAATTAAACAACTTTGTTGAGGACTGTCCTTTTGTCTGTCTGTAGATATCAAGCCCTTTTCTGTTAGTGTCACTTTGTCTATTTCACACAGATGGGGGAGAGAAATCTATAAGCACTCGGGTGAGGAACCACACACTTGGCTTTGGATCATTTGAAATGATACTCGGACATAAATGACTGAATCTCTGCTCACACGTCCTTGAAATGTAGTCACCCTGTGAAATCACTTTTCATTAGTTGCACAGCTAAGTTGTTTTCAGAGCCTTCTGGAAGACTTATCAGAAGTAACACATTTAAATTGCATTCTGACATCATATAATTTAACTTTGTATTATTATGATTCACACACAACTGTGGATGGAAGAAAAATATTGAATATGCTTATTACCAGTAAAAAGCTGGTAATAAGCAAAGAAAGATATGGGGACAGAGAGGTAAAAAACAAAGAAAGATATGGTGACAGAGAAGTAAGGAAGATGGGGAACATACCAACAATGAAACTGTAGGAAAATTACCTCTGCTGCACTAAAACATCTAACCAGAGAGCTGTGGATAGAGAGGGGAGAAAGAAAGAGAGAGACGGAGGGATGAAGCAAGAGAGAAATATAGCTGGAGAATAGAGACTGATGTGGAGAGGTGGTGAAAGAAAGAGGGGTTGAAACAGAGAAATGGACTGAGGGACAGTACTAACTAACGGTACGAGGAGCATAAACATTCCCCAACACATGAGATGGAGAGGAAATCGATTGAGCTTTAGGGCTGAATAGGTAATGCATGCAAGCCAACTGGGGCAACCATGGTGAGCTGGAGAGAAACTCACATACGATGTGCTGCTGACCAAGCAAAGACCAAGCAGGGCTGAAAATGATTTTCATTGGTTGTGTAGGTGAAAATACAAGCTTAATACCACAATTCAATCACTCAGCCAAAATTAAAAAACTGTACCATAAAAAATGTAATAAAAGTTGGTTGACAACACACCCTTGGCTCCCCCCGATTGCACAGCTATTCACCTATTCATTGTTCCTCCTCCCATTCTGTGTCAGCCCAGCCAAGGTCAAATGGAGATATGGGGTAAAGCAAAGACCCTGCTGGGGCCTATTAAACAAAGTAAAGTGTCATAAATCCCACAGGGTGACATCATAGGAAAGGTGAAGCGGGATTGAGCTCCACAGAGCCTTCAGCAGCCAGCGATACTTTTTAAAGGCTTGCCTATAAAAAGTGCAGTCATGGCACTAAATGTCCACCCGGACCGCATAACTCATTACCTTTTTGTCCTCCTATCGGAGCTCACTCTAGTGCAAACACTAAAAAATATAGATTTTTTATTTAACCCTTAAAGAAGAATGTGTGTCTGTGTGGCACGCCGCTTCGCAAGAGGGGATTTAAACATGTCACAGTGATCCTTTACAGCCTTCAAAGGGAAACAAGTCTTGTAAAAACGTAGGGATGGATATGAAGCCATGCAGCCTTTAATGGTGGAGGAGTTGGATGGGGCTAGCAGTTTCACAGGGCAAACATTAATATTACAAAGCTGTCTCAGACCATTGATGTATCAATCAGAGAGAGAAATATATAGAGAGAGAGGAGGAAGAGAAATGCAATCAGTCCCACTCAAGAGGACTTCATCATGCTCTTGGGATGAGCCAATCTAGTACTTTAAAAAGAGCCCGCTTTTATTGAATACTGTTTACACTGACATGATGTAATTAATGCGTGTATAATAAATTAAAATGTACAAGTTCCCTGTTCCTATTTGATCATTGACAGAATTGTCAGAATATCTTATATTCCCTCATTTGTAAAGGAGAGGTATACTCATCCTATACCAGAGAGGCTTTTGTGTAAAGGTTGTCACAGGTTAGAAAAGAAACAGATCTGTCTAGGCATCTCAGGCTGGACACACGGGGATGCTGGGTGAAATACACAATGACTTCTGTCGAGACTGTAGAGCACATCTCCATGTAGATATGCACAAAGCACAGTAGCCGTCAAAGGAACAATAGCCTGCAGATAGACTTACCCGAAAACAAACGGCGAGATAAGCTTCCAAGGGGAATGAAGACGTACTAGCTACAATCACAGTGGTTATGTAAACAAAACGATAACGTACATGCCGTTGACAACTGGGAGAATGGTAAAGTGACTGGCTGTAATTAAAATTATAAGTTTGCAACGGTGTGACCCGGAATAAAATTCTGAGATGTTGCGCGGCCTTTAATCACATATTTGTCATGAGGAGCACATCCCTGCTCGGTCGTGATGAACCAAACGGATTAGGGATTTGAGAGAGCGCCGTGTGATGCCTCAATTGGAATGTGGTGCCTGTCTGCATACGAAACAACTATTGCTCCTCTGTAGGGCGGCTAGGATAAACTGTTTCAAATATCAGCTTCAATCACTGTAGCGCTCTAAAGTCATTTCTGGGTAACGACTGAAAACATCAAAGGTTAGGTGAGTGGAAACCATGCAAATAATGAGGGTTTAGTATTTTTGAGAAAATGCCATGCAAGGAACATAGGCCACTCTTCCAATCCATAGTTTATCAAGAAATATGCAAATGTATGTATGCAATAAATAGGCTGATCCAAAATTCAGCCTGAGCATTTAGATAGGCACACACAGCACATCACACACAGCACATCACAGCACATCACACACAGCACATCACACACAGACACCTTGCAAAAAAAAACTGGCAGAATGGAATATTTGTATGCAAGCAAAATTTGCAAGATCACTTAAATCACATCCAGCCGTGCCTGAATATCTCCCAGCTAGTCAGTCAGTCAGTCAGGCAGGCAGGCAGGCAGTCAGTCAGTCAGTCAGGCAGCTAGTACGTCAGCACTGCATCAGCAGAACTCTGATCTGTTCATTTGAGATAAAAAAAGACAGCAGGCCATCTCTCCAGAACATTAGCAAGCACTCCTACACCTTCTCACCTCGCAATCCACCTCAATGAACCTCTCAATCCTCACTGTGTCATTTCAGTTAGAGACAACTCCGGAAGAAAATACAGCTATGTGCCATCTATATAAAAGGAACTGCAAATGAACATAACTTCGGCTGTCCATTTTTTGGGTGTCCTTGAATAATTCATAACACTTTCAAGATGGAATATGAAATAATCAGTGTATTCTGAAATCATATACAGTTTTGACAGGGTTTTAATCTACCCCTGAAAAACTAATTAATCTGGGTTTGAAAAGAAATACGAGGTGGATATGAAGAAGGCCTCCAACTATAGAGGGGACTAGGAGTTGATCACTAACCTACAGTCATACATATGTATTTAGTTCTTATGTAGCTGTTGATGTTTCTAGCTGAGGAGCCTGGGTACTTTCCAAATCGACAAGGAGCTAGAACAGCTCTTATTTTACAGCACACTTTTCCATAATGCTTCATGCTGCACTGTAGGTGTAAACCATGCTATGGCCAACCCAGTTCCAAAGCTGCTTCAGACTATCAAATTCATTGGTACTAAAATATACACTATTGTTTGACGAGCAGGTGTCCACTTATTCATGGTCATGTAGTGTATATCGTGGACATTTAAGCCACTGCGTCTTAAAAATATTTAAAGTGAATCCAAACCTTGGAAAGGGAGGTAGGCTTTATTGTTTACTCTTACTGTGCACTTCTGGCCATAGTCTCTCTGACTCTCTGTGTCCCAACACATCACGAGTACTACTTTGCATGCAACCAAGCATACCGCCAACCCTGACTTTACTCAATACCACAAAGTCATTAGCCTTCCAGCTCATTTGAAAGCAATATTACATCCAATTTTCTGTTTGTCTCAGAAACAATGCAATCACGAGTTTCGATTCTAAGTTTCCCTATCTAAAGGCTGGGGAGAGGGAGAGGGGGAGGGGGTAGAGATATCATTTAAGCATTCTGGCTATTGTTATTTAGTAAACATTTATAATAACATTTGGTTTCATTCTGAAAGTAATTTTCCCTCCTATTCCCTGTAAAGGAAGATTATGAGCCAATGAACTGAAAAAGCGTGATGAAGCCATTACTACACTATTATTCTGGCATAATGATGACTGTATTATGAGTCACACAATTAACAATAACTACTGAATAAGTATTCCAAATGCCAATCTCAATAATGTTGAAATACATTTATGCATCTCTTGATCAAGAATCTACTCTACCGAGTCATTATACTTCAACATTGTTGAATCAAGTCAATTTGTTGATTTCATTTAACTTAAATCACCTAAATGTTATGATATCTTTGTACTTTAGCCATATAAGTTCAGTTTACAGTTACATTTGAGTCATTTAGCAGACGCTCTTATCCTTGCTCAAGGCCTGTTGGTTACTGGCCCTACGCTTCTAACATCTAGGCTACCTGCCGCCTGTAAGTAGTCCACAGTACAACACATATAGCTCAGCCGTATACCGATACCGATACAGTCAGTCTAGTTAGATCCTAAAGGGCCTCTTACTACGGAACACAAATCTTGAACTTCTTCTGGTTCAATATATACCCACTACCCAGCATATCTTGGTGTGACATGAAACACTTTATTCTAAATGTACTACATTATGAAAAAGTTGCGACTTTAAGACCTCAACCAAACTGAAGTCTATAGGTAGAGATTAAAAACACATGACAGCTACAGGTATTAAAACAATATGAAATTATTAGATGCTCATATACTGTAAATGTCAAGTATTGATGCCATGGAAACAACTGAAGGCATTCATTTATTTTCTGTCTTTGCTCTCACTAGCTTGTACCCCCTAGCTCTGTATTTCCGTTACACTATAGTTACTGTGCAGCACACAGTAAGTTTAACAAAAGTGAGTTACAACTTACATGAAGACTGCATTTATATGCGTTGCCTCTTAGATTTGAATAGAAATTTAGCAAAAATTCATTTCTTGGATGGCTTTGCAGGTTTTGTGTTAGGAAACAATCTCTTGTTCCCCCAATAGGTCATGGGACACAGCCAGCTTAGTCACTGCACATAATTGTATCTCCTAGCCTAAGGTCAATACTGGTACCCTTGTAGGTTTAAAACTTAAAAGTAACCTTTATTCTTTGAATATAATGGAATGTTAAGTCCTCTTCTGGACTTTCTTATATCAATTTAGCAAAGCAACACACAAAGCTCTTTCTTTTATGGAGTAGTTACCAACAAGGCTTGTCAGGGAGGCAGAAAATCCCTTTTTCAAGTGTGTCATTTCAAGTTTATGAGCACTGGCTGGCAGTGCCTGCTCTGGTTGTCACCTTCGATTAGTCACAGGACGCACAGCAGCAACATGCAAACAGCAGACGATTGGCAAAGCAGCCATCCTTGAGAGAACATAGAAAACGGGAAGGGTAGAAAGGTAGAAAGAGAGAGACAGAGAGAGGGTGGGGTGTAGAGAGAGAGATAGAGAGGGAAATGCAGGAGTCACTGTGAGAGAAGGGGAAGAAAAGGCATAAGACTCCCTCCCATACAGTGTATTCAGAAAGTATTCAGACCCCTTCCTTTTTTGGACATTTTGTTACGTTGCAGCCTTATTCAAAAATGGATTAAATATTTTTTCCCCCTAATCAATTTACACACAATACCCCATAATGACGAAGCAAAAACAGGTTTTTGGAAATGTTTGTACATTTATAAAAAAAAAAAAAAAACTTAAGTATTACATTTACATTTACATTTAAATATTTAAGTATTCAGACCCTTTGCTATGAGACTCGAAATTGAGCTCAAGTGCATCCTGTTTCCATTGATTGTCCTTGAGATGTCTCTGTGGTAAATTCAGTTCATTGGAAATTATTTGTAAAGGCTCAGAAGTCTCTATATAAGGTCCCACAGTTGACCGTAAATGTCAGAGCAAATACCAAGCCATGAGGTCGACGGAATTGTCCGTAGAGTTCCGAGACAGGATTGTGTCGAAGAATAGATCTGGGGAAGGGTACAAAAGAATTTCAACTGCATTGAAGGTCCCCAAGAACACAGTGGCCTCCATCATTCTTAAATGGAAGAAGTTTGGAACCACCAAGACTCTTCTTAGAGCTGGCTGCCCGGCCAAACTGAGCAATCGGAGAAGAAGGGCCATGGTCAGGGAGGTGACCAAGAACCGGATGGTCACTCTGACAGAGCTCCAGAGTTCCTCTGTGGAGATGGGAGAACCTTCCAGAAGGACAACCATATCTGCAGAACCACCAATCAGTCCTGTATGGTAGAGTGGCCAGATGGAAGCCAGTCCTCAGTAAAATGCATATGACAGCCCACTTGGAGTTTGCCAAAAGGCACCTAAAGGACTCTCAGACCATGTGAAACAAGATTCTCTGGTCTGATGAAACCAAGATTGAACCCTCATCACTGTCAAATGCTCCCTAAAACACTTCTGCAAGCAGGCCTTTCTAATCGACCTGGCCCGGGTATCCTGGAAGGATATTGACCTCATACCGTCAGCAGAGGATGCCTGGTTGTTCTTTAAAAGTGCTTTCCTCACCATCTTAAATAACCATGCCCGCTTCAAAAAATGTAGAACTAAGAACAGATATAGCCCTTGGTTCACTCCAGACTTGACTGCCCTTGACCAGAACAAAAACACCCTGTGGCCTACTGCATTAGCATCGAATAGTCCCCACAATATGCAACTTTTCAGGGAAGTCAGGAACCAATACACACAGTCAGTTAGGATAGCAAAGGCTAGCTTTTTCAAACAGAAATTTGCATCCTGCAGCACTAATTTAAAAAAGTTTTGGGACACTGTAAAGTCCATGGAGAATAAGAGTACCTCCTCCCAGCTGCCCACTGCACTGAGACTAGGAAACACTGTCACCACTGATAAATCCACAATAATCGAGAATTTCAATAAGCGTTTTTCTACGGCTGGCCATGCTTCCACCTGGCTACCCCAACTCTGGATCCCCGCAGCAACTGGCCCAATCTGGATCCTACAAATCAGCTGGGCTAGACAATCTGGACCCTCTCTTCCTAAAATGATCTGCCGCCATTGTTGCAACTCCTATTACTAGTCTATTCAACCTCTCTTTTGTATCGGCTGAGATTCTTAAAGATTGGAAAGCGACCGCGGTCATTCCCCTCTTCAAAGGGGGTGACACTCTAGACCAAAACTGTTACAGACCTATATCCATCCTGCCCTGCCTTTCTAAAGTCTTCCAAAGCCAAGTGAACAAACAGATCACCGACCATTTCGAATCCCGCCGTACCTTCTCCGCTATGCAATCTGGTTTCCGAGCTGGTCACGGGTGCACCTCAGCCACGCTCAAGGTCTTAAATGATATCATAACCACCATCGATAAAGACAGTACTGTGCAGCCGTCTTCATCGACCTGGCCAAGGCTTTCGACTCGGTCAATCGCCGTATTCTTATCGGCAGACTCAACAGCGTTGGTTTCTCAAATGACTGCCTCGCCTGGTTCACCAACTACTTCTCAGATAGTTCAGTGTGTCAAATCGGAGGGCCTGTTGTCCGGACCTCTGGCAGTCTCTATGGGGGTGCCACAGGGTTCAATTCTCGGGCCGACTCTTTTCTCTGTATACAGTATATCAATGGTGTCGCTCTTGCTGCTGGTGATTCTTTGATCCACCTCTACGCAGACGACACCATTTTGTATACTTCTGGCCCTTCTTTGGACACTGTGTTAACTAACCTCCAGATAAGCTTCAATGCCATACAACTCTCCTTCCGTGACCTCCAACTGCTCTTAAATGCTAGTAAAACTAAATGCATGCTCCTCAACCGATCGCTGCCCGCACCTGCCCGCCCGACTAGCATCACTACTCTGGATGGTTCTGACTTAGAATATGTCTACAACTACAAATACCTAGGTGTCTGGCTAGACTGTAAACTCTCCTTCCAGATGCACATTAAGCATCTCCAATCCAAAGTTACATCTAGAATCGGCTTCCTATTTCACAACAAAGCATCCTTCACTCATGCTGCCAAACATACCCTCGTAAAACTGACTATCCTACCGATCCTTGACTTCGGCGATGTCATTTACAAAATAGCCTCCAACACTCTACTCAGCAAATTGGATGCAGTCTATCACAGTGCCATCCGTTTTGTCACCAAAGCCCTATATACTACCCACCACTGCGACCTGTATGCTCTCGTTGGTTGGTACTCGCTACATATTCGTCGTCAAACCCACTGGTTCCAGGTCATCTATACGTCTTTGCTAGGTAAAGCTCCGCCTTATCTCATCTCACTTGTCACCATAGCAACACCCACCCGTAGCACGCTCTCCAGCAGGTATATTTCACTGGTCATCCCCAAAGCCAACACCTCCTTTGGCCGCCTTTCCTTCCAGTTCTCTGCTGACAATGACTGGAACGAACTGCAAAAATCACTGAAGTTGGAGACTTATATCTCCCTCACGAACTTTAAGCGTCAACTGTCAGAGCAGCTTACCGATCGCTGCAGCTGTACACAGCCCATCTGTAAATAGCCCATCCAACTTCTTACCTCATCCCCATATTTGTTTTTGTTTTTCTGCTCTTTTGCACACCAGTATTTCTACTTGCACATCCTCATCTGCACATACTGTATATCACTCCAGTGTAAATTGCTAAATTGTAATTACTTCGCCACTATTGGCCTATTTATTGCCTTACCTCCTTACTTCATTTGCTCACACTGTATACCAAGTTTTCTATTGTGTTATTGACTGTACATTTGTTTATTTCATGTGTAACTCTGTATTGTTGTTTTTGTTGCACTGCTTTGCTTTTCTTTATCTTGGCCAGGTTGCAGTTGTAAATGAGAACTTGTTCTTAACTTGCCTACCTGGTTAAATAAATGTCAAATAAATGTCAAATAAAATAAATATTGACCTAAATGCCAAGGAAGGAAACCTAGCACCACCCTTTGATTTGAAGCATGGTGGTGGCAGCATCATGCTGTGGGGATGTTTTTCAGCAGCAGGGACAGGGAAACTAGTCAGCATTGAGGGAAAGATGAACAGAGCAAAGTATGTGCAAAAAGTCAACGGGTCTGAATACTTTCTGAATGCATTGTAATTCCCATTAGTTTTTTTTGTTGCTTTTGCTGTATAGATGCATCTTTTATCTGCATCAGCTACAAGTATAACCATGGTAACCATTGAAATTGAAGTTTTAGATTAGGTTTGTGTAGGATCACATGACCCACACATGACTCCTATTCATTAGCCAAGTCGATGCACAAGCAATAGACAAAACTAATCTTGTCTTCATTCAAGACACATATACTGTACTGTGCACATCCAATCACCAACAGCAATGAAATAACTGTATCTGAAACACATTATTGCTCTCCTCTTGGACAGGGTCTAGAAGTGAGTCTTCTTGGAGGAAAATGTGGATGTATGCTTACGAAAAGAGAGCGAGAGAGAGAGAGAGGGGGGAGGGGAGAAAGAGAGAAAGCGAAGGGGAGCTAGAGAGAGAACGAGTCAGCCTCCCACCCAAACTGCCACTCTCTCGAATGGAACCAACTCAATTACTGGCACTACTTTGTTCCAAGGACTCCACGGTGTTCCATCTTCTGATTGAATAGCACAGGAAATTCCATCAGCCTGCTCCATCTCAGAAGTGAAATGAGAGCCTTCATTCTCCCAACCCTCACTTTTGTGTGAGAGGTATATCACTTAAAGGTCCGTTTCGCCTCACAAACTCAGCCAGTCCAGGTAATAGAATGTTGTGTTGGTGAATTCAGCCAGCTTGGCGGGTTATTCCGTCTCTCACGCATTAATATGTAATTGACGATATTGAAGAAGATTATAATTGAATGGTTGAAAGCCACCCATTCATGTACATAACAATAGATTTTAAGAATTTGTTATTTTCTTTACTCTGATCAAGTGTCCATAGCTCAGAGTCTTAGCACTTCGTTTTTTTTAAGGATCAATGCTTTTTTTGGACCCAACTGCCAAGACATTTTGCATTTAAATGCATACTGTCTGGCTCACCTGGCCTTGTTGGTACTTGATTTTTTTTTCTCCATTGATCATAACTACACTTAACAAAAATATAAACGCAACATGTAAAGTGTTGGTCCCATGTTTCGTGAGCTGAAATAAAAGATCACAGACATTTTCCATATGCACACAACTTTTTTCTCTCAAATGTTGTGCACATGTCTTTACATCCCTGTTAGTGAGCATTTCTCCTTTGCCAAGATAACCTGACAACTGTGGCATATCAAAAAGCTGACTAAACAGTATGATCATTACACAGGTGCACGTTGTGCTGGGGGCACTAAAATGGCACTCTAAAATGTGAAGTTTTGTCACACAACACAATGCCACAGATGTCTCAAGTTTTAAGGAAGTGTGCACTTGGCATGCTGACTGCTGGAATGTCCACCAGAGCTGTTGCCAGAGAATTGAATGTTAATTTCTCTACCATAAGCCACTTCCAATGTCATTTTAGAGAATTTTACAGTACATCCAATTGGCCTCACAACCACAGACCATGTGTATGGCGCTGTGTGAGCAAGCAGTTTGCTGATGTCTACGTTGTGAACAGAGTGCCCCATGATGATGGTGAGGTTATGTTATAGGCAGGCATAAGCTACAGACTACGAACACAAATGCGTTTCATCGATGGCAATTTGAATGCACCAAAATACAGTGAGGAGATCCTTAGGCCCATTCTGCCCTCCCAACCAAAAAGGCAGTAACTGCTCATAGAGTGGAACTGAGAAAAATGGCTTCAAAGTTTTTTAATTGTCCAGCCAAATGAATTCTAGGGAGATCATTGGAGATGTAATGATCTGTTGCCTTACTATGAGTACATTTTTTATTCATGTTGACCCTGACCTCTGACATGACCTTTGACCTTTAAACGGCAGTTACTGCCTTCTTCCTTGGTATGATATGTTATAAATTGCAGGGTAATACCAAAGCAAAGAGCAGTATCTGCCATTTTCATTTGTTAGTTTACTATACTTCTCATTTATGCTATTAATAAAGAGCAGTGTAACTACTGACAGTGTAACAGAGTTGAAACGGCATCCTTTGTGTGTCTTCCACTAAGAAACCAGTTGCATTTACATAAATATGTAGGTTCTGCATTAGTCACATTACATACTGTGTTTGACAAGTAGCCCATGTCTTGTTATTAGAATAAATGGAAAAAGCAGCACTACAATTGTTTGAATTACATGAAATGATTACCTGTCTTGTAATAAATAATGATGGAACATGATAGAAGTATGATGTAGGGTAATACGAAATACAAAAAATGACCATGACATTGCTAATAAAAACATTTTATTTGTATTTTTTCAAATGACACTTTTGAATTAATGAATAAATAACAACTTTAAGAATACATTTAAACGTATTTACATGTTCATAAGAGGACCCAAATGACATTTAGCTACAATTGATAAAATGCTGAATAGTTACATTACATTTTTAAGTAACATTTCATTTTTAAGTAAAACTTCTTCAGTGCTCTTCCATATCACTCCTCATTCTCAGCAATGCTGTTCACAGCCAAGGCATTCCAGAACTGCCTTCGATTTGCAGGCATCAGAGGACAAAGTTTGGTGATTATGTCCATCTTCTTAGACTCTTCTATCCTTCTATCCTGTGTACGTAGTGTCGAGAGTGTCTCTAGAGTGACTTTCTTCATGATAAAGTCAAGCTCTGTGAAGTCCTTTTCTTCATGGCAGACTTTGTAGAAGAGGCTCCTGGATCCACGCCTCAACTGGATCTCAGACATCTCTGCCAGCTTTGGTGCTGCTGCCTTATTCAGCTTGACGATGGAATGGCCAGCTTTCCATGCCAGGATGTTTCCTTTTTCATTTCGACCACCTCCACCTTATCTGCATTGGAAGAGGCGACCACATGGAGGAAGTCCCCGAAGTCGTACACCACACCTCCAGGTTGAGCTTTCATGTCCTGTTCCATGCCATGGTGGAAACTGTCTGCACTCATGAAGGTGTGTCCTGGCTCGAAGAACTTGAGGGTGATGTCCTCCATCAAAGTTGAGTCAGCAAGGACAACACTCACCAGCGATGTTAAGAGGCACTAGTTTTTGTTTTGAGAAGTGTAGTTATCCACCCAATACACTGCATGCTTGACATCTCTCTCCCTCTCCAGTGCTGTTACGTAAGATGACAATCTCCTCTGCCTTCAGACCAGCTGTTCCTTCATGCCATACCACTAAGATTGTCTTCTTCTTCTGAGACTTCTTTCCAATGGTGGCGAATGTCTCGTGATAGGCAACGATTCTTCTTGTGAACAATGCTGTTTTCACACCTGGCATGCGATGGAGCATGATGCCTTTTTGCATATCAACACTCCTCACAGACCAGTCCTCAGGCCAATCTTTCTGTGCATCAGCCTGGTAATGGCTTCTGCTCTACCATACAGACTTCTTGTGATCCTCATATTTCTTACATTGCATGCAGTTGGGGTTGGTGATGGTGAATTCAGGTGCTGCATGACTGTTGTCTTGGCAGGCTTGGGTTTCCATGGCCTCATTCTCCCTGTGCTCCATCTTCAGATGATGACCCTGCACCAAACAGAGCTCGCACTCCCCCTCTCCAAGCTTCACAAAGCTGATGTTCCTTCCCTTTACCGCCTTGCGATAGGTTTCGTAACCGCAGCTGTTTGTTCTTCTCCTTTTAGTCATTATGCATGAACTGAATATTGACGTCACTAGGGAGGTAGAGGCATGCTCTCGTCTGTAGTGGTAGATTTGGGGATGGAAGGACTCGATGTGTTGCAGGATTGGATTCATGTTCAATTTGCTCGCTGAAGCTTTCTTTCCCCTCTGATCCTTTGGTGGAATCAGTTTGGTGGTGATTGACTTGTCCATCATCGTGACAATCAGCCTGTCATTTTTGGGGTGGTAGCCCAATGTTGTCAGAAAAAACACTTTGCACACCTGTTGTGCAGAACCGCTCTGGTTGGGAAGATGGTACAGAAATGACCTGCTGGGTCGACTGTCAGTGCCAACAGTGATATTTTTCTTAGATTGCTGTGCCACCATGTGGAAGATCCATGTCCTCTTCTCCTTATACTTCATCTCCTAATACTTTTCCCATATTTCCTTTTGCCTACCCTCTGAAATATTCTGAGTACATTGCCTCTTGCATTTGGGACCACATGGCTTACCCATATGTGGAATCTTGGATTTCTTGTTTGATAGGTTGTCTGGAGTTGTGTCCACGGGCTCAGCTGCCACTTGTGCTGGAACATCCAACTCTGAAGCTGGATGATAATCTTCATCATCATCATCGGCAATTGATTTCTCATCTGATAGACTGATGTCTAAGGAGTCAGAGACCACCCACTGGTTCTCTATTTCTTCAAATAGTGTTGACACTGTTGACACAGTTAAAGGGGGTAGATACGGAATCCTTGTTGGTGTGGTGCACTTAAGCGTAGTGGGTGCGGAGTCAGGCGCAGGAGGCAGAAAGTACTGAGTAGTGCTTTATTAGGCACAGGGAAAATACGTGCGCGCCAACACTCACGGGCGCAAACAAACACAATACCCAAAACCAGGACCTAACAAGTCCAGAGGGATAACCCCAAAACGAAACACGCTACCAAAACACTACCACACACAAACACAGTGGAAAAATTAGCTTAAATAGCCCAACTAAACGTAAACAAGAAACAGGTGTAACTAATAAGACAAAACCAACAGAAAAGGAAAAGGGATCGGTGGCAGCTAGTAGACCGGTGACGACGACCACCGAGCACCGCCCGAACAGGAAGAGGAGCCACCTTCAGTAGGAGTCGTGACAGTTGGAATGTGGCCCTCAAACTCAACTGAAATAAATAGAGCAAATAATCAGGGACATGCATCCTAATGATTGTATTCTGTCATGGATGATAATAATTAATACTGACATTTTCTGGTGTGCAAACATATGATCATAATCCTTTTCAGTTATTCTATAATATAGGATATAATCATTGTTGATTTTATCTTGTGCAAACATTATCTTAATAATTTTCACTGTCATAACTCAGTTCATCTATTAATGTCATACCTGCTCCCAAAAAGGCTATTCAATTTTCATCTTTATTTAGAAATACAAAAATATTGCGTGGATGGACATTGACAGGAATAAAACCTAGTATTGACATGGTTGTACTGTTTTAATACACCCTCAAATGGCAACTTTTATCCGCATAGATACTAATCATCTAGACCACAGGGATTGGTGGAAGTCATGCAAAACTGTTTTGTTTCCGCATTCATGTAATGATGGCACTGAAGCAGACACATTGAGCACACATTTGGCATGTCAAAGCTTGTTGTACTAATTACATATGCCACCAACAAAGGTGATGGATAACATTTGGGATTTTAACTTTCCTGACCGGGACAGTCATGCAATACTGGAATATAAAAGACAACCCTGAACATGTGAGTAGATATATTATTAATGAACTAGCAATGCTGTGTGTGTGCTCATCCGGAAAACGAGTGTGCGTGGCTTTTGACAATTCAGTATGGGATGCTCGTCCAACTGACCATCAGCTGGCTAGAGATCGTGTGTGTGGTGTAACGTTAGGCATTCAAATAACCCATGGAATGTCAGAATACACCTAGGGATTATATTAATTCTAGGTATAATAGATTGAAGCTAGTATAAACTGCTGGTCGTCTCTTATGGGAGCATGTAGCACAAATCTATTGCTTCGTGCTAATGCTAGCTAGGTAGGTTTTTATGTTTTGGTAGGGGAGCAACAGTTTTAGCTAGGTGGCTGTCACTGGCTAGAAATCGTGTGTATGGTGTACTGATTCAAAGAAACGATCAGATGAAATTTCAGAATATAATTAATTATATGGCTAATAGATTGAAGTTAGTATCAATTGCAGATCTCCTCTTATGAGAGCAGGTAGCATTGTTAGTCTATGCTAGCTTGCTAGCTAGCTAATTAATTTTGGTGTCAGATCTACTTAGCTAGCTAGTTCTTACCAGTGTCTGGATGTCGGTGTTTCAGAGCAAGTTCAACCATCATTTCCCCTGGGAATGCTGTGCCATGGTGTTGTATCCCTAGATTAGCAATGTATGTGTGTAGCTGTCAGTCAGTGTCATACAGGTTCGATTGTATCACTATCAGAATAAAATGATATGAAACCAAGGTAAAAGGCAGTAAGTTCAGTTACAGCCATTTACCTTGGTTTCACAGTAACTTTTTGCAGTTACTGCTAATAAGACCCCCATTTTCTCCAAAACACAATACAAGAGAGGCAGAATACTTGTCCACATGATTAAGCATGCGTTTCATGTGACAAAAATGACATTAACTATTTTTCGACCAAATGAGCAGTTACTGCCTTCATTTCTTAAGGGGGGGGGGTATTTGGGACCAATAAATGTATATATGTATTCCCAGTCATGTGAAATCTGAGAATGGAAATGTCCACTACTCATTAAATTACTTTTTTTGGAATCTATTTTTTTCATGGAAGAAAAGTGTCCAGGCTCAATTTATGTAGAATGTTATCTATTCATTGAAATATAAAGATGATTAAGATGTCTCTCCAAGAGATCAAATACAGTAAAACCAAATACATGAAACATAATATGAATTTTAATACTGTACAGTGATTAACAGAACCATAATGACAGAGCCATAATTTGATTAATTAGCTTATTTTAGTTACAGTTCAGTTAGAGGTAGGCCATTTTCTCATACAGCATATCCCCCAAAATATGGTATTATGCACGTGCAATGATTTTTTTCATTGACCGCCCTGAGAAGGGCTTACAGTATGTAGAAAAACCAGAGGAAAAATGAAACTCCAGCCTCGTCTGCTGCCCTGTTATCTGTTTAAAGATTGCAAAAGGTCAGATTCAGATCTCCAAAATTGCATATCATACACTGTGATTGGAAGAAGCACAGGAAAGTCATGCTGCTTTAAACATTAATAAACTAATCACACTTATGAGACAAGTAGGAAAAAATCTTCCATGGACCCATGCATCGCTTTAATAATTCACATGCAAACGCCCTCCATTATCTCAGCCAATTATGGCTAGCCAGGAAGGATCCGAATGTCTCCCTATATAGCTCAAGTTCTTTCTCCATGACTAAACTAGGCTCATAATTAAACGTATAACATATATTGCCTTCTTGAAATGCCTTCTTGAACATGTGAACTTTCATGTGCCTTAAATACAAACTTGTATGGGTCTGTAAATAGTTTTTTTTAAGCGGCCACCGTATGGCATACAAGTGAAATACTTGGTCTTGAACTGGTCTCTCAACCCAGAGCTGGTCCTTCTCTTTAGTCATGGAGTTGTACCTGGTCTGGAACTCAGCTCTCTCAACCCAGAGCTGGTCCTTCTCTTTAGTCATGGAGTTGTACCTGGTCTGGAACTCGGCTCTCTCAACCCAGAGCTGGTCCTTCTCTTTAGTCATGGAGTTGTACCTGGTCTGGAATTGGTCTTGTTCAGCTGAGGAGTTGGTTTTACAAACTAAAGTGTTCTCTCCAAAACTGCCCTTCTCTCCATTATAATAGACAAACAGGCCTATGATCCCAGCCAGTAGGAGAACACACAGCAGCAGCTCAAATTGTATTTATTTTATTTAACTAGGCAAGTCAGTTAAGAACAAATTCTTATTTTCAATGAAGGCCTAGGAACAGTGGGTTAACTGCCTTGTTCAGGGGCAGAACGACAGATTTGTACCTTGTCAGCTCAGGGATTCGATCTTGCAACCTACGCTGCCACCCCATGGGTCTCTTCTCAGAACCTGAGTTTGTAGCCTGTGGTCTGCTCTTTGGGGAGATGTCCATTGTCTTGCTTCTGGGGTCATGAGAATTGATGGTGTCTTCATTGGTGTAAAGATATTCAATCCTGTCTGCTAACCAATTGTCAATGCCAAACTCCACATTGGCATATATCTCATCAGACATTTCCACGGTCTACCACTGTCTCCATGATTTTATCTGACAGATTCAGTACTCTGTCAGAGCTGTACAGTGTTTCAAGCATTACTACATACTGTATGTGTGTCACGATCGCCGTCGTCGTGGAAATGACCGGACCAAGGTGCAGCGTGGTGAGCGTACATTTTTCTTTATTATAAATGTCGCCAACAAAACAAGAAACAAGAAAAACAAACGTGAAGCTTACTAGGGCTATACAGGCCACTAACAAAGACAACTACCCACAAAAAAAACAAAAAAAAAGGCTGCCTAAGTATGATTCCCAATTAGAGACAACGATAGACAGCTGTTCCTGATTGAGAACCATACCCGGCCAAAACATAGAAACACAGAACATAGAGTTTCCCACCAGGAGTCACACCCTGACCAACCAAACATAGAGAATAAAAAGATCTCTACGGTCAGGGCGTGACAATGTGTCACTTAAACCCAATGAACACGAAACTGTCATACCAGGAAGTCTGGTGAATCACAATGGATTACAAGTCATTCAAATTCATTACAATCAAAACAGAAGTGTGACATCTCACATTTGTATATTCAGCTGTATTGTTATAGCTGGTTCCTCTGTGCTTTGTGATATTGATTGTACTTTTTGTAACACTTAATTTTTCCTGTTTCTCCAGTTTTGCAATTTGCCTCCAGCACCGTGACTAATGGGTTTTGGGTGTGCAGTAGTTTCTGCCTATTATGTAACTTAATTTGAAATAAAGAATCAGAATATTGACTGAACTAGAATATAGGAACAGTATTATGTTGTCGTAATGGATTAGGAAGTTGTCGATGCATTTATTCAGGTGCTACATGATTCTCTTTCGCCCTCCATACACGTAGAGGTGGACCGATTATGATTTTTCAACGCCGATACCGATACCGATTATTGGAGGACCAGAAAAAGCCGATACCAATTAATCAGCTGATTTTTATATACAGTATATATATATATATATGTAATAATGACAATTACAACAATACTGAATGAACAGTTATTTTAACTTAATATAATACATCAATAAAATCAATTTAGTCTCAAATAAATAATGAAACATGTTCAATTTTGTTTAAATAATGCAAAAACAAAGTGTTGGAGAAGAAAGTAAAAGTGCAATATGTGCCATGTAAAAAAGCTAACGTTTAAGTTCCTTGCTCAGAACATGAGAACATATGAAAGCTGGTGTTACGATTGTCGTAAGAAGCGGACCAAAGCGCAGCGTGGTTTGAATACATTCTTCTATCTTTAATGAAGAACACTGAAACAAACTTACAAAACAAAACGAATAAGACGAACGTGACCGCTATATAAACAATGTGCTTCACATGCAACATAACATAGACAATAACCCACAACCCACAATACAAAACAGGCTACCTAATATGGTTCCCAATCAGAGACAACGCAAAACACCTGTCTCTGATTGAGAACCATATCAGGCCAAACACATAGAAATATACAAACCAGACATACAACATACAATGCCCACACAGATCACACCCTGACCAACCAAAACATAAAACATACAAAGCAAACTATGGTCAGGGCGTGACAGCTGGTGGTTCCTTTTAGCATTAGTCTTCAATATTCCCAGGTAAGAAGTTTTAGGTTGTAGTTATTATAGGACTATTTCTCTCTATACTATTCGTATTTCATATACCTTTGACTATTGGATGTTCTAATAGGTACTTTAGTATTGCCAGCCTAATCTCGGGAGTTGATAGGCTTGAAGTCATAAACAGCGCAATGCTTGAATCACAGCGAAGAGCTGCTGGCAAACACAGTAAAGTGCTTTTTGAATGAACGCTTACGAGCCTGCTGCGGTCTACCACCGCTCAGTCAGACTGATCTATCAAATCATAAACTTAATTATAATATAATAACACACAGAAATACGAGCCTTAGGTCATTAATATGGTCAAATCCGGAAACTATTGTAACGACCCTGAGTTTATAAGCTCGGATATCGACTCTGCCGCACGAGCATGCTTTTGCGGCACAGTCGATAGCGCGCTGGACTTTGGGCTAGAAGGTCGAGGGTTCGAGACCTGCTCCCTGCTGTTTCATTACACTATCATTTCGAAAACAAAACGTATATTCTTTCAGTGAAATACGGAACCATTCTGTTTTTTATCTAACGGGTGGCACCCATAAGTCTAAATATTGCTGTTACATTGCACAACCTTCAATGTTATGTCATAATTATGTACAATTCTGGCAAATTAATTACGGTCTTTGTTAGGAAGAAATGGTCTTCACACAACTGCTGCATATACCCTGACTCTGCTTGCACAGAACGCAAGAGAAGTGACACAATTTCCCTAGTTAAGAGAAATTCATGTTAGCAGGCAATATTAACTAAATATGCAAGTTTAAAAATATATACTTGTGTATTGATTTTAAGAAAGGCATTGATGTTTATGGTTAGGTACACATTGGTGCAACGACAGTTCCTTTTTTGCGAATGCGCTTGTTAAATCACACGTTTGGCGAAGTAGGCTGTGATTCAATGATAAATTAACAGGCACCGCAACAATTATATGCAACGCAGGACAAGCTAGATAAACTAGTAATATCATCAACCATGTGTAGTTAACTAGTGATTATGTTAAGATTGAATGTTTTTTATAAGATAATTTTAATGCTAGCTAGCACCTTACCTTGGCTCCTTGCTGCACTCGCATAACAGGTAGTCAGCATGCCACGCAGTCTCCTCGTGGAGTGCAATGTAATCGGCCATAATCGGTGTCCAAAAATGCCGATTACCTATTGTTATGAAAACTCGAAATCGTCCCTAATTAAATCGGCCATTCCGATTAATTGCTCCCCCTCTAGGCAAATTAAACTGTCTCTCTACCATTCTTTGCCTTTGATCCATTTCACATTTCAGATGTTGATATTGCTTTATTCACTTTAACTGTCTGTTTGACATGAAAACTAAGCATCTGTATAAAGAAAGTTCTGTGAATTGGGAAATTGAGAGGCCCTCCCAACCAACCCATATCCCACCCAAAAATGTTCAAAGTAACCTCCAAAAATGACCCAAGCTGTGAGGATATCATCTACTCAACCAGCCGGTTGTAATTAAAACATTTATTTTCTCAATTATAATCCATTTATCTGATGGTGACGGTATGCTCTGGGTGTTCACCACTATTAATAAGTGTTAGGAGAGGAATCCTCCATCAGCCGTAACAATCACAGTGTCGCATGGTGAATGTTGAGTAAGTACCTGGGCCTTCATTGAAATGCAGGGTAGCTGGCGATTACCAATGGAGAAAGGGATTGTGGGCAACAGAATTGTACAGTCAAAACTAATTGAAATCAGACGTCCTTCATAGAAGACAAATGTCCAGACTCAATTTGTGTACAAAGTTATTATTTTTATGGAAAGATTAAGACCTAAGAGATCGAATACAGTGAAACCAAATACAGTTGAAGTTGGAAGTTTACGTACACTTAGGTTGGAGTCATTAAAACTCGTTTTTCAACCACTCCACAAATTTCTTGTTAACAAAAAATAGTTTGGACAAGTCGGTTAGGACATCTACTTTGAGCATGACACAAGTAATTTTTCCAACAATTGTTAACTGACAGATTATTTCACTTATAATTAACTTTATCACAATTCCAGTGGGTCAGAAGTTTACATACACTAAGTTGACTGTGCCTTTAAATAGCTTGGAAAATTCCAGAAAATGATGTCATGGCTTTAGAAGCTTCTGATAGGCTAATTGACATAATTTGAGTCAATTGTACCTGTGGATGTATTTCAAGGCCTACCTTCAAACTCAGTGCCTCTTTACTTGACATCATGGGAAAATCTAAAGAAATCAGCCAAGACCTCAGAAAAAAATTATTGTAGACCTCCACAACTCCACAAGGTTCATCCTTGGGAGCAATTTCCAAACACCTGAAGGTACCACGTTCACCTGTACAAACAATAGTATGCAAGTATAAACACCATGGGACGGTTTGCAACTGCACATGGGGACAAAGATCGTACTTTTTGAAGAAATGTCCTCTGGTCTGATAGAACAAAAATAGAACTGTTTGTCCATAATGACCATCGTTATGTTTGGAGGAAAAAGAGGGAGTCTTGCAAGCCGAAGAACACCATCCCAACCGTGAAGCACGGGAGTGGCAGCATCATGTTGTGGGGGTGCTTTGCTGCAATAGGGACTGGTGCACTTCACAAAATAGATGGCATCATGAGGGAGGAAAATTATGTAGATATATTGAAGCAACATCTCAAGTCATCAGTCAGGACGTTAAAGCATGTTATTGACAGTACGTTTGTTTATCCCATGTGTAACTCTGTGTTGTTTGTGTCGCACTGCTTTGCTCTATCTTGGCATGGTTGCAGTTGTAAATGAGACCTTGTTCTCAACTGGTCTACCTGGTTAAATAAAGGTGAAATAAAACATTTATTAAAAAAGCTTGGTCGCAAATGGGTCTTCCAAATGGACAATGACCCCAAGCAAACTTCCAAAGTTGTGGCAAAATGGCTTAAGGACAATGAAGTCAAGGTTTTGGAGTGGCCATCACAAAGCACTGTCCTCAATCCTATAGAACATTTGTGGGCAGAACTGAAAAAGCGTGTGCGAGCAAGGAGGCCTACAAAACCTGACTCAGTTACACCAGCTCTGTCAGGAGGAATGGGCCAAAACTCACCCAACTTTTTGTGGGAAGCTATTATTCTGACATTTCACATTCTTAAAATAAAATGGTGATCCTAACTGACCTAAGACAGGGACTTTTTACTAAGATTAAATGCCTATAAACTCTCAGCTGGCCCCTCTCAACCCGGAGCTGGTCCCTATCAACCCTCAGCTGGCCCCTCTCAACCAGGAGCTGGCCCCTATCAACCCTCAGCTGGCCCCTATCAACCAGGAGCTGGCCCCTATCAACCCTCAGCTGGCCCCTATCAACCAGGAGCTGGCCCCTATCAACCCTCAGCTGGCCCCTATCAACCAGGAGCTGGCCCCTATCAACCAGGAGCTGGCCCCTATCAACCCTCAGCTGGCCCCTATCAACCAGGAGCTGGCCCCTATCAACCAGGAGCTGGCCCCTATCAACCCTCAGCTGGCCCCTATCAACCAGGAGCTGGCCCCTATCAACCCTCAGCTGTCCCCTATCAACCCTCAGCTGTCCCCTCTGTTTTTTTTACAATATGTATTGTTTTTCTACTTCACTAACAACATAACACAAAAACATAAACACAAGACACTCACTATACAAAACATACTCCAAGGTGATCAACATACAGTATGTCCTCCAAATTCCTACACAATGAAATGATAGCACATACATTATCCCAAAATGTTGTCAGTTTGTCACAGGACCACAGCATGCGGTGATTTTTGCATCTCCAACAGAGATTTGACATTTCTGGGTGCATTACATGCATTCTGGCAGGAGTGTAGTAACTCATATGAATTATCCTAAATAACAGTATTTTATGTTTAGATTGTAGAAGCAGGTATGAGCATTTTCACAGATCTGTGACCTGTGATTCTCCTCAAGTTCTTCGTTTAAATCGGTTTCCCATTTTTACCTTGAAGCAGTGTTTCCCAAACTTGGTCCTGGGGACCCCAATGGGTGCACGTTTTGGTTCTTCCTGAGCTGATGAGCTGATTATTTGAATCAGCTGTGTAGTGCTAGGGCAAAAACCAAAATGTGCACCCCTTGGGGTCCCCAGGACCGAGATTGGGAAACAGTGCTTTACAGGTTCTGAACCATCTGGTCGTGTTTCAGTCATCCCTTGACATAACTTGGCAATCATATTCTTTGGCGTAGCAGCTTCTTTCAGTATTTCTTCTATGCTAGATCCCTTAGGTTCATCCACATTTTGTTGAAGTGATTGACTAAGATTTCTGAGTTGTAAGAACATACAGAAATTGGCCTTGAATAATCCAAATCTTTCTTGGAATTGATTGATTGACAGTAGAGATCCATCATAATAAACATGTTCAAAATGTATGATGCCACTTTGGAACCAGGACTTAAAGGTGTTGTCATTAAACACTGGAGGTAAGGTGGGGTTATTCCAAATAGGGGTTCATGACGATATCGTTTATTTCCGCCTCGTCAATGGATGTACATTTTCCCAAATAGAGATGGAATTGAGAATCATTGTATTGTCTGTTTTTTTTTTCAAAGGCATGGACACGAAGTAGTGAATATATTTCAGATCATGAGGCATTACGTTTATGACTTTGATACTCCTCCATGCACAAGGATAGTCTGTTGTCCATTATTTAAGTGAACACAGTTGTGCAGCCCAGTAATACATCTTTATTTTTAGCATTTTTTTTTATATAACCTTTATTTAACTAGGCAAGTCAGTTAGGAACAAATTCTTATTTACAATAACGGCATACCAAAGGCAAAAAGCCTCCTGCGGGGACGGGGGCTGGGATTTAAAAAAAATATATATATATAAAATATAGGACAAAACACACATCACGACAAGAGAGACAACACAACACTACATGAAGAGAGACCTAAGACAACAACATAGCAAGGCAGCAACACATGACAACACAGCATGGTAGCAACACAACATGACAAGAACATGGTAGCAACACAACATGGTAGCAGCACAAAACATGGTATAAACATTATCGGGCACAGACAACAGCACAAAGGGCAAGAAGGTTGAGACAACAATACATCATCCAAAACAGCCACAACTGTCAGTAAGAGTGTCCATGATTGAGTCTTTGAATGAAGAGATTGCGATAAAACTGTCCAGTTTGAGTGTTTGTTGCAGCTCGTTCCAGTCGCTAGGGTTGCCTTTCCAGAGAGACATCAGAGACTGTTACGTTCTTTGTTTCACGGAAACATGGCTCACTCGAGACACGCTATCGGAGTCGGTACAGCTACCTGGTTTCTTCACGCATCGCGCCGACAGAAACAAGCATCTCTCTGGTAAGAAGAAGTGCGGGGGTGTATGCCTTATGATTAACGAGACGTGGTGTGATAATAACAACATACAGGAATTCAAGTCCTTTTGTTCACCTGACTTAGAATTCCTCACAATCAAATGCCGACCGCATTATCAACCAAGAGAATTCTCTTCGATCATAATCACAGTCGTGTATATTCCCCCCAAGCAGACACATTGACAGCCCTGAAAGAACTTAATTCGACTATGTAAACTGGAAACCACATATCCTGAGGCGGCATTTATTGTAGCTGGGGATTTCAACAAGGATGACCTAAATTCTATCAGCATATCGATTGCGCGACCCCCCTGGCAAAACCCTGGATCATTGTTATTCTAACTTCCGTGATTAATATAAGGCCCTCCCCCGCCCTCCTTTCGGAAAAGCTGACCACGACTCCATTTTGTTGCTCCCAGCCTATAGACAGAAACTAAAACGGGAAGCACCCGCGCTCAGGTCTGTTCAACGCTGGTCCGACCAATCAGATTCCACGCTTCAAGATTGCTTCGATCACATGACTGGGATATGTTCCGCATAGCGTCGAACAACAACATTGATGAATACGCTGATTCGGTGAGCGAGTTTATTAGCAAGTGCATCGGTGATGTGTGTATTAAAACATTCCCCAACGAGAAACAGTGGATTGATGGCAGCATTTGCGCAAAACTGAAAGCGCGAACCACTGCTTTTAATCA
Organism: Salvelinus alpinus; assembly: GCF_045679555.1. Taxonomy (NCBI): domain Eukaryota; kingdom Metazoa; phylum Chordata; class Actinopteri; order Salmoniformes; family Salmonidae; genus Salvelinus; species Salvelinus alpinus. The sequence continues at coordinate 45,528,932 of NC_092097.1, forward strand.
GGGCAAGGTGACCGGAAACATGACCGAATACAAACAGTGTAGCTATTCGCTCAGCAAGTCAATCAAACAAGCTAAGCATCAGTATAAAAACAAAGTAGAGGGTCAATTCAACGGCTCAAACACGAGACGTATGTGGCAGGGTCTACAGTCAATCACGGACTACAAAGGAAAAACCAGCCCCGTCGCGGACCACGATGTCTTGCTCCCAGACAGACTAAACAACTTCTTTGCTCGCTTTGAGGACAATACAGTGCCACTGACACGGCCCGCTACCAAAACCTGCGGGCTCTCCTTCATTGCAGCCAACGTGAGTAAAACATTTAAACGTGTTAACCCTCGCAAGGATGCAGGCCCAGACGGCATCCCCAGCCGCGTCCTCAGAGCATGCGCAGACCAGCTGGCTGGTGTGTTTAAGGACATATTCAATCAATCCTTATCCCGGTCTGCTGTTCCCACATGCTTCAAGAAGGCCACCATTGTTCCTATTCCCAAGAAAGCTAAGGTAACTGAGCTTAACTTCTCTAATGAAAAGTTAGATTTTTATAGTAATTTTCATAGTAATTAATTTGAATTTGGCGCTCTGCATTTTTATTGGCTTTTGGCTAACGTCCCACTTCGCCAAAAGCCAATAAAAATGCAGAGCGCCAAATTCAAATATACAGTATTACTATAAAAATCAAACTTTCATGAAATCACACATGAAAGACACCAAATTAAAGCTACACTTGTTGTGAATCCAGCCAACATGTCTGATTTCAAAAAGGATTTACGGCGAAAGCACACCAAACGATTATGTTAGGTCAGTACATAGCCACAGAAAAACACAGGCATTTTTCCAGCCAAAGAGAGGAGAAACAAAAAGCAGAAATAGAGCTAAAATTAATCACTAACCATTGATGATCTTCATCAGATGACACTCATAGGACTTCATGTTACACAATACATGTATGTTTTGTTCGGTAAAGTTCGGTAAAGTTCATATTTATATCCAAAAATCTGAGTTTAGGCGGGACGCTACTGTCTCACTTGGCAAAAAGCCAGAGAAAATGCAGAGCGCCAAATTCAAATTAAACCTATGAAAATTACTATAAAAATTTAACTTTCATTAAATCACACATGAAAGATACCAAATTAAAGCTACACTGGTTGTGAATCCAGCCAACATGTCAAAATTCAAATAGGCTTTTCAGCGAAAGCAAACAATGCTATTATCTGAGTTAGCACCATTGTAAACAAAGAGAGATAAGCATATTTCAACCCTGCAGGCGCGACTCAAAACGCAGAAATAAAAATATAATTAATGCCTTACCTTTGACGAGCTTCTGTTGTTGGCACTCCAATATGTCCCATAAACATTACAAATGGTCCTTTTGTTCGATTAATTCCGTCGATATATATCCAAAATGTCCCTTTATTTGGCGCGTTTGATCCAGAAAAACACAGGCTCCAACTTGCTCAAACGTGACTACAAAATATCTCAAAGGTTACCTGTAAACTTTGCCAAAAAAATTCAAACTACTTTTGTAATACAACTTTAGGTATTTTTTAACATTAATAATCGATAAAATTTAAGAAGGGATGATCTGTGTTCAATACAGGATTAAAACAATATGTAGCATGCTTTCTGGTCATGCGTCTCTATCTAACAGGACACTTCAAGTGACTTTGATTCAAAATGGCCGTACTTCTTTATTACAAAAAGGAAAAACCCTCAACTAATTTCTGAAGACTGTTGACATCCAGTGGAAGCGGTAGGAACTGCAAGAAGGTCAATTTGAAATCTGTATTCCCAAAGAAAATCCATTGAAAAGAGAGTGATCTCAAAAAGAAAATCTGAATGGTTTGTCCTCGGTGTTTCGCCTGCTAAATAAGTTCTGTTATACTCACAGACATGATTCAAACAGTTTTAGAAACTTCAGGGTGTTTTCTATCCAAATCTACTAACAATATGCATATCTTATCTTCTGGGGATGAGTAGCTGGCAGTTGAATTGGGGTATGCTTTTCATCCAAACGTGAAAATGCTGCCCCCTATCCTTGAGAAGTTAATGACTATCGCCCTGTAGCACTCACTTCCGTCATCATGAAGTGCTTTGAGAGACTAGTCAAGGACCATATCACCTCCACCCTACCCGACACCCTAGACCCACTCCAATTTGCATACCGCCCCAATAGGTCCACAGACGACGCAATCGCAATCACACTGCACACTGCCCTAACCCATCTGGACAAGAGGAATACCTATGTAAGAATGCTGTTCATCGACTACAGCTCAGCATTTAACACCATAGTACCCTCCAAACTCGTCATTAAGCTCGAGACCCTGGGTCTCGACCCCGCCCTGTGCATCTGGGTCCTGCATTTCTTGACGGGCCACCCCCAGGTGGTGAGGGTAGGTAATAACATCTCCACCCCGCTGATCCTCAACACTGGGGCCCCACAAGGGTGCGTTCTCAGCCCTGTACTCCCTGTTCACCCACGTCTGCGTGGCCATGCACGCCTCCAACTCAATCATCAAGTTTGCAGACGACGCTACAGTGGTAGGCTTGATTACTAACAACGACGAGACGGCCTACAGGGAGGAGGTGAGGGCCCTTGGAGTGTGGTGTCAGGAAAATAACCTCACACTCAATGTCAACAAAACAAAGGAGATGATCGTGGACTTCAGGAAACAGCAGAGGGAGCAGCCCCCTTTCCACATCGACGGGACAGATGTGGAGAGGGTGGAAAGTTTTAAGTTCCTCGGCGTACACATCACGGACAAACTTAAATGGTTCACCCACACAGAGACCGTGGTGAAGAAGGAGCAGCAGCGCCTCTTCAACCTCAGGAGGCTGAAGAAATTTGGCTTGTCAACAAAAACACTCATAAACTTCTACAGATGCACAATCGAGAGCATCCTGTCGGGCTGTATCACCGCCTGGTACGGCAACTGCTCCTCCCATAACCGTAAGGCTCTCCAGAGGGTAGTGAGGTCTGCACAACGCATCACCGGGGGCAAACTACCTGCCCTCCAGGACACCTACACCACCCGATGTCACAGGAAGGCCAAAAAGATCATCAAGGACAACAACCACCCGAGCCACTGCCTGTTCACCCCGCTATCATCCAAAAGGCGAAGTCAGTACAGGTGCATCAAAGCGGGGACCGAGAGACTGAAAAACAGCTTCTATCTCAAGGCCATCAGACTGTTGAGTGGCTGCTGCCAACATACTGACTCAACTCTAGCCACTTTAATAATGGAAATATTGATGTAATAAATGTATCACTAGCCACTTTAAACAATGCCACTTTATATCATGTTTACATACCCTACATTACTCATCTCATATGTATATACTGTACTCTATACCATCTACTGCATCTTGCCTTTGCCGTTCGGCCATCATTCATTCATGTATTTTTATGTACATATTCTTATCATTCCTTTACACTTGTGTGTATAAGGTAGTTGTTGTGAAATTGTTAGGTTAGATTACTTGTTAGATATTACTGCATGGTCAGAACTAGAAGCACAAGCATTTCGCTACACTCGCATTAACATCTGCTAACCATGTGTATGTGACAAATAAAAATGGATTTGATTTGATTTTAGCTGCAGCGAACTGAAAAGAGGAGCGACCCAGGGATGTGTGTGCTTTGGGGACCTTAACTGGCAGAACCGGTGTTGTACTGGCAGAACCGGTGTTGTATGTGGAGGATTAGGGCTGCAGTAGATATCTCAGATAGGGGGGAGTGAGGCCTAAGAGGGTTTTATAAATAAGCATCAACCAGTGGGTCTTGCGACGGGTATACAGAGATGACCAGTTTATAGAGGAGTATAGAGTGCAGTGATGTGTCCTATAAGGAGCATTGGGGCAAATCTGATGGCCGAATGGTAAAGAACATCTAGCCGCTCGAGAGCACCCTCACCTGCCGATCTAGAAATTATGTCTCCGTAATCTAGCATGGGTAGGATGGTCATCTGAATTAGGGTTAGTATGGCAGCTGGGGTGAAAGAGGAGCGATTACAATAAAGGAAACCAAGACTAGATTTAACTTTTGCCTGCAGCTTTGATATGTGCTGAGAGAAGGACAGTGTACCATCTAGCCATACTCCCAAGTACTTGAATGAGGTGACTACCTCAAGCTCTAAACCCTCAGAAGTAGTAATCACACCTGTGGTGAGAGGGGTATTCTTCTTACCAAACCACATGACCTTTGTTTTGGAGGTTTTCAGAAAAAGGTTTAGGTTAGAGAAAGCTTGTTTGACACTAAGAAAGCTTTGCTGTAGAGCATTTAACACAAAATTCGGGGAGGGGCCAGCTGAGTATAAGTTTGTATCATCTGCATATAAATGGATGAAAGAGCTTCCTACTGCCTGAGCTATGTTGTTAATTTAAATTGAGAAGAGCTTGGGGCTAGGGTTGAGCCTTGGGGTACTCCCTTGGTGACAGGCAGTGGCTGAGACAGCAGATTTTCTGACTTTAAACACTGAACTCCTTGAGAGAGGTAGTTAGCAAACTAGGCCAAAGACCCCTCAGAGACACCAATACTCCTATGCCGGCCCACAAGAATGGAATGGTCTACCGTATCAAAAGCTTTGGCCAAGTCAATAAAAATAGCAGCACAGCATTGCTTAGAATCAAGGGCAATGGTGACATCATTGAGGACCTTTAACGTTGCAGTGACACATCCATAACCTGAGTGTAAACCAGATTCCATACCAGAGAGAATACTATAGACATCAAGAAAGCCAGTCCGTTGATTATTGGCAAGTTTTCCCAACACTTTTGATAAACAGGGCAAACTAGAAACAGGCCTATAACAGTTAGAATCAGCTATATGAGGTATTAAAAGACCTCCAGGTTTATACTGTAGGTTAAGTGTAAAACAATCAAGTAACTTTTTCAATTTCAAAAGTTTCAATTACAGTTGTAGAGCAGGCCATATATTTTATTTTAAAAGTTGGATGGAATTGAAGCTGGCAGGGCCTTTGTAATATATACATTTTCATTGTGTTGACAACACCTAACATATAAATAGGGAGACATCTCCATCTCTGAACATCAGATTCAACCTTATTTACACTGAACAAAAATATAAACGCAACATGCAACAATTTCTAAGATTTTGCTGAGTTACAGTTCATATGAGGACATAAATGCATTATTGCCCTAATCTATGGATTTCACATGACTGGGAACACAGATATGCATCTGTTGGTCACAGATACAGTACCTTAAAAAAAAGTAGGGGCTTGGATCAGAAAACCAGTCCAATCAATTGAATTTACCACAGGTGGACTTCAATCAAGTTGTAGAAACATCTTAAGGATGACCAATGGAAACAGGTGCAACTGAACTCAATTTCAAGTCTCATAGCAAAGGGTCTGAATATGTAAATACGGTATTTCTGTTTTAGTTCTTTCCAAAATTTGCCACAATTGCTAAGAAACGGTTTTCACTTTGCCGATATGGGGCATTGTGTGTAGATTTATTTAATCCATTTTAGAATAAGGTTGTAACGTAACAACATGTGGAAAAAGTCAATGGCTTTGAATACTTTCCGAATGCACTGTAGACCAATATTATTTATATAAATTGTAAATAGAACAGGTCCCAATACCATCCCCTGTGGTACACCTTTCGTAATATTCAGGATCCTTGACTTAACACCACCCGAAATCACACATTGTGTCCTTTCTGACAGATAAGGGAAAGGAAAGGAAAGGAAAAGGGGGGATACTTAATCAGTTGTACAACTGATTCAACAGCACTTAACCCTTCATAATAGTCAAATCACTTCCAAGAAGCCTGATTCAGGCCTATTTCAGTCAACATTTGAATTAGAGTGTGATGGTCAACAGTGTAAAAGAAATTGGAAAGGTCTATAAATAAGGCAGCACAATGATTTTTATGATCTAAGCAATTTAACACATCATCTAAAACAAGCGTAGCAGGTGAAACGGTGTTATGTCCAGGTCTAAAACCGGATTTGTGCACATTAAGAATAGAGTGAGAAGTTAAAAAGTTATTAGCTGACAGTTGGCCAGGTTTCCTACAACTTTGGAAAGGCTAGATAAATAACTACCATCAAATTCCCGAATTAAGTCAGACGGATCTCCTCCTTTATGTAGGGGGAGGACATATTCCTCTTTACAGATCTTAGGGATAACACCAGAAACAATTTTCAAATTAAAGAAATTGGTCAACGGTTCTGCAAAAAGTGGGGCAGAGAGCTGCAGTAAGATTTTTTAACATCAATCTTTAGCAAAGCACTTAGTACATCATAGACATCAAAGAGTTTAAATGAAAATAAAGTCTGAGTCAATTAGAAGTGGTGGAAAAGGTACCCAAATGTCATACTTGAGTAAAAGTAAAGATACCTTAATAGAAAATGACTCAAGTAAAAGTCACCCAGTAAAATACTACTTGAGTAAAAGTCTAACAGTTGAGTTATATTTGTACTGAGCTAAATCTCTTTCAGCCCATCAGATACTGGCATCAACCAAACAGAATTAAGATCACCCACCTTTAATAATTTGGATTTAGCATAGTTAGACAGCAGGTCAGATAATTTGGACCACGTACGGAGGTTGAGGGATGGCAATCAATTCCCATTAGTGTCAAATCGGCATTATTACCAAGGCCCACATTTAGGACTAGATATTGTAATAAATACCATTTAATATAACACAAGCATATCCCTATTACATTGTTATAACTAACTTCTTTCAAAACAGGGTTTCTCACAAACTCATAAGCAGATACTGAGACCCACACATACCCAGAGACAGATGGCTGACATAGACCTTTTATAAACACTGACAAGAAAAGGGTGCTTGGTACTGCATTCCACGAGATACTGAGACACACACATACCCAAGGACAGAGGGCTGACGTAAACCTTTCATAAACATAGATAAGACAGGAACATCTACGCACACACAAAATCTCCTCTTCAGTCTGAACATTTTACAGAGACACACAGAAATGTCAAAATAGGAACATCTACGCACACACCTAATCTCCTGTTTTAGCTGAACATTTCTGAAGACAAAGAACTCTACTCAGAGCCAATGGGACAGTGATACTAGCCTGAAGGAGACCTCGCCCAACTCATCAGAACCAACCAGAGGACCAGAACTTCCAGACTCAACCTACTTTCTGTACTGTATAAAATGTCTAATGCACTCTGTTATCTGGGCTTATTTCTGCAAGTTCCATATGAGCTAAATGAATAAGTCCGTGCACGCTTGTACCAGATATCTTTACTCTTAAATAAAACTGTCACTTGTCATACAATTTACCACCTTGTCTGAATCGATCCTTGACCGGCTCGCCCTTCTCCATATCCAATAAATCAACAGAAACTTGGTAAGCAGAGGATGGTTGTCTAGATACCCGGTCCAGAGTGGTTGATGTGGATGTGAGGGGGCGAGTTGGTGAAAGGACGGTTCACGGAGGACAGGTGAAATCTTTTGGGGGGGAGGACAACAGTTCTGCTCAGCTCGGGAAACTGATCTCCTGGTCGACCATAAACAAGGTAAGCAAGACCTGTTAAATCAAACTTTGCATATTGTCGTATAGTCTATCACAATTTCGATCAGTATTACCGAGTCTGGGTAAGAATTCTTGTTTAAATTTATGTGTATAGATGACATGTGAAAGACAGTGAAGTAAACATATGTGGCCATAATTTTGTTCCGATAGTCCGGCGGCGACCGGTCCGGCAGAGTCCGGTAAGGGATAGAATTGTGTTATATTCCGATAGTCCGGCAGAGACCGGTCCGGCAGAGTCCGGTAAGGAATAGTTAAAAGTTAATTAAGAAGACTTATCCGATAGTCCGGCGGTGACCGGTCCGGCAGAGACCGGTAAGGAAGTCTTAGTCCTAAGTCCGGCAGAGACCGGTCCGATTAGATTCGGTAGGGAAATCTATTCCGACAGTCCGGCGGCGACCGGTCCGGCAGAGTCCGGTAAGGAATAGTTAAATGACAAACGCTCCATGTACCAATAGGGTCGGATGTGTAAATGTCAACTGATTAATGTGTATTGTTTAATGACAAACGCTCCATGTACCAATAGGGTCGGATGTGTAAATGTCAACTGTTTAATGGATGTTGTTTAATGATGAACATTGCTAGTTTGATTGTGATTCCGATAGTCCGGCAGAGACCGGTCCGGCAGAGCCCGGTAAGGAATAGTTTGATTGATAATTTGATTCCGATAGTCCGGCAGAGACCGGTCCGGCAGAGTCCGGTAAGGAATAGTTTGATTGATAAAAGACTCATCCGATAGTCCGGCAGCGACCGATCCGGCAGAGACCGGTAAGGAAGTCTTAACCTCTACTGCCTCAGAAACCCGGATCCGGTAGCACCCCCCACCCCCCCCACACTGATTAGCATAGCTAGCATAGCTTCACAAGTAAATAGTAGCATCTAAATATCATTAAATCACAAGTCCAAGACACCAGATGAAAGATACAGATCTTGTGAATAAAGCCACCATTTCAGATTTTTAAAATGTTTTACAGGGAAGACAAAATATGTAAATCTATTAGCTAAACACGTTAGCAAAATACACCACTTTTCTAACTCCATCAGTTTCTTACTACTTCAGGTGCTATCACCAATTCGGCTAATCTAAGATATTGATAGCCACAAACCAAGAAAAAAACTCATCAGATGACAGTCTGATAACATATTTATGGTATAGGATAGGTGTTGTTAGAAAAAAGTGCATATTTCAGGTAGAAATCACAGTTTACAATTGCACCGACCATCACAAATCGACTAGAATTACTAGATAGAGCAACGTGTATGACCAATTTACTCATCATAAAACATTTCATAAAAATAGACAAAGCATAGCAATGGAAAGACCCAGATCTTGTGATTCCAGACAATATTTCAGATTTTCTAAGCGTTTTACAGCGAAAACACAATAAATCGATAAGTTAGCATACCACATGTGAAAACGTTACCAGAGCATCGATTCCAGCCAAAGAGCGCTATAACGTAATCACCGCCAAAATATATTAATTTTTTCACTAACCTTCTCAGAATTCTTCCGATGACACTCCTGTAACATCATTTTACAACATACATATACAGTTTGTTCGAAAAGGTGCATATTTAGCCATACAAAACCGTGGTTATACAATGGAAATAGTCACAACTCAAGCCTCAAAATGAGGAACGTCAGCTTTCAGAGTGATCTAGTTTAATCGAAGAGAGAGAGGTCCTCCCACGTTTTGTGGTGTTATATGGGCTGGGATTGTGCAATAGACTCCATTCAAAACGTGATGACGTACAGACACCCAGAGGAAGACGTAGGCAGTGTCGGTTTCTTCATAGCATTCACTGTCGCCTTAAAAACAGACTCCAGATCAGGGGTAAAAATTTCTGAAATCTGACCCCTGTCATGAAAAGTGCTGTAGATATTGTTCTGTACCACTCAGAGACAAAATTCCAACTTCTATAGAAACTAGAAGGTGTTTTCTATCCAATAATAACAATAATATGCATATTGTACGATCAAGAATTTAGCACGAGGCAGTTTAATTTGGAGACCCAAATATGCTAATGCGGAACAGCACCCCCTATAGTTCCAAGAAGTTAAAGTGTAAAAGCCTCATCCAAAAGTCTGAATATTCATTCGGTGAAGGATGTATTTAAGGTAAACAGTGGTAAATGATAAAGTGGTAACTATTCTAAGTCCGGCTGAGACCGGTCCGACTGAGTTCGGTAAGGAATAAGTTCAGAACCTGTAAATGTATAAAATACTATGTAAGGGTTGAATGCTTATGTGTTAATGTGAAAATTTATGTGATAAATTATGAGTATAAATGTACTGTTGTAAACTGTTGGTTGCGCATTCCACAACGCCTGATAAATAAACAATACATATAAATTCTGAGTGTACGAGGGAGAAGCTCTGAGATAAGACAGAGTACGTGTCTCCAGGAATACATTGCTGGTACTAACCGGTGACGGGCTAAGTATATTCAGATAGTCTAATTACAGTGTTAAATTTGTGATAGAATTTAAGCTAATAAAGTAAAATATAAATAAGCATAAAATACACGATATTCACTTGGATGTTTCTGAAAAGGAAGGCTTTACTTCTTCGGTCCTTTTTCAGAAACAAGAGGGGGAGAGAAGAGTACTGATGTATATGCGGCATCAAACTCCGCCTCCCCTGAAAAAGGAACCTCACCCAGTTAGAGGGACATTTCTCCCTCCCTGGGCAAGGCTAGGGATATCTGGCCCCTTATTTGTGATATTCCTCCACACACTCATAACTCTTAGAATAGTTTGGGGGTGGAGAGCTATACAGAGAATGGACAGAAGATGGCAGTATTGCAGCACTCAACGGTCTCCCAGCAAACGGGGAGCCTGTTTGAGTGCTGGTGACAGAGAAAAACTTAGAACCAATTCGGAGTAGAGAGAATACATTTAATAACTTATTTAGGTTAAATTTACAGACTAATGATATTATTGTTATGGATTTGCTGACATGCGATATAAATTTAGCGAAGTATATGGTAAGTTTACACTTTGGAATGGAGAAAGTTGAGAAGTCGATTTTACTTATACGATAGTTTTGCTGCTAAACTCAGTTGGAGTAACTAGATGTTTTGCCTAGAGGCATGAATAAGACAGTCATTTTTGGTATTATATTGGCTAGTTGTTGCGTTCTGAACACAGGTTGAGCGCTAGTAAACGCATATCTTTATTTGAACTATACTAATCTATTTGATAAAAGTACTAAACCTGTATATTTAACATTTGATAATGATTGGCAAATCCATATATTTAACCACAACTTTGAATTTAGCATTGAGTATTATAGGAGGAACGGGATAAAATGTGTACTTTCCCCACCGGGTGTGGCCGTATTAAATTATGCTAGAGAAAATTGGTTGTGTCATTTAGAGGGAAAATGTGTACATTATAGCTTTGAGATACTTTTCAAAAGTTGCTGAAAGTTATTGGTTTTTGTTTAGGTAACACCAGAGAATTCGAACAATAAGTAAAACGTATTCTAAACGTGATCTGTTTTCATTATGGGGAACAATGAACGACTCGCAACCTGGTATGGCTGGCAGGGAGTTTTTAAAGGGACAGTACACGTTTATCACAGTTGTGTTACATGAAACATCGGGGAAATTTAAAACGAATGATTTAAGGGTATTATCATAATTATTAGGTTTTGTTTTTGTGGTAAACGTTTGGGTTAAGGGGTTTTCCGTGTTCCCAGAGACAAGATATCTTAAAAGAATACACTCATATTGGAATAGGAGTTTTACTTTCTGAGTTATATTTAGGCAAGGGACTTTGAGAAGATAAAGGGTTCTTTTGGTATGCCTAGATATGGTATGGAACACGAATGTAAGGAAGTGATGTAACCTTTTGACCTGTCGACATTGCATTTTCATGTGGTTTGATCACCCACAGGAGAATGTAGTGAGGATAATGAAATTGTGGTCATTTGGAATACTAATTTTGAGGTAAATTGATTATAATAGAGTTTATAACTCTTGACCATAATTGTAGTTTTAACCACAGAGGAGTCAGGTTTCTGTTTTTAAACATTGGCTATGACGGTTTTGAATGGGCTGTTATTGATTTGGTAATACAAGAGAAAAAATCCCATTTGTCATCAATAAAAAATGAGGGAAGAAATGATACATTGAGGGTTGAACGGGAGATATTTTACGCCTATAGGGCAGGAAAATACAGAAGCATTTAAATCATTAATGAAAAGAAAGAAGTTTCAGTTCTTAGGAGTGGTACTTTACTGTTGATAAGGTATCCACACTGTAAAACATATATTAACAATCTTACCTAAGTCATTATTCAGAGTAGGTAAGGTTGATACCTGGCCAGAGCCAGGTATCAGAGGGGGGAGGGGTACAGTGTGGTCTAGGATAGGATGGGGCCTATTGGAAAATAAACCAATTAAAAATTACTAGCTAACAAATGGGTATAGAAGTTAAATATATAATCAGATAAAACAAATGAGAAACTGGTGGTTAACCAAACCTGTATGTCCAGGATTCTATGCGTTGCAGGTGAATTAAAGGAGAAGGTGATTCACTCGACCTGGGGGCATATCGCACTTGGAGGGTGAGACACACTGACACTGCCGAATGATCACAGAGTTAAGGAGAAGAACTGTTGCTAATAAAGCTCGGGGGTCAACTCCTTAATGAAAAATCCCTGACCCCGTCCTTTCATTACTGTGAACGTTCATAGAAGTGAAAGTGTTGCTTGATCTCTGGCTGATGATGTGTTCTCTGGGAGAGGATGGGGCTTTACAGGACTGCTTGTGGTCCTGAGCTGTCTGATGAGGATACGATGGGGATGTTGCCATCACGGTACTGCCAGAACCACCACCAGTTCCAACGGACCAGGGATTCAGCCGGCCTCCTCCACCACTTCAAGACCAAGTCCCACGCCACCACCTAAGCTCTCCAATCCGGTACAGGTAATAAATGTGAAAGACATCTCAGATAGTGAACAATTGGGGACTGAAACTGGTTATGAGGAAAGGGAGAATATGTGGTTGGCCTACAAAACACTTAATAGAAAGGACTGTGTCGTATGTGGACATGCCAGACCTATTCTGGCTGCTCACCCATTTGCCTTAGTTGAGGATGGGGGCGCTGTTGTGGCTATTTATGCTAATCGTGTAATTTTTTGAAACGGCTTCCCACAAAGTTCTTGATCGTACAATATGCATATTATTATTATTATTGGATAGAAAACAGTCTATAGTTTCTATAGGAGTTGAAATTTTGTCTCTAAGTGGAACAGAGCCCATTCTACAGCAATTTCCCTGACATGGAGTCAGAATTCAGAAATTTTTGCCACTGTTCTGGAGTCAGTTAAAAGGCCACTGTTATTGCTATGACTATACGGACACTGCTTACGTCTTCCCCTGGATGTCTTTACGTGATGACGATTTGAATTGGGTCGATTGCGCGTTCACAGGCACTATAAATTAAAAAACCCTGAGGCTAGTCAATCTTTTGGAGCTGCGTCATGCGCCTAGAGGACACCGACCGCACCTGTTCCAAGCATTAGTGGAGGGAGTAATATTACTCTGGTCATGTTTCTACTCGTTATGGGAGTTAAAAACATCATAAGGTAGTTAATTTAAAGCGTTTTATAGCAATTTATATCGTTTAGTGCGATTTTGGGACATTTATTTCTGAAACGCTGTGAGTTGCTGGGCACGCTTCCAGTTCATCCCGAACGCGGTTGGCATTTCCACATGGCAAGAGGACAGCTTTCCACCAAAAGACGATTGGACCCAAGAAAGGATCCTTTGCCCAAGATACCGATGGAAGAACAGCTCAAAGTAGGACATTTTTATTATGATAAATCGTGTTTCTGTCGAAAAGTGTTAGTGGCTTCGGACGCCATGTTTTTTGACGTAGCTTGGCTTGGCGCAAGCTGTATTGAAAAGTAAGGATAATTTAAAAAATGTAATTCCGCGATTGTATTAAGAATTAAATTGTCTATCAATCCCTGTCCACCCTATATTTTTTAGTCACGTTTATGAGTATTTATGTATAAGAGTAGATCACTGTCTAAGTGGCGCACAGACTTTTTCTGACCAGCTGAGCTACATTTCACATTGTCTAACCATGATTTTGGTGGCTAAATATAAACATTTTCGATCAAACTCTATATGGATTGTGTAATATGATGTTACAGGAGTGTCATCTGAAGAATTCTGAGAAGGTTAGTGAAAAAATTAATATATTTTGGCGATGTTTACTTTTATCGCTCACTTTGGCTAGAATCAATGCTGGGCTGCTATGTGCTATGTGCTATGCTAATATAACGATTTATTGTGTTTTCGCTGTAAGACACTTAGAAAATCTGAAATATTGTCTGTATTCACAGGATCTGTGTCTTTCGATTCGTGTATGCTGTGTATTTTTACGAAATGTTTGATGATTAGTAAGTAGGTAAACACGTTGCTCTAAGTAGTTTTTCTATTCCATTTGTGACGGTGGGTGCAATTGTAACCTAGGCCATCTACCTGAAATATGCACTTTTTTCTAACAAAACCTATCCCATACCATAAATATGTTATCAGACTGTCATCTGATGAGTTTTTTTATTGGTTAGGGGCTATAAATATCTTAGTTTAGCCGAATTGGTGATAGCTACTGGTGTTGGTGGACAAATAAAAGATGGTGGATTATGCTAATGTATTTTTAGGAAATAGATGTACATCTTTACATATTGTGTCTTCCCTGTAAAACATTTTAAAAATCGGACATGTTGACTGGATTCACAAGATCTGTGTCTTTCATTAGCTGTATTGGACTTTAATGTGTGAAAGTTAAATATTTAAAAAAAATATTGTTTTTGAATTTCGCGGCACTGGTTTTTCAGTGGGGGTGGGGGGGGAGTGCCGCTAGCGCCACTCTCATCCTAGAGAGGTTAAGTAATGGGGAAGGTTGGATGTGCATATTGGAAAGTTTAAGCCAAATTCAAACCTGTGTAAAACTCTGAGTCTTGTGTTCCCAGAAGTCCCTCCCCAGAAGGTACCGTGGGGAGTCAAGGCATATGGGGGATATTACAGCTGTATCACTGGTACAGGTAGAGGTATAGACTATGGGAGGCTCCCTACTACTGCCTGCATCACCAATGTCACTATTAACTAGAGGTGTTGCTGATGTATGGTGGATGTGTGGACCTGCCAGGCGGTTGACCCCATTTTGAAAGGAGATTGTCAGGGCACATGTGCTTTGGCCAGTCTGATAACACCATTGCCTATTATTGAGGTTACAGCTGACCAACTTCTGGGAGCTGCACATGACACAGAGGCTCGGAACCAACCCAGGAGACGGCAGAGCCGTGACGCTCCTTGGTCCGAGGGTACAGATAACATCCACACCAACCTGTTGGGGGTCCCAATAGGGGTCCCCCCACGAATTCCAGGAATTAAACAGAAATGATGGTCTGTGGCATCTGATGCCCACCATTGGCCCAGCTATTGGTGATACTAAACAAAATGCCTGGATCAATTATCTTTAATATAATCAACAATGATTTGTCAACTACACCCACACTGCACTTAGGGGGATGGCTGAACAATTGGATGCCACCTCTCGAACTGCTAGACAGAATAGGCTAGCACTAGACATGATACTGGCCAACCAGGGAGGTGTATGTAAAATGATTGGAGAACAGTGTTGCACGTTTGTCCCTAACAATACTAGTCCGGATGGGAGCATTTCAAAAAGCTCTGAGTGGGTTGGCAAGGTTATTGGTGGAGATGGAGGGTCTTGCAGGTGTGGAGGAGAATGGACTGTTCCCCTGGCTGGGTGGTTGGTTTGGTAAGTACACTACAATGGTGGTTACTGGCACTACAATGATGGTTGCTGGATTTCTGACTCTAGTTGTTGTTTTTCTTATGCTCATGTGCTGTGCTGCCTGTATCATACCTTGTTTGAAGAAGTCTGTTACAGATGTGGCAAGGACCTCTGGTATGATGCCGTTGCTTGATGCTCCAGTTGGAGAGGCTGATACGGAATCAAGCTTTCGCAGGAGAGTGGGCCTGACAGAGGAGGACCCTTGGTTTGCTGTAGTAGAGGTTGTCGAATGAATAAAAAGTGATGTTTGTCCTCCCTGTTGTGAAGGTTTGAAGTTCCCGGGTGGTGACGAGCCCACCTGGTACAGGTTGTATAGAGGGATGGACCTCAGGGTTTAACATATTCTCGGTTTTTGGTTACTAATGTGTCCAGGGGTAGTTCTTGGAGTGGTCTCCTTTTGGTCCTTGCTCATCCTTATCGTGGGCAAACTTGCACCGCCCACTCTCGACGGTGCTATCCTTACAGCTACAGGGGTCTCGGGACTTACGAATAATTGGCTATTATTGGCTGAGGAGGCGGGCAAGGCCACCCACCAGAGCTGTGTGGTATGTATGGGAGCCCGTCCACTCCTACCCATTGTACCGGCTACCCTACCTGATGTATGTCTGCTTCCTGTTATGAAGCATGACAACCCAACTGCCAACTGCTCTATATGGGACAAGGTTTATCCTATTGTTAAAAGTACCAGACGGGCCCCGATGTTTTCTTCTCGGGTTGCCAGGGCTAATTTTACTTGTATAAATATGTCCCTTGGCCCTCCAATGCTGGGAGCACTACCTTATGAATGGTGCAATAACACCCATAATCCTAATGCCCCTTTCCAACCTGTGTCTAGAGCTGATGTCTGGTGGTGGTGTGGAGGAAATCATCTATATGACCGCCTGCCAGGGAATGCCACTGGTCTTTGTGCTCTTGTCTCTCTGCTTCTTCCTGTTTCAGTGTATCCTATGGAAGTAAAGGACCTGATGGCCCGTGTAGAGAGGGACGGGGATTTATCCCGGTCCAAAAGATCAACAGGAGTGGATCCTGGAGACCCCACCTATATTGACGCCATAGGAGTCCCTAGGGGGGTGCCAGATAAGTATAAACTCGTAGACCAGGTTGCAGCCGGTTTTGAATCATCAGTGTGCTGGTGGTGCACCATTAAAAAAAATGTTGACAGGATCAACTATATCCATTTTAATGTCCAAAAACTAGGCAATTGGACCCAGCAAGGCTTTGAGGCGGTACATGGCCAATTGGCGGCTACCAGCTTGATGGCCTTCCAAAACCGCATTGCAGTAGACATGCTACTCTCTGAGAAGGGAGGTGTATGCTCTATGTTTGGTGAACAGTGTTGCACCTTTATACCTAACAACACCGCCACTGATGGTAGCCTGACCATTGCCTTAGAAGGCTTGAGGACTCTTAATGGTAAGATGAAATCCCATTCTGGTGTAGACACCTCCATGTGGGATTCCTGGATGGATGCTTTTGGGAAATATAAAACCCTGGTGTCCTCAATAGTTTTGATTCTATCTCAGTGTTTGCAAACATTTTGGTTTTGTGTGGTTGCTGTTGCATACCATGCATTCGTTCACTCACCACTAGGGTCATATCTAAAGCCATTGACCCAACAAGCCCTTCCCAGATGTTTCCTCTTTTAGGGGATGAAGGCCCTCCATCTTTTGAGGACAACAACATGCCTGCTGCTTTTACCTTTTTCTAGTTTATGTCACGTCTCTTAGGAGACGTGAAGAGAGGGCATATGAAACTTTCTCTTCAAGAAAGTTTCTGCATATACTACTCCTGCTTGATCCCATGTTTATGTCACGTCTCTTAGGAGACGTGAAGAGAGGGAATCAAAACTTTCTCTCTGAGAAAGTTTCCCTGGTTGTTTACTTTTGCTTTTCTTACCTTTTTCTAGTTTATGTCACGTCTCTTAGGAGACGTGAAGAGAGGGCATATGAAACTTTCTCTTCAAGAACGTTTCTGCATATACTACTCCTGCTTGATCCCATGTTTATGTCACGTCTCTTAGGAGACGTGAAGAGAGGGCATATGAAACTTTTTCTTCTGGAAAAAGTTTCCCTTCTTGTGCCTGGATTCGCTTAAAGTTATGTCACGTCTCTTGTGAGACGTGAAGAGGGGGAATAAAACTTTCTCTCTGAGGAAGTTTCCCTGGTTGTTTACTTTTGCTTTTCTTACTTTTACCTAGTTTATGTCACGTCTCTTAGGAGACGTGAAGAGAGGGAATCAAAACTTTATCTTCTGATAAAGTTTACTCTAATTTTGCCATTTATAGCTTTTGTCCTAGCTTTTGTCACGTCTCTTATGAGACGTGAAGAGGGGGATTTGTAATAAATACCATTTAATATAACACAAGCATATCCCTATTACATTGTTATAACTAACTTCTTTCAAAACAGGGTTTCTCACAAACTCATAAGCAGATACTGAGACCCACACATACCCAGAGACAGATGGCTGACATAGACCTTTTATAAACACTGACAAGAAAAGGGTGCTTGGTACTGCATTCCACGAGATACTGAGACACACACATACCCAAGGACAGAGGGCTGACGTAAACCTTTCATAAACATAGATAAGACAGGAACATCTACGCACACACAAAATCTCCTCTTCAGTCTGAACATTTTACAGAGACACACAGAAATGTCAAAATAGGAACATCTACGCACACACCTAATCTCCTGTTTTAGCTGAACATTTCTGAAGACAAAGAACTCTACTCAGAGCCAATGGGACAGTGATACTAGCCTGAAGGAGACCTCGCCCAACTCATCAGAACCAACCAGAGGACCAGAACTTCCAGACTCAACCTACTTTCTGTACTGTATAAAATGTCTAATGCACTCTGTTATCTGGGCTTATTTCTGCAAGTTCCATATGAGCTAAATGAATAAGTCCGTGCACGCTTGTACCAGATATCTTTACTCTTAAATAAAACTGTCACTTGTCATACAATTTACCACCTTGTCTGAATCGATCCTTGACCGGCTCGCCCTTCTCCATATCCAATTATCAACAATATTCAAATTGATTAGGGACAGAGGTGCTAATGGAAACAGAAACATTTAAGTTGCTCTTTATGTATATGGCGACATTCCCTCCTCTGCCCACTCTATCAGATCTAAAAACATTATAACCAGTCAGAGACACACCAGAGTCTGGTTTAGACTTCTTTAACCAAGAATCAGTTATAACCAGAATGTCCGCGTTGGTTTGAGAAGCCAGAGTAACTATAAAATCTATTTATGAAATCAAACTTCTAGCATTTACATCAATCAATCAAATGTATTTATAAAGCCCTTTTTACATCAGCTGATGTCACAAAGTGCTATACAGAAACCCAGCCTAAAACCCCAAACAGCAAGCAATGCAGATGTAGAAGCACCGTGGCTAGGAAAAACTGCCTAGAAAGGTAGGAACCTAGGAAGAAACCTAGAGAGGAACCAGGCTCTGAGGGGTGGCCAGTTTGTAGTACCTATTTGATGTTAGCACTCAGGATCCTAGCTCCTCTCGTGCTCGGGTGAAAGCCGTCCCTTATTAAGAACTGACGATGTTCTAAAAATGAGTCGAAATTGTCAATAAAATCCAATGCTCTTTTGAGGAGCACGGAACCAACAACTCTGAATCCAAGATGGCGTAGCAGTGCAGACGTGGTTTGTCGTCCTCTCGTGTACTTTTGTATTTTCCATTTTTTTATTAAATATACCTTCTGGTAACCCGGTAACCCTATTTTCACCGCAATTTTTTTTTAGACCTTATATTCACAACCTCCATCAGCAGCTAGCCGGCTAATTATCTACTAGCTATTTAGCCATTGTTAGCCACTGCTAGCGGTCTTTCCTTCTGCACAGACACCAGCCGTTTTATTTTTGCCTGGATAATACTTGACAGCATCGGACTGTTTTTATCCACTACAATGCCGGATTCCTGCCGTATACCCTGGACCATTACTCCTGATCATCACAGATAGCTAGCTGCCACCGAGTGACCCAGCCCCGAAGCTAGCTCTGAGCCAGGCCCACCTCCCGGCCTACTCCTTGATCACCCGGCTACTCAGCCGATGCCTTCCGGACCCCAACACGGCTAGAATCCACCACTCCACCGGATCCTTGCCGTAAGCTCTGGACCTGTGCATCGGATCATCGCTGCTACCGAGTGGCTATAGTGGCTAACGCCCCTGCCCCGAAGCTAGCACCAGTTAGCCGCGAGCCAGGCGTATCTCCCGGCTAGCAAACAAAATTACTACGACTACAATTACCTTTTTCGCCATCTGGTCTGGACCCTTTGTCAACACGGCGCCCCGCTGTACCACCACGACTGTTGCACCGACTTAACTCCATCCGCTGTGACCTCAACCGGCCTTCGCCGGACATCGGAGCAGACGTTTCTACTTACCCCGGCCTGCTAACTTTAAATGACGTGTCTCCCGCATGCTAGCGTAGTAACGACTACCCCGCGGCTTCCCTGTTCCATCTATTGCTGTTCACTGGACCCTATGACCCTATGAACTTCCGGCGCCGAAAAGAGATGGCCGCCTCGCTTCGCGTTCCTTGGAAAATATGCAGTATTTTGTTTTTTTATGTGTTATTTCTTACATCGGTACCCCAGGTAATCTTAGGTTTCATTACATACAGTCGGGAGGAACTACTGAATATACGATTAACGTCAACTCATCATCGTTCCTACCAGGAATATGACTTTCCCGAAACGGATCCAGTGTTTTGCCTTCCACCCAATACAATGGATCTGATCCCAGCCGGCGACCCTGTGCGACGCCGAAAAAGGGGCAAACGAGGCGGTCTCGTGGTCAGGCTTCGGAGACGGGCACATCGCGCTCCACTCCCTAGCATACTACTCGCCAATGTCCAGTCTTTTGACAATAAGGTTGACGAAATCCGAGCACGGGTAGCATTCCAGAGAGACATCAGGGATTGCAACGTGCTCTGCTTCACGGAAACATGGCTAACTCAAGAGACGCTAACGGAGTCGGTGCAGCCAGCTGGTTTCTTCATGCATCGCGCCGACAGAAACAAACATCTTTCCGGTAAGAAGAGGGGCGGGGGGGTATGCCTTATGATTAACGAGACGTGGTGTGATCATCATAACAACACACAGGAACTCAAGTCATTCTGTTCACCTGATCTAGAACTCCTCACAATCAAATGTCGACCGCATTATCTACCAAGGGAATTCTCTTCAATCATAATCACAGCCGTATATATTCCCCCCCAAGCAGACACATCGATGGCCCTGAACGAACTTTATCTGACTCTTTGTAAACTGGAAACCACACACCCTGAGGCTGCATTCATCGTAGCTGGGGATTTTAACAAGGCTAATCTGAAAACAAAACTCCCTAAATTCTATCAGCATATCGATTGTGCTACCAGGGCTGGAAAAACCCTAGATCATTGTTATACTAATTTCCGCGACGCATATAAGGCCCTCCCCCGCCCCCCTTTCGGAAAAGCTGACCACGACTCCATTTTGTTGATTCCAGCCTACAAACAGAAACTCAAACAACAAGCTCCCGCGCTCAGGTCTGTTCAACGCTGGTCCGACCAATCTGAATCCACGCTTCAAGACTGCTTCGATCACGCGGATTGGAATATGTTCCGCATTGCGTCCAACAACAATATTGACGAATATGCTGATTCGGTGAGCGAGTTCATTAGGAAGTGCATTGACGATGTCGTACCCACAGCAACGATTAAAACATTCCCAAACCAGAAACCGTGGATTGACGGCAGCATTCGCGTGAAACTGAAAGCGCGAACCACTGCTTTTAACCAGGGCAAGGTGACCGGAAGCATGACCGAATACAAACAGTGTAGCTATTCTCTCCGCAAGGCAATCAAACAGGCTAAGTCCCAGTACAGAGACAAAATCGAGTCGCAATTCAACAGCTCAGACACAAGAGGTATGTGGCAGGGTCTACAGTCAATCACGGATTACAAAAAGAAAACCAGCCCCGTCGCGGACCAGGATGTCTTGCTCCCAGACAGGCTAAACAACTTTTTTGCCCGCTTTGAGGACAATACAGTGCCACTGACACGGCCCCCTACCAAAACCTGCGGGCTCTCCTTCACTGCAGCCGAGGTGAGTAAAACATTTAAACGTGTTAACCCTCGCAAGGCTGCAGGCCCAGACGGCATTCCCAGCCGCGTCCTCAGAGCATGCGCAGACCAGCTGGCTGGTGTGTTTACGGACATATTCAATCAATCCTTATCCCAGTCTGCTGTTCCCACATGCTTCAAGAGGGCCACCATTGTTCCTGTTCCCAAGAAAGCTAAGGTAACTGAGCTAAACGACTACCGCCCCGTAGCACTCACTTCCGTCATCATGAAGTGCTTTGAGAGACTAGTCAAGGACCATATCACCTCCACCCTACCGGACACCCTAGACCCACTCCAATTTGCTTACCGACCCAATAGGTCCACAGACGACGCAATCGCAACCACACTGCACACTGCCCTAACCCATCTGGACAAGAGGAATACCCATGTGAGAATGCTGTTCATCGATTACAGCTCAGCATTTAACACCATAGTACCCTCCAAACTCGTCATCAAGCTCGAGACCCTGGGTCTCGACCCCGCCCTGTGCAACTGGGTCCTGGACTTCCTGACGGGCCGCCCCCAGGTGGTGAGGGTAGGTAACAACATCTCCACCCCGCTGATCCTCAACACTGGGGCCCCACAAGGGTGCGTTCTGAGCCCTCTCCTGTACTCCCTGTTCACCCACGACTGCGTGGCCATGCACGCCTCCAACTCAATCATCAAGTTTGCGGATGACACTACAGTGGTAGGCTTGATTACCAACAACGACGAGACGGCCTACAGGGAGGAGGTGAGGGCCCTCGGAGTGTGGTGTCAGGAAAATAACCTCACACTCAACGTCAACAAAACAAAGGAGATGATTGTGGACTTCAGGAAACAGCAGAGGGAGCACCCCCCTATCCACATCGACGGGTCAGTAGTGGAGAAGGTGGAAAGTTTTAAGTTCCTCGGTGTACACATCACGGACAAACTGAATTGGTCCACCCACACAGACAGCGTTGTGAAGAAGGCGCAGCAGCGCCTCTTCAACCTCAGGAGGCTGAAGAAATTCGGCTTGTCACCAAAAGCACTCACAAACTTCTACAGATGCACAATCGAGAGCATCCTGTCGGGCTGTATCACCGCCTGGTACGGCAACTGCTCCGCCCACAACCGTAAGGCTCTCCAGAGGGTAGTGAGGTCTGCAGAACGCATCACCGGGGGCAAACTACCTGCCCTCCAGGACACCTACACCACCCGATGTCACAGGAAGGCCATAAAGATCATCAAGGACAACAACCACCCAAGCCACTGCCTGTTCACCCCGCTATCATCCAGAAGGCGAGGTCAGTACAGGTGCATCAAAGCAGGGACCGAGAGACTGAAAAACAGCTTCTATCTCAAGGCCATCAGACTGTTAAACAGCCACCACTAACATTTAGCGGCCGCTGCCAACATACTGACTCAACTCCAGCCACTTTAAAAATGGGAATTGATGGAAATTATGTAAAAATGTACCACTAGCCACTTTAAACAATGCCACTTAATATAATGTTACATACCCTACATTACCCATCTCATATGTATATACTGTACTCTATATCATCTACTGCATCTTGCCATCTTTATGTAATACATGTACCACTAGCCACTTTAAACTATGCCACTTTATGTTTACATACCCTACAGTACTCATCTCATATGTATATACCGTACTCTATACCATCTACTGCATCTTGCCACGCCGTTCTGTACCACCACTCATTCATATATCTTTATGTACATATTCTTTATCCCTTTACACTTGTGTGTGTGTATAAGGTAGTAGTTGTGGAATTGTTAGGTTAGATTACTTGTTGGTTATTACTGCATTGTCGGAACTAGAAGCACAAGCATTTCGCTACACTCGCATTAACATCTGCTAACCATGTGTATGTGACTAATAAAATTTGATTTGATTTGTTTTGATTTGACTTGGCTACATAGCTGATGCCTGCTGGACTGTTCATTAATCATGGTACTCCATTTTGTTTATTTTTTGTTTATCTGTCAGCCCCAACTCAGGCCCTGTGTGTAGTTAACCGACCCTCTTTGCCCATTCATCGCCATTTTACCTGTTGTTGTTGTCTAGGCTGATTAGCTGTTGTTGCCTTAGCTAGCTCTCCCAATCAACACCTGTGATTGCTTTATGCCTCGCTTTATGTCTCTCTCTCAAATGTCAATATGCCTTGCACACTGTTGTTTAGGATAGTTATTATTGTCTTAGTTTACTGCGGAGCCCCTAGTCCCACTCAACATGTCTCAGATACCTCTTTGTCCCACCTCCCACACATGTGATGACCTCACCCAGCATAACTAGTATCTTTATCGGCAGACTCAACAGCCTTGGTTTCTCAAATGACTTCCTCGCCTGGTTCACCAACTACTTCTCTGATAGAGGTCAGTGTGTCAAATTGGAGTGCCTGTTGTCCGGCCCTCTGGCAGTCTCTATGTAGGTACCACAGGGTTCAATTCTCAGGGCGACTCTTTTCTCTGTATATATCAACGATGACGCTCTTGCTGCGGGTGATTCCCTTATCCATCTCTACGCAGACGACACCATTCTGTATACATCTGGCCCTTCTTGGACACTGTGTTAACTAACCTCCAAACGAGCTTCAATGCCATACAACACTCCTTCCGTGGCCTCCAACTGCTCTTAAACGCTAGTAAAACCAAATGCATGCTTTTCAACCGTTCACTGCCCGCACCCGCCCGCCCGACTAAAATCACTACTCTGGACGGTTCTTAATTAGAATATGTGGACAACTACAAATACCTAGGTGTCTGGCTAGACTGTAAATTCTCCTTCCAGACTCATATTAAACATCTCCAATCCAAAATTAAATCTAGAATTGGCTTCCTATTGCGCAACAAAGCCTCCTTCACTCACGGCGCCAAACATACCTTCATAAAACTGACTATCCTACCGATCGTCGACTTCGACGATGTCATTTACAAAATAGCTTCCCACACTCAGCATCCGTTTTGTCACCAAAGCCGCTTATACCACCCCCCTCTGCGACCTGTATGCTCTAGTCGGCTGGTCCTTGCTACATATTCATCGCCAGACCCACTGGCTCCAGGTCATCTATAAGTCTGTGCTAGGTAAAGCTCCACCTTATCTCAGCTCACTGGTCACGATAACAACACCCACCCGTAGTACGCGCTCCAGCAGGTATATCTCACTGTTCACCCCCAAAGCCAACACCTCTTTTGGCCGACTTTCCTTCTAGTTCTCTGCTGCCAATGACTGGAACATATTGCAAAAATCGCTGAAGCTGGAGTCTTATATTTCCCTCACTAACTTTAAACATCAGCTATCTGTGCAGCTAACCGATCGATGCTGCTGTACACGGCCCATCTGTAAATAGCCCACCCAATCTACCTACCTCATCCCCATATTGTTTTTATTTACTTTTCTGCTCTTTTGCACACCAGTATTTCTACTTGCACATCATCATCTGCTCATCTATCACTCCAGTGTTAATTTGCTGTAATTACTTCGCTACTATGGCCAATTTATTGCCTTACCTCCTCACGCAATTTGCACACACTGTATATAGACTTTCTTTTTTTCTATTGTATTATTGACTGTACGCTTGTTTATTCCATGTGTAACTCTGTATTGATGTTTGTGTCGCACTGCTTTGCTTTATCTTGGCCAGGTCGCAGTTGTAAATGAGAACTTGTTCTCAACTAGCTTACGTGGTTAAATAAAGGTGAAATAAAAAACTAAAACTGGATGGCTGAGGTAGCGGGCCTGTGGGGCACGGGACGCTCCAGGAAACTCAGTAATCAAGGACCAGAGGTTGAGGTGTGTGAGGGCAATTTCTGTTAAACCTTACTGACGCTTGTCTACTATAAACTGTTAAAGAAACTAGATCATATAAGATAGAATTGTGTGTGTATTAGTAAAGGCCTGTTTTAACTGTTGTGTGTGTAGAATAAGAACCTAACTTGGGAAGTATGTTCCATGATGTTCTTGGGACACACCCAAGTGCTGATAGGCGAAACCTGTTGCTGGGTAAAAGGCTCCCTGTGTCATTCGAGCTCTCACCTTCCACCTCAGCGTGTAGGGTTGACCAGCTCCATTATTGCAGTTCTTGTTAATAAAGATTGATTGTTTGAAGAAATAACAAGGACTCTCCTGATTGATTAGAATTTTCATGACACCAACGAATGTAACGCGATTCTGATCGAAACAAAAATTCATACATTGTGGCCCTGGCCTGAGAGGATGGAAGTTCAACATGTAGATAGATGTAGTATGTTAATGTTTACTAGCTGGCCTGGTGCAGCGTTGCCCATGAAAGGAAGTTCAGCTAGCAAGCAAGCATTTTAGACAGGTAGCCTAGGACAACAAAAACTAAATGCATGTACTGTATGACAGAGTCAAAGACCGTTTAGGCAACATGAAAGAGGATAATGGAATTAGCGTTTCTCTACAAGTAGGGTGAGTCAACATGTTTGTTCTACCTGCACATACGCACTAACCACACACACAGACACACACACACACACACACTACAAACACACACACAGAAATCAGTACCATGGACAGCCAAATCATATTTAGCTTAAGTTGAATAGACTAAATCATTTTTGGTATCTTTTAGTTGTCACTGTATTATACGAAGCATAGGTGATTAGATTATGTTGAAATAGTGCTGGAATAGTGGAGGCAGCCCCTGTTTTCTTTGTGACTTGCGGTATCTCTCCGTGGTTCTAAATCAATAGTTGTTCAGTCATCCAAAAATGTCAGAAACATTACCTTGCTTGACCATGCTATAGGTCATGTAGCTGTTTGTTACTGTCACACCAGCCTTCGCTTTGGCTCCCCCTCCTGTCCAGCTCAGGCGTTCTGCGTTATTTTGCACTTTGGGTTTCATTCCGCTTTTATATATATATATAGTGCTTTAATAAACTCAGTAGTTCTAAACCTGCGACTGCCTCCTGCCTATTTACATGCTATGTGTTGTGGACTTCACCGAACACATGTGTAGTTGAATTTTTTTCTGCTTTAGTGTCTTGTTGTCTCAGCCTTAGGGCTATATCACGATGGCAAGGCATATGAACTAACAGGTTATAGAGCAATTTTCTATCATTGTCTGTGCAATCGCCATTTTCTATCACTCTCTGTGATTTTATCTGACAGACTCAGTGCTTTAAAATCAGAGCTGTAGAATGTTTCTGGGACTTAATATACCGTATGTGTTACTAGCCACCAATGAACACGAAACTGTCTTACCAGGAAGACTATGAATAACAAGGTGTGTTAACCTGTCTAGGACTGGCTCGCCAACAGCCAATGAAATTGCAGGGCGCCAAATTCAATCAACAGAAATCTCATAATTCAATTTTCTCAAACATACAAGTATTAGACACCATTTTAACGATACAATTATCGTTAATCCAACCACAGTGTCCGATTTCAAAAAAGCTTTTCGGCGGAAGCAGAACATATCATTATGTTAGGTCAGCAACTTGGCACAGAAAGCATACAGCGATTTTCCAACCAAAGAGAGGAGTCACAAAAAGCTGAAATATTGATCAAATTAATCACTAACCTTTGATATTCTTCATCAGATGACACTCCCGGGACAACATGTTACACAATACATGTATGTTTTGTTCGATGAAGTTCATATTTATATCCAAAAACCTCAGTTTACATTTGGCTTTGCCTCCAAAACATCCCGTGAATTTGCACAGAGCCACATCAAATCACAGAAATACTCATAATAAACATTAATAAAAGATACAAGTGTTATTCACAGATTTAAAGATATACTTCTCCTTAATGCAACCGCTGTGTCAGATTTCAAAAAAACTTTACGAAAAAAGCAAACCATACAATAATCTGAGTACGGCGCTCAGAGACCAACACAACCCAAGAAGATATCCGCCATGTTGGAGTCAACATAAGTCAGAAATAGCATTATAAATATTCACTTACCTTTGATGATATTCGTCAGAATGCACTCCCAGGAATCCCAGTTCCACAATAAATATTTGATTTGTTCCATAACGTTCATCATTTATGTCCAAATACCTCCTTTTGTTAGCGCGTTTGGTAAACAAATCGCGTGCAAGTCCAGCGGAAAGTACAAAAAGTTATATTACAGGTCGTAGAAACATGTCAAACTAAGTATATAATCAATCTTTAGGATGTTTTTAACATAAATCTTCAATAATGTTCCAACCGGAGAATTCCTTTGTCTTCAGAAAAGCAAATGGAACGGGAGCTACCTCTCATGTGAATGTGCGTGACCAGCTCGTGGCTGCTGGCAGACCTCTGACTCATTCCCCCCTCATTCGTCCCCACTTCACAGTAGAAGCATCAGACAAGGTTCTAAAGACTGTTGACATCTAGTGGAAGCCTTAGGAAGTGCAACATGACCCATATCCCACTGTATCTTCAATAGGGGCTTAGTTGAAAAACGACCAACCTCAGATTTCCCACTTCCTGGTTGAATTTCTTCTCAGGTTTTTGCCTGCCATATGAGTTCTGTTATACTCACAGACATCATTCAAACAGTTTTAGGTACTTACGAGTGTTTTCTATCCAAATCTACTAATACTATGCATATATTAGCAACTGGGACTGAGTAGCAGGCCGTTTACTCTGGGCACGCTTTTCATCCAAATGTGAAAATGCTGCCCCCTATCCATAAGAAGTTTTAATGGCTGTTGATAAGTTTTACGTGCACGTCTTGTAAAATGGTCTCAAAACAAAAGTGTCATCTCACATCTTTATTCTCAGCTGTCTTTTAAAATCTGTTTCCTCTTTCTTTTGTGATAGTGTTTGTACTTTCCTTCGTGATAGTGTTTGTACTATTTGTAACACTTCATTTGAAATAAAGACACTGAATATTTACTGAACTAGACTATTTATAACTTTACACACACAATTCTATCTTAAATAAATGTGACAGAGGCATAATTTGCTGTATTAGCTATTTTGGTTACAGTTCAGTTACAGGAATGCAGTTCTCTCACATATCCAAAAGTGCAATTCGTTGCACGGTGCATCATGCCAGCCGTTGTCTGTGGTAGAAAGATCGGACCATCGCGCAGCACAATCCTCCTCCATTCCGTTCTGATTATTAGGCTGTTCCTTGCCCCAGTACCCTGTGGTCAGTGCTGTGCTGTCCACCCACTTCCAGATCCCCTCTTCAACTCGGTCAGTCAGACCAATCCAGAACGTCTCCTTATTCAATCCATGGATAAATACATATTCCTCTCTGCTGTTTATTACCACCAGATCTGCTCCTCTACTCAGACAGTCCTCTCTGCTCCCCTCCCAGGTTTTCTCAGTAGAGGTCAAGTAAAAACTGGACTTGTAATACCTCCATCCCTGTTGTGTGTCTTGTACTACCACCGAGAGCTTTGCTTGAAGATCGTCTCTTTCAACCTGGAGCTGGTCCCTGTCTTTAGTCACGGTTTTGTACTTGGTCTGCAACTGGTTTTGTTCAGCTGAGGAGTTGGTTTTATAAACTAAGATGTTCTCTTCAGAACTGCCCATCACTCCATTATAATAGACAAACAAGCCTATGATCCCAGACAGTAGGAGAACACACAGCAGCCCCAGACACACTGCAGCATCTCTGGTGGATCTCCTCTCTGAGCTCTCAGTACCTGGGTTCGTAGCCAGTGGTCTACTCTTTGTGGAGACGTCCTTTGTCTTGCTTCTGGAGTCATGAGAATTGATGATCTCATAATTGGTATAAAGATCCTCAACATTGTCATTATCAAACTCTACATTGGCATAGATTTCATTAGACATCACAATTGTCAAAAACAGTTTCTGGGATTGTACCTGACAGACTCTGTCAGGTTTCAAGCGGTACAGTGTGTCTGAGACTTAACATATGGACAGGAAAGTGTAATATCAGGAAGACTATAAATAGCAATGTTTGTGCAGTCAAACAGAAGTGTGACTTTCTTCAGATGTCTTGTGTGACTTCTCTGTTGTCTGTTAATATCGGATTCCTGTATTCTGTTGTAGTAATGGACTGGGATGTTGTCAATGCATGTGCTCTTGTAATTCATTGCTGTATGATTGTCTTGATCCTTCCAGAGTTATTTTTAAAGCTTCAAAATAACTGACAGTAGGCCAAGTCAGTTGTCTCTATAACAGTATTTGCCATCGATCTAGTTTATGTTTGAGTTGTTGATATCACTTTATCTACTTTAACTATCATCAGCGTATATGATATGTGAAAAAGCTCTGACGAAGGCCAAAAAGCTAACAAGTAAGCTTAAATAAAAAAACGTATACTAGCAAGAGCAGTCTGCGGGTTTCGCATTGTTGCACCTGTAACAAGATAACTCGGATGTGAGAGTGCTTGTTTTAATTGTATATCTGACACTTATTTTAAGTTCTGTAAATGGGGAAAATCGAGAGGCCCTCCAAACCAGCCGGTTGTAATTAAAACATTACTCTTCTCAATTAAAATCCATTCATCCGATGGTGATGGTATGCTTTGGGCATTCGCTGTTGTCCCTATTAAAAAGCGTCGGAGATGAGTCCTTCATCAGCCATAACAATCACAGTGTTGCACGTTGAATGTTGAGTAAGTACCAGGGCCTTCATTGAAATGCAGGGTAGCTGGCTACTACTGCTCTGGAGCAGCTAAAACAGTTGTTGGCTGGCTGCAGATGTTGTGCGCGGGGCTCGCTATTAATCTAAATCAGTCGGTGCCAAATTAGCTTCACCGCAGTGAGCAAAACCACTACGTTCAAGAGAACTGGTTACAGATAAGGGATGAGATACAGATACAGACATGTATAGTAGCACGCATAGTAAAAATGTAGTGCTGCAATTTATTGCCGTTGTCGACAAAGGTACAGATAGGCTAGACTAAAAGTTAAGGAGTCATGTAAAGCTTCAGACACAAGTGCTGTTACTATCATTTATCATCTCAAACCCCAGATATTTGACGTGTCTTGGCAAGTCACATTTAAAATGTCTGTCTCGTGGCCTGAGTGAGTGGGTGTCAGAGCTTTAAGTTCCACCCCAATGATAGGCTATTGATATGCTGGGTAATTAAAATGAATTGACCTGTGAAATGAACGTGGCCTTCAGCAGGCCTGAAATGGATGGATGAGATTGAAATGCTCATAATATGGAATGCGAGAGTGAATAGATGAGGGATAATGGAGTGGTTATGGAAAGGTTGGCAGGTAACATAGCTCTTAAGAACAATGTGCCAGTAACCAAAAGGTCGCTGGTTTGAATCCCCGAACCGACTAGGTGAAAAATGTGTCCATGTGCGCTTGAGCAAGGCACTTTACACTAATTGCTCCTGTAAGTCGCTCTGGATAAGTGTGTCTGCTAAATTATTAAAATGTGTAAATGGTTATGGAAAAGTAATTAACTCTCCTGTAGTCATGCTGCCAATCAATCCAAGATGTATACAATTTTAGAAACACAGTATATCAGTATACCGTTGAATATGGTGTGAACCCAGCTTCTGTAATATTTGCTGTAACATCTTGATGTCTATTTGTGAATACACTGTATATGTTCAACAGATATTCTCTGTTGATTTGAAAGATTTACCAAAGTAACGCATGAAATCAAGCTCAACAAAACTCTATTCAGGTATGATTTGAAATTGAGCTACTTGGTTATGTAACGGAATTATGTGTCTTGAGGGGAGAAACACACAGGTTTCTGCTGCTTCTCCACTAAGGTTAACATTGTGCTTGAACATCCATCTCTGTTTCCTATTGCAATTTATGGGCCGAATGCAGTAAGCTAACACACACACACACACACACACACACACACAGGAGAGCAATTATTTTTACACTACAGTGGAGACCTCCCAGAGAGTTGGACCAGAGACTTAGGCTGCCCATATGATTGATGCTCTGTAGTTGAAGAAGAACAAATGAACTTTCTATATTTGTTGCAGGACCCAATACTGTTCTTTGTCTCCCAGGTATACGAGACAATGGGAAAGCAGCCTGGTGGCTAGGCTAAGCTATTGGCATGTCATGCACAGAGACTTCATGACATTGACAGAGAACCCACTCCTTTTTCTGACCCCCGGCTGGATCTTTGCATCTTCTCTTGCTGTTTAATTAGTTCCTGTGCTGAGGGGAGGTGGTTTATTACTAGTTTATTACTAGTTTATTACATGGTTTCATTAGAAATAGTGACACTTAGTTATATGCCACCTATGCAGAGGCATTAGAAAGCCCTAATTCAACAGTGGCCCTTTTATTGCAACGCACCGCACTAGGAGGCTATTTAAAAATGATGCATTAACCAGTCAGGACCTTGAAGTACACATCAAATGACTGTGTTATAGACCAGTGTTAGTTGCACTGTTGAATATGAACAGTGTGAAAAACATTAACATGCATTTCAATTACATTAATCATACAAACATGTCAGGTATATCCTAGGTCAGAGATAATCAACTAGATTCAGCCGAGGGACAATTTTTCTCTTGAGCGGATGGTCAGGGGGCTGGAACATAATTATGGACCCAACAATAGTTTGTTGAAGCTCATTGGTTGAACAACATACCAGATTTTCTAACTGTGTCATTAGCAATTGAGTTTTAACCTCTCAGGGATAGGCGTCCAGTTAGCGGGACAACTTCCGGTGAAACTGGAGGGCGTGCAATTCAAATAAGTAATCATAAAAATGATGGATATTAAACATTTAGGTACATACAAGTGTCTTATATCAGTTGAAAGCTTAAATTCTTGTTAATCTAACTGCAGGGTCCGATTTACAGTAGCCATTACAGCGAAAGCATGCCATGTGATTGTTTGAGGACAGCGCCCCACATCAAAATATTTTTCCACCAGCACAGATTTCATAAATTCACAAATAGCGATTAAATATTCACTTACTTTTTGAAAATCTTCCTCTGATTTGTCATCCAAAGGGTCCCAGCTATAACATGTAGTGTCATATTGTTAGATAAAATCTTTCTTTATATCCCAAAACGTTTAGTTGGCGCCATCGATTTGAGTAATCCACTCGTTCATGCAGAGAAAGGAATCCGAAAGTCTACCCATAAACTTTGTTTCAACAAGTCAAAATACATTTCTGTCTACATTTTAGGGTATCTGAGGAGTAATCAAACTATAATATTTCTTACGGAAAGAAGTATGTTCAATAGGAAAACGATTTAAGCAGGTGCATCTTGTCTTCATCGCGCACCCAAACACGAATGTCCAAGACTGTGTCCCTGTACTAAAACTGATATTTCTTATTCATTTTGGAAGTTACAAGCCTGAAACCTTGAACATAGACTGCTGACACCCTGTGGAAGCCAAAGGAATTGCATCATGGTAGCTAGAATTCAGTATGCCCCTATACTTTCCATTGTAAGAGCATGGTCTCAAAAAAGAAAAATCCAGTTAGTTTTTCTTTGGATTTTCTCCTACCATTTTGTTACCAATGGTAGCAATTATATGCATATCCTGGCTTCAGGGCCTGAGTTTACTTTGGGCACGTCAGTCAGGCGGAAATTGAGATAAAAGGGGCTTTTAAGACTATTTTTTGTGCCTACTTAGCTCAAATTCTAGACGTCGACAAGACTATTGCGTCCATTAATATATAACATTTTTATTTAACCTTTACTTAACTTGGCAAGTCAGTTAAGAACAAATTCTTATTTACAATGACGGCCTACCAAAAGGCAAAAGACCTCCTGTGGGGACTGGGGCTGGGATCAAAAAAATATATAAGACAAAACACACATCACGACAAGAGAGACAACACTACATAAAGAGAGACCTAAGACAACAACATAGCATAGGAGCAACACATGACAACACAGCATGGGAGCAACACCACAAGACAACAACATAGTAGCAATACAACATGGCAGCAAGTGACCATTGGACTTAAAAAATGCTGGATTGACAAAATGTGTAGGTGCAACAATTTTTATTGCATTTATAATTTATCGCTCTCACATGCACATTTCCATCGACTAAAAAACAACAATGTGCTAACATATTTTTTAGCCGAAGCTGAGCGTTCTAACACCTGGTCAGTTGCTTGGCAACAATACAGCTGCTTGCACCTCGCTGCCAGTCAGAAGTGTATGCAAACAAACCTAGGACACTGTATGCAAGCTGAGGTTAATCAATAAATGCAAGCATATATTTTGATTAGCTAACGTAAACTCACCACATTCCGTACAAATGTGCGCAACCGCGACATTCAAACGAGGCTGCAAAGAAAACTAATGAGACTGTAGCGACTGTTGACTTCAAAATCTGGGGTGTGAACTACGTTTGTATTCAAGCGTTGATCGACATAGTAATGGCTCTATAATATTGGAGAAAAGTAGAAAAAACTGACCCTCCGTTACATCGTGACGTGTCATGCCGTAACGTACAGCACGCATAAAGCAACTATTTCTGTCTTACAATCTCTCTCCACCAGGTGTAGCACTTCTCTCATCGTTTAAAAACAAGAAATGGACAGTAAGGGGGGATACCTAGTCATATTTTGCGTCGTCACTAAGCGATCACGACTCTCAAAAAACTATTTACTTCTGAAGATCACTTTAGCACCGTCCTAAAAAACAGATTCAAATTCGACACAAAGCTTCAAATAGTTATGTAATCACACATTATATAAACTCTTTATAGTGTTTTATTTACATTTTAGAGGTGATAAGGTGATAAGTTGGACAAATCGAGTGAAAAAAAGCAATTTTCCCACACAACATCTCTCCTTCTCACTATCACGCATTAGTTTCGCTTCCCCACCCGCCATTTAAAAAAAAGACCCGACGAGGCTCATTGCCTTCTTGAATCATGCAGAAACGGGCAGCGTTTAGGTCATGTCATTTATTTTGTTGGAAAGGGGAGAAAGTGTGCTTTACAATGGTATTGCCATTACAGTTGATCTGGAAGTATTACGTTTTGGGGGCGCTAAAATAAGGTCAATTGGACAGACCAAGGCGATGTACAAAAGTGAGTGAGTTTACGTTAGGTAGCTAACTAGCTAATGTTACCTAGCTTACATTAGCTTGCTTGTACAAAGTCCAGCAGCAAAGCCTCTGTAGCTAGCTAACACCAGTCAGCTGAATGGTAGCTAGCTAACCAACAGTCCAAAAAAGTTAGTAGTAGCTAGCTAGCTAATGTAACATTACACCAGCTAACGTTAGCTAGGTAGCTAACCAAAAAGTGACAAAGTCTAGCTAGCTAGCTATATTTTTCCAAGTAAGGTTTTTCACATAAGGCTGAAGTGATCATGTGTAAACTGTTGATCTAGACACTTGCGTGTAATCGGAGCACAAACAAATATGCACAAACTTAAATTAGCGAACAGCCTTGACTGCTATGATAGCCAATTAAGCTTAGCTAGCTAAGTAACCTGAGCTAACGTAAGACTGTAACGTTAGCTTATGGGTATGCCCAGCATTCTGCCCTCACAAAGTGTAAGCTACATAGCTTGGCAGACAGTTTACAAGCTTCCAATAAAGAATCAGGAGGCATTGGTACCATTAAGAATCTTTAGTAAAATATATTTTGTTTGCAAAACTGTAACAGATACAGAAAGGAGAAAATGTATGAGAAAAAGTCCCTATTTACATTCACACAATCTAAGTGTCCATATATCTTAATAAATATGTTTTAGCTCTGTCACAAGAGATATCTGAACACTTAAAATAGCTTGATACATCCAAAAACCAAAGAAGCTAAATTCCGTCACGAAACGATAGATAGCATGCTAACACATAATGTTAAGTGAATGAGCACAATTAGTCAGTTAAGAACACATTCTTATTTACAATGACAGCCTACCGGGGAACAGTGGATTAACTGCCTTGTTGTAACGATCGTCTAAGGGAGGAGACCAAAACGCAGCGTGGTAAGTGCTCATGCCTTTTAATGAGGAGTGAACACTATGACAAAAATAACAAAGTGATAAACGAAAATCGAACAACACGAAACAGTTCTGTCTGGTACAGACACAAAGACAGAAAACAACTACCCACAAAACAAAGGTGGGAAAAGGCTACCTAAGTATGGTTCTCAATCAGAGACAACGAAAGACAGCTGCCTCTGATTGAGAACCACACCCGGCCAAACACACAGAAATAAAAAACATAGAACACAAAACATAGAATGCCCACCCCAACTCACACCCTGACCAAACCAAAATATAGACATAAAAAGGATCTCTAAGGTCAGGGAGTGACACTTGTTCAGGTGCAGAATGACAGATTTTTACCTTGTCGGCTCAAGGATTCGATCCAGCAAACCTTTCAAGTTACTGGCCCAACTCTCTAACCACTACCTGCCACCCCTGTTCACATTCAACAGTTATTCTAAAAAACTAGAATAAACATGTCAAAAATATATATTCTGGAAACACAATTTGAATTAGCAAAAGCATGTTCTAATAACTCAAAACTACTTAAAGACTTATCTTTAACCAAGGCCTAGTAAGACAGAAAAGTAGTGCTTGTCTCTCGGATTGTTCTGACAGGAAATAGCTCTGAACCGAAAGTTAGCAAATTAACAGAACCCATATTCGCCACTAGATGAAAACATAGGACAATATAATACTTTGTACAGAAGTACAGCTATCAGAACAGCCAGTATATCATACTTTCTTACACAAGACATAACTAGTTAGCTAATGTTACGTTTAAAACCAACACATTTTGGGAAACCCGCCACGGTAATCACGTTAATTTGCATTGCACAGATCAAACTAAGGTAACGTTAAGACGAGGTAGCTAGATTTCAGACAGGACAAACACTGCAGTGACCTACGCTACATTTCTTTCAACTAAGAACAACCAAGACCACAACGCAAATCATAGCCAAGAAAATGAATTGCTTTGTTAAACTTCTTATGGCTGAGATCCCGCTAACGGGATTGATATGACAACAGCCAGTGAAAGTGCAGGGCACCAAATTCAAACAACAGAAATCTCATAATTAAGATTCCTCAAACGTACAAGTATTTTACACCATTTTAAAGATACACTTCTTGTTAATCCCACCACAGTGTCCGATTTCAAATAGGCTTACGTTGAAAGCACCACAAACGATTATGTTAGGTCAGTACCTAGTCACAGAAAAACACAGCCATTTTTCCAGCCAAAGAGAGTAGTCACAAAAAGCAGAAATAGAGATAAATTAATCACTAACCTTTGATGATCTTCGTCAGATGACATTCATAGGACTTCATGTTACACAATACATGCATGTTTTGTTCGATAAAGTTCATATTTATATCAAAAAATCTCAGTATACATTGGCCCGTTATGATCAGTAGTTCCAGAAACATCCGGTGATTTTGCAGAGAGCCACATCAATTTACAGAAATACTCATCATAAATGTTGATGAAAATACAAGTGTTATACATGGAACTTTAGATAAACTTCTCCTTAAATTGTTTAACTTGGGTCAAATGTTTCAGGTAGCCTTCCACAAGCTTCCCTCAATAAGTTGGGTGAGTTTTGGCCCATTCCTCCTGACAGAGCTGGTGTAACAGAGTTAGGTTTGTAGGCCTCCTTGCTCGCACACGCTTTTTCAGTTCTGCCCACACATTTTCTATAGGATTAAGGTCAGGGCTTTGTGATGGCCACTCCAATACCTTGACTTTGTTGTCCTTAAGCCATTTTGCCACAACTTTGGAAGTATGCTTGGGGTCATTGTCCATTTGGAAGACCCATTTGGGACCAAGCTTTAACTTCCTGACTGATGTCTTGAGATGTTGCTTCAATATATCCACAAAATGTTCCACCCTCATGATGCCATCTATTTTGTGAAGTGCCCCAGTCCCTCCTGCAGCAAAGCACCCCCACAACATGATGCTGCCACCCCTGTGCTTCACAGTTGGGATGGTGTTCTTCGGGCTTGCAAGCCTCCCCCTTTTTCCTACAAACATAACGATTCTATTTTTGTTCTATTAGACCAGAGGACATTTCTCCAAAAAGTACGATCTTTGTCCCCATGTGCAGTTGCAAACCATAGTCTGGATTTTTTATGG
The DNA here is from genome assembly GCF_045679555.1 of Salvelinus alpinus. Taxonomy (NCBI): domain Eukaryota; kingdom Metazoa; phylum Chordata; class Actinopteri; order Salmoniformes; family Salmonidae; genus Salvelinus; species Salvelinus alpinus. The sequence goes on from NC_092097.1 coordinate 45,566,406, forward strand.
AGGTTTTGGAGCAGTGGCTTCTTCCTTGCTGAGCGGTCTTTCATGTTATGTCGATATCGGACACGTTTTACTGTGGAAATAGATACTTTTGTACCTGTTTCCTCCAGCAACTTCACAAGATCCTTTGCTGTCGTTCTGGGATTGATTCGCACTTTTCACACCAAAGTACATTCATCTCTAGGAGACAGAACGCGTCTCCTTCCTGAGCGGTGTGACGGCTGCGTGGTCACATGGTGTTTATACTTGCGTACTATTGTTTGTACAGATGCATTACCTTCAGGCGTTTGGAAATTGCTCCCAAAGATGAACCAGACTTGTGCAGTTCTACCGTTTTTTGGGGGGCTGATTTCTTTTGATTTTCCCATGATGTCAAGCAAAGAGGCACTGAGTTTGAAGGTAGGTCTTGAAATACATCCACAGGTACACCTCCAATTGACAAAAATTATGTCAATTAGCCTATCAGAAGCTTCTAAAGCCATGACATCATTTTCTGGAATTTTATAAGCTGTTTAAAGGCACAGACAACTTAGTGTATGTAAACTTCTGATAGGTAGAACTGATAGGTAGAACTCAAGGTAGAACTCTTTTGGGTTCCATGTAGAACCCTCTGGGGAAACAGTTCTACATGGAACTCAATAGGGTTCTTCAAAGGGTTCCCCTATGGGGACAGCCGAAGAACCCATTTAAGTTCTTGATAAGTTTAAGTTTCTAAGAGTGTAGTTGAGATTAATGCTTTCAGGATCATTGCCTTGAATAGACGTGGCTTATTCCAATTCACCAGAGCGAAAATAATGGTTCATTCCAAATTAGCATCTTGATCACATTAGCTGAAGGTCAAAATGGCTGCTGTGTCTGTTGTGGAATGTATGGTGGCAACCAGTCAGCTGGTCACCTGACCTATTCACATTCAATTCTTATTACTAAGTGAGTTGACCTTTTGTTCTATGAATAGTGATTATTAGCATTTAGCCTTAAAAGCGCTACCTCTGTAGCATGACATTACTCCTTTCGAAAGGATAATGAAATTAACCTTTGGAAGTGATAGTAATTATGTTCAAAGGGCAACTGATATATGGCACAAAATGGGCCTGCAATTATACAGTATGGGGAAAAGTATTAACTGTGTCATTATATTTACATGGGTAGGCAATAGTATACAGCACTTCTTCATGGCATGATGCTTGAAAATGAGTATGTGTAGGCCTCATTTGAACCACAGCTTCACTGGAATGCATCACTTATTATCGTTGTTAACTAAATGTAAATTACTTTAGCTCGCTAGTTAACCATTAGGCTAACTGTGGGGCGAAAAAATACACTTCCATAGTTTATTAAATTATGCGGCTGCTAGGCTATATTGCCACATTTCTTCTCGCAATACCTCAGCTGTTCAACTTTAGTGGGTACATCTAGGCTAAGCTCCTTTACTAGCCTTTAAAGGTAACATATTAAAATTGTGGGTGATAGAACTCCGTTTTCCCCCCGATTCCCTGCCTCCACGGACACTTAGTACCATTGTGCTTTTATGTTAGATTTCTCCATCTCTGTTCATTTCAGGCCATGGAACTGCAACTCATTTTAGGCCATGGAACTGCAACTCATTTCAGGCCATGGAACTGCAACTCATTTTAGGCCATGGAACTGCAACTCATTTCAGGCCATGGAACTGCAACTCATTTTAGGCCATGGAACTGCAACTCATTTTAGGCCATGGAACTGCAACTCATTTCAGGCCATGGAACTGCAACTCATTTTAGGCCATGGAACTGCAACTCATTTCAGGCCATGGAACTGCAACTCATTTTAGGCCATGGAACTGCAACTCATTTTAGGCCATGGAACTGCAACTCATTTTAGGCCTCGGAACAGCAACTCCGCCAGGCGGCTTTGCAATGAATCAAAGCTATTTGCTCAGCAAATGCCTCTTTCAATGGAAGTTAGAAAATGAAAATCACCCGAAAGAAAGCAGCAGGTCAGACACCATTTTCTTGGCCACATTTTTCAATTATACACCGTCAATAAAAGTAGTGTGTGATCACATTTGTGTAAGGTGATATGAATGTTGGGATGTTAATTTATGGCAGAAGGCTCTATTACTGGAGGGTTTTTACAGTTCCATTTGTTATTTAGCTCGTTGTTGATTTAGCAGTTCATATCTTTAAATACAAATATGGAGAGCAAAACTAAGGCCATTTCTGGAAACAGCTTCTTTATACCATTATGATGAGAGATTCATTGGGAGAAGCGACAACATGAAAACAATGACTATGCCACTGTTGACATCACCTCCATATTCGTCGATGTAGATGCTGTCGAAGTCATTGATAGATTACTGTTATCAAAATATTGGTTATTAATTTCACTTAAATGCCATAAATATTATATTTGCTTGTAGGTTAAAGAAAGGTTGCAATGGTTGAATAAAGAACTAACAAGGAAATTGAAAAGTTCAACATAAACCATTGACATTCAAAAGGCTACGGTAACAACGGTCCCCCCTGTCCACACAACGGGTCTGACACCCACCTGAGTTCAGATCAGATTGAAAAAGGCGCGGGCCCATAAGGCTCCACACTGTCCGTGACTTCACAGCTGTCCTCAGATTTACTTTCCAGCGTGCTAAAAAAAGAACACACTAGTTTTTATAATCTAAATTGAAAACTGCTGGAGGGGAAAATAGTGTGGTGGCAGCCAGCGGGGGAGGTGTCGATGGTGGAGGGGTCGTAAAGCGGAGCGTGGCGGGACGCTGTGTCGACACTCATCAGGGAGAAATGATTACCTTTATTAAATGAGAACTTTGAAGAGAGGTGGGTGAGGTCAACATCCCATTCCCCCCACGCCTCTTCACCACAACAGACAGGCACACAGCATCAACCTTTCACCCCAACACACATGCATACAGCATCAACCTTTCACCCCAATATACACACAAATGGCATCAACCTTTCACCCCCACTGGACACCGTGCCTGGACTGGGCACTGGCGCAGAGGAAGGCGGGGAGCTGGCACAGGACGTACCGGACTGGGGAGACGCACTGGAGGCCTGGTGCGTGGAGCCGGCACAGGTGGCACCGGACTGGTGACACGCACTTCAGGGAGAGTGCGGGGAGCTGGCACAGGACTTACCGGACTGGGGAGGCGTACTGGAGGCCTGGTGCGTGGAGCCGGCACAGGTGGCACCGGACTGGTGACACGCAATTCAGGAAGGGTGCGGAGAGCTGTCACAGGACTCACCAGACTGCTGACAGGCTCCTCAGGTCGGATGCCGTGCAGAACACACCTACATAGCATTTCTCTCATCTCTCTCTCTCTCCCAACTTCTCCATCGCCTCCCTGACGGTCTCTGGCTCTTCAGGGTGAGTACGGGGAGCTGGCACAGATGGCACCGGACTGATGACCCGCTCTTCCACTCTCTGCTGCTCCGCCGACCACCCCCCCAAAAAAATCTTGGGGTCGCTGTCCTTCCTCCTTCCTTGGTGTCTCCTTCCAAGGAAGGGTCTCACAACCTCCCATAATTTCTTCCCAGGTCCAAAACTCCTTTACCTCCGTCACACGCTGCTTGGTCCTTGCTTGGTGGGATATTCTGTCACATTCGTAATAAGGACGGGACCAAGGCGCAGAGTGTGTTGAGTTCCACATCTTTATTTGCAGTGAAACTTCTCAAAAAAATTAAAAAATAAAAATAAAAAAAGCAACAAAACATAACCTCAGTGGTGCTACAAGCACATACACAAACAATGTCCCACAAACACAGGTGGGAAAAATGGCTACCTAAATATGGTCCCCAATTAGAGGCAACGATTACCAGCTGCCTCTAATTGGGAACCATACAAAACACCAACATAGAAATATTGAGCTAGAACACCCCCTAGTCACGCCCTGACCTACTACACCATAGAGAACCAAGGGCTCTCTATGGTCAGGGCGTAACAATTGTATGCTCCAAAAAATGGGGAAATTATATAATTTTATACTAATACAATTGCTTAGAGAAAAAAAATTTTTTTAACAAGTAATACAGAAATTGCTAAAATATAGGTGCCTGAATTATTATCAATGCTGTTTTCAACACTTGTGAGGATAACGGGACGTAGCCTTTGTCTATAATGTTTTATGAGATTGGAGAAAACATTGGGAGGTGTCCCCAGGACAAGTGGAAGTAAAACAACTCCATATTATCAAAGATTCACCACCATATTTTAGAGTAGGTATGAGGTTATTTTCTAAGTATACAGTGCCTTGGAAAGTATTTAGACCCCTTGACTTTTTCCACATTTTGTTACGTTACAGTCTTATTCTAAAATAGATATTTTTTCTCTCATCATTCTACACACAATACCCCATAATGACAAAGTAAAAACAGGTTTTTAGATACTTTTGGTAATTTATTATAAACAAAAAAATGAAATACCACATATACATAAGTATTCAGACTCTTTACTCAGTACTTTGTTGAAGCACCTTTGGCAGCGATTACAGCCTCGAGTCTTCTTGGGTATGACGCTACAAGCTTGCCACCACTGTATTTGGGGAGTTTCTCCCAGTCTTCTCTGCAGATCCTCTCAAGCTCTGTCAGGTTGGATGGGGAGCGTCGCTGCACAGCTATTTTTAGGTCTCTACGGAGAAATCAAATCAAATGTATTTGTCACATACACATGGTTAGCAGATGTTAATGCGAGTGTAGCGAAATGCTTGTGCTTCTAGTTCCGACCATGCAGTAATATCTAACAAGTAATCTAACCTAACAATTTCACAACAACTACCTTATACACACAAGTGTAAAGGAATGAATAAGAATATGTAAATAAAAATATATGAATGAGCGATGGCCGAACGGCATAGGCAAGATGCAGTAGATGGTATAGAGTACAGTATATACATATGAGATGAGTAATGTAGGGTATGTAAACATTATATAAAGTGGCATTGTTTAAAGTGGCTAGTGATACATTTATTACATCAATATATTCATTACTAAAGTGGCTAGAGATGAGACAGTATGTTGGCAGCAGCCTCTAATGTGCTAGTGATGGCTGTTTAACAGTGGCCTTGAGAAAGAAGCTGTTTTTCAGTCTCTCGGTCCCCGCTTTGATGCACCTGTACTGACCTCGCCTTCTGGATGATAGCGGGGTGAACAGGCAGTGGCTCGGGTGGTTGTTGTCCTTGATGACCTTTTTGGCCTTCCTGTGACATCGGGTGGTGTAGGTGTCCTGGAGGGCAGGTAGTTTGCCCCCGGTGATGCGTTGTGCAGACCTCACTACCCTCTGGAGAGCCTTACGGTTGTGGGCAGAGCAGTTGTCGACCCTTCCAAGCCGCACTACCTCTTGACACACTGCTCGCTTACCCCGGAAGCTAGCTGCACCAATGTGTTGGAGGAAACATTGTCCAGCTGGCGACCAAAGTCAGCGTGCAGGTGCCCGGCCCGTCACGAGGAGCCGTTAGAGTGCGATAAGACAAGGAAATCCCTGCCGGCCAAACCTTCCCCTAACCCAGAAGACGCTGGGCCATTTGTGCGCCGCCTCATGGGTCTCCCAGTCACGGCCAGTGTGACAGCCTGAGATCAAACTTGGGTCTGTAGTGACGCCTCAAGTACTGCAAGGCAGTGTCTTAGACCACTGCGTGTCTCGGGAGGCCCCTGTTTACATAATTTTAATAGCAAGACACTGTAAAGTCCATTATCCCTCTGAAGAGTATGAATTAAGGTTTGAATCCTAAGCAACCTGCCTACACATAGTTTGAAGTACAATACCAACACAGCTACTGTAGTAGGTCAAAGCTGTGTGCTGGAAAACCATGGTACAGCATAGGTGGAATAGGCATTGTGGTGCTCATGTGAATTTCCTTTATTTTTCAACCACCTTGGTGGGAATTACTTTGGACACGCATAGGGGACAGCCCTGGTGCGTCAGATGCGAGCTAATTTGGTGGTAGTCATCCGAATGTTACCCGGAACGGTCTACTCTGACATCAAAGTGGAGAAATTGGATGTTCCAGTGGGAAGAGGACATAAACAAGGGCAATAGAGATGGTCCGGCGCTCTGTCAACCAGCTGGTGCATTTCTCTGTGACAGGCGCATGCCCACAATCCGCCACTCTGCCGTAAATCACTGTGTGCTTGGACAGTACTGTAAGGCAGGGTTTCCCAAACCCAGTCCTGGGGCCTAACCTTGGGCACTACCCTGGGTGCCCAAGCACTACACAGCTGATTCAAATAATCAAAGCTTGATGACGAGTTGGTTATTTGAATCAGCTCAGTTGTGATGGCACGTTTTTTTCTCTTGCTTGGTTAAAATACAATAGTCTAAAACAGTTGATTTGTTGAAATCAGACTCATTTAATTAATCATGTAGTTAACAAGCATTTCATTTTCTTTTGACTGCACGCTGCTGCAGGTTGGCTGCAACCTGCTCTCATAGCATTTTGTATTATTCTGTATGTAAATCCGTACACTCCATTTGGTGTGATATGTTATGTTTCGTATGGTATATATTAATTTGTGGATGTTCATCATCTATTTTGCATGATATGTTATGAATTACAATTTGTATTTTAATGTTACGAATTGCAATTCGTATGATAATGTTACAAATTTCAATACATACAATATGTATTGAATATTCAATATGTAAATGTTACAAATTCCAATTTGTTGTTGCTAACATTAATGTTAACTAGGTGGCTAACGTTAACTAGGCTAGGGGTTAGGGCTAAGGTTAGTATTGTTTACGTCCCTGTTAGGGAGCATTTCTCCTTTGCAAAGATAATCCCTCCACCTAATAGGTGTGGCATTTTAAGAAGCTGATTAAACAGCATGATCATAACACAGGTGCACCTTGTGCTGCAGACAATAAAGGCCACTAAAATGTGCAGTTTTGTCAAATAACAAAATGCCACAGATGTCTCAAGTTTTCAGGGAGCGTGCAATTGGCATGCTGACTGCAGGACCATCCAGCAGAGCTGTTCCCAGATAATTTAATGTTTATTTCTTTACAATAAGTCGCCTCCAACGCCATTTTAGAGAATTTGGCAGTACATCCAACCGGCCTCACAACCACAGAGCCTCACAACCGCATGATAAAGCTGCGTCCAACATGATGCCTAGTAGTTTCGTTTTTTCACTTTCTCTACATGCGTTCTATTATTCAACAAATTCAATTGGTGATCATCAGTAAGCATATATCTTGAACCAAATACAATACATTTCGTTATAGAAATGTTCAACACCAATTTGTTCATATCAACCCACTCAGACACCATTCTTAGCTCACTACTCAGTACATCTGTTAGCTCATTACATTCTGATGCTGCGCTGTACATTGTAAAGTCATCAGCATACATGACCACTCTTGCTTTGTTCATTACTGAAGGTAAATCATTAGTAAAGATAGAGTAGAGAAGTGGGCCTAGGCAGCTTCCTTGAGGAACACCACAGTGTATATCTTTACTGTTTTAAAAGCTACACATTAAAGGCAAAAATTCCTTCTCCTGGATAGATAGCATCCAGGATAGAGCTGCAGACTTAAAACCATCGTCTTTGAGTTTACCTAGTAACAGTTCATGATCAATTACATTGAAAGCAGCACTGAAATCTAGCAACACTGCACCAACTAATTTCCTGTCATCCATACTCTTTAACCAATCATCAGTCATTTGTGCTAAGACTGTACTCATAGAATGCCCTTCTTTGTATGCGTGCTAGAAACCAGTTATCAGACCGTTACATGAGAAATAATCCTTGATTTGTACAGATACAATTTTTTCCAATAATTTACTTAACACGTGCAGCAAGCTTATGGGACGACTATTAGAACCAGTGAAGTAATGGAATAACTTTTGACTTTCCAGACTTCTGGGCACACCCCATAAATCAAGCATTATTAAAAATATGAGAGAATGGGGTAGATATTTGGTTACCAGGTGACTTGTCATCCGAAACAGACAACAACATCCTTTCTACCTCTTCCCTTTCTACTTTGTGAAATTCTAACATACATTGCCTCTCCTTCATGATATAATCTTTTATAAGGGTATATGACATGAAGTCATCAGTTGGAATCATAACATTCCTCAACCTATCCACATTGCCTGTAAAATATTCATTAATAAAGTAGTTTGCGATGTCGTGTGGTTTTGTAATAAATATATAAATATGATTCAACAAAAGAGGCGGACATGTTCGAATTCCTACCCATAATAGCGTTCAAAGTTCAAAACTTGTACCAATGTACTCTGATCCATTCAACATGAAGTCCTTACGTTGTTTTGCTGGAATATGACTCTGCATGTAATCTGCAACTCCACCCCCCTATCTATTTATGTCCTTCCTGAACAGAAATAGATAAGATAGATAAGATAAGATAGATAAGTCCTCAGATTTCCCACTTCCTGGTTGGATTTCTTCTCAGGTTTTTGCCTGCCATATGAGTTCTGTTACACTCACAGACATCATTCAAACAGTTTTAGAAACTTCAGAGTGTTTTCTATCCAAATATACTAATAAATGCATATCTTAGCTTCTGGGACTGAGTAGCAGGCAGTTTACTCTGGGCACCTTATTCATCCAAGCTACTCAATACTGCCCCCAGCCATAAGAAGTTAAAGGTAATGCAACCAAATACTAATTGAGTGTATGTAAACTTCTGACCCACTGGGAATGTGATGAAAGAAATAAAAGCTGAAATAAATCATTCTCTCTACTATTATTCTGACGTTTCACATTCTTAACATGAACTGGTGATCTTAACTGACCTAAGACAGGGAATTTTTACTAGGATTAAATGTCAGGAATTGTGAAAAACTGATTTTAAATGTATTTGGCTAAGGTGTATGTAAACTTCTGACTTCAACTGTACCTTAAAATATAGGTATGTGCGTGGATCAGAAAACAAGCCTGTATCAGGTGTGACCACTCCCTCAAAACTAGAGACATCTGTGGTGTTGTGTTGTGTGACAAAACTGCACAATTTACTGCATCTCAAGTTTTTTGTGCGTATGGAACATTTCTGAGATCTTTTATGTTTTATTTCAGCTCATGAATCATGGGACCAACACTGTGCATGTTGTGTTGATATTTTTATTCAGTATATGAAAGCTAGGCAATCGAAAGCCTTTGGAGTGCTTGAGAAGGAGATTTGCATTTGCATCAGCTGTTTCCTCTCCAAGTCTTTGGGACATAGGAATAGGGGCCGGTTGAAAATACTGTGAGGAGTTTTTTCTACGGACAGGGCTGAAGTGTTGACCACAGAACAATATTTCAGGCACCACTGTAAAAGCTACGGCAAAGAGGGTTAAAATGAAAGCCCAGCACAATAACCCACACTTCCTCCACGGGATATATTTGACCTTCAGTTGTCGTAGAGGGAGCTGAGAGGCCGTGGTGTGATCAGACACAGGAAGATCCCCAGGGGATCAGTTCTGCGTTCACAATGTCTAATCAATTCACAAATACCAGCACGCCACTGGTCATTTCTAGTGGGAAACCTGTCTATAATCTCTGAGCTCTGCTGGACTCTGATGTGACATGCTAAGGAAACAGCATGTTCGGGCAGTTAAATGCAACAGCAAAACATTATAAAAAGCAATCTATTCATTTGTTTTTAACACTATACATTGTTTGTGAGCATTATACCTGTACTTTTAGTTTATGGTTGATGCAGCTTGTTGGCCATTAGCTAATCAGCATTCTCAATGAGTACGAAGCGCTTGAACGCACACAACTCATTGCTCACAGTTTACAAATAGTAATTCCCCAGCTTCCCACTTGTTATGAACAGCATACAGAAATATGTAGGATCTTAATTTCATCAATCTGTTGCAGCAGAACTTTCAAATTAGTAGTGTATTTGAGTTTTAAAAAGGCTTCTGAAGTGTGTATCTTGATTTTCCCTTACGAAAAATGTATCAACCCCTACAAAAATGTAAATGAATTATAATCCACATAATATTTCACATTTCCTGTTGTTGCAGGATTATTGTCCTGCTGTAGCAAACTGGCTCAAATCCTGAACTGCTCCTTAACCTGTGGACTGTTTGGATCATCACTTGGCAGGCCTGGACAACAGGACTTAAGGTATGATTTTCACTGGCTCAATTTTTTTAACCTTCCGGTCATAGATGCATTGTAGATGTAGGTAAACACTGGTATTTGTATACTGTTTCTAGTCCTAGTAGCAACAGGCAGCAAACACTAAGGACATTCCGGAATCAAGCAAGTGATTTGCCCTTCGATTAGTTTTGCTTTAGCAGTGCTTCAACACCAGGATATCATTAGCTAACATGATGGTATTTATACATCAGAAGTACCATATGTGGTGTTCATCTGGAGCTCAGTTGATAGAGCATTGTGCTTGCAACGCCAGAATAGTGGGTTTGATTCCCGGGACCACCCATACATAAAATGTATGCATGCATGACTGTAAGTCTCTTTGGATAGAAGCGTCTAATAAATGGCATACACTGAGTATACAAAACGTTAAGAACACCTGCTCTTTCCATGACATAGACTGACCGGGTGAATCCAGGTGAAGCTATGATCCTTATTTATGTCACTTGTTAAAGCCAATCAGTATAGAGGACACAGGTTAAAGAAGGATTTTTAAGCCTTGATACAATTGAAACATTTTATGTGTGCCACTCAGAGGGTGATTGGTCAAGACAAAAGATTTACGTGCCTTTGAACAAGGTATTGAGTACCACAGTATAAGTCACAATAACCATAAAAAAAACTAGCGGTCAAACATTTTAGAGTCACTTCAAATAAGGGCTGTGTTTCATGTAGGCTGACCCTGGCGTGACGTGTTGCTAACCGTGTAAATCTCTCTAGGACGAGGTGACTTGTATCAATATATTTGCCTGTATTCTCCTACCATATCAGAACTGAAATTAGACAGATCTGGGGGTGGTTGATGGCTGAAAACACTGTCCTGACCAGGCCAAACACGGAATACAAAGTGATTTGTTTGGCAGACAGCAAAGTAAGTCTGTCTCCACTCTCCATTCAAACCACCACAATCTGCATTTTCCATTCTCTAACTTCAGGGGCTTCTAACAGCTTTTTTTTGTCTTTTATAGAAGTCACGGAGCGTGTCAACCATTGATTTCATCTTAGGAATTTAGCCCTTTGTAAACAATATTTCTCAGGCAGTTGGTACTTCAGATGTTTTGCAAATTAAACTGTTTATCCCTCAAAGTGGGACTGTGGATACACAAATAGCAAAGCACTTGATACCACTGGGCTATATATGGTCAAAGTGTATAAGGATGAAATATTGCATTCAATCATCAATAATTTTTTTCTCCCACAGCTATATAAACAATGTTCAGACAAATACATTGAAGGTGTTGTTTTACAGAACAATATTTATTGGTTTTGGAGGAAGTGAGAGCTCTTTCAACACACACCCACCACTATTTTGAGACAGCGTGATAGATTGAGGTGTTTTATAAAATGCCACAGATTCACAGTAGCATAATACTGCCGGGAGCTATTGATTTCCTGAATGCATTTCTCCCATGTTATTGGTCGGTGACCTCCCTCTAAATCAAGTACACAAGATTGTTTACACATGCAAATACAAGGGCATACTCGTGTAGGTGTTAGCACCTCAGTAGCACTTCTAAATCAATTATCAATTTCTGGTGATTGTATATTATTTCTTGACCCATTTAAGACCGACACAGCAACTTCTGTGTCCCAAAACTAGCACACTATTTAGGGAATAGGGTGCAATTTGGAACACAAGGCCTAGTGTTCTTATCATTACATACGTTGCCCTGGGTTGTAATAATATTCACTAAAATGTATGAGTAAAACAATCCCCCAATTATTATTTTTCAAGTAACCATATTAGTTTTCAATCAGCAGAAGATGAGCGTAATTACAGAGGTGGCAGCCGTTTTGTGTCTGCCATTTGTCATGCGGAGCCGCCCCTCTGTCAGCTGCCGACAGAGCACAGGATGGGTCCTGAGATCCTCAAAAGGTTCTACAGCTGTAACATCGAGAGCATACTGACTGGTTGCATCACTGCCTTGTCCGGCAATTGCTCGGCCTCTGACCGCAAGGCTCTGACTGCGTACGGCCATCCAGGACCTCTACACCAGGCGGTGTCAGAGGAAGGCCCTAAAAATTGTCAATGACCCCAGCCACCCCAGTCATAGACTGTTCTCTCTACTACCGCATGGCAAGTGGTACCGGAGTGCCAAGTCTAGGACAAAAAGGCTTCTCAACAGTTTTTACACCCAAGCCATAAGACTCCGGAACAGGTAATCAAATGGCTACCTGGGCCTATTTGCATTGTGTGCCCCCCAACCCCTCTTGTTACGCTGCTGCTACACTCTGTTTGTCATATATGCATAGTCACTAACTATACATTCATGTGCATACTACCTCAATTGGGCCGACCAACCAGTGCTCCCGCACATTGGCTAACCGGGCAATCTGCATTGTGTCCCACCACCCGCCAACCCCTCTTTTACGCTACTGCTACTCTCTGTTCATCATATATGCAGTCATTTTAACTATATCTACATGTACATACTACCTCAATCAGCCTGACTAACCAGTGTCTGTATGTATCCTCGCTACTTTTATAGCCTCGCTACTGTATATAGCCTGTCTTTTTACTGTTGTTTTATTTCTTTACTTATCTATTGTTCACCTAACAATTTTTTTGCACTATTGGTTAGAGCCTGTAAGTAAGCATTTCACTGTAAGATCTACTACACCTGTTGTATTCGGCGCATGTGACAAATAAACTTTGATTTGATTTGTCCCTTCATCACGGAAACTAAATGAGCAACATCAATAAACATCAGTAGCAGAAAACCCTGGGCGGGACCTTAAAACAATGTTGCATGTACACTAGTTACTTCTCCAGGTCAATGTATGCAGGTTATGCTGTTGAATAACTGATCATCGACTACACGTACTCTGTAAGGACTTTTTTATGCTGCATCCAAAAGTGCATCCTGAAGATACTAACTCAGTCACCATCTGCAGTTTTGATTGATACAAGCATATCATATCAAGCAACTGCAAAGTTCCTGTTAAACTGATCATCTGTAGTGTACTTCCATTCAATGTGATATTCCTATATTCTAGATTAGCATGCATGGACCAACCTAAGTAGCCAACAGGGATTTTAATGCAATGGATAACAAAGTCACAGACACCAATCAAAATCTGAGAGCATATTGATTTGTGGGATAATGAGGCCCTGGATAAAAGTTTTGGAAAAGCAAGCAAACAAACTCAGGAAATCAATGGTACTTTAGTTCATTTGTCATAAGTATTTCATTGTTTTACATTCTGCCTATAGTCAAATCAAACCAGGCTACCAGCACAGCTCAGCTCGGATCCGCTCGGCTCAGCTCGGTTTGGTTTAGCTCTGCTCAGTAGGGTGAAAAGGTTAAAACTCTATTATCCATGGTGTGATAAAATCTGATGAAAGAGTCAGAGAGATTATTATCTTCCCCACTCTGTCTCAATCTCTGATGTAGCCCATCAGACCTTAATTTTATTTTTATTTCACCTTTATTTAACCAGGACCTGGCCAAGAAAAAGCAAAGCAGTGCGACAAAAAACAACACAGAGTTACACATGGGATAAACAAAAGTACAGTCAATAACAATAGAAAAATCTATATACAGTGTGTGCAAGTAAGGAGTAAGGAGGTAGGGCAATAAATAGGCCATAGTAGCGAAGTAATTACAATTCAACAAATTAACACTGGAGTGATAGATGTGCAGATGATGATGTGCAAGTAGAAATACTGGTGTGCAAAGGAACAAAAAAAGTTAATGAAAACAATATGGGGATGAGGTAGGTAGTTGGATGGGCTATTTACAGATGGGTTGTGTACAGCTGCAGCGATCGGTGAGCTGCTCAGATAGCTGATGTTTAAAGTTAGTGAGGGGGAACAGAAGTCTCCAACTTCAGCGATTTTTGCAATTCGTTCCAGTCAATGGCAGCAGAGAACTGAAAGGAAAGGCGGCCAAAGGAGGTGTTGGCTTTGGGGATGACCAGTAAGACATACCTGCTGGAGCTCGTGCGACGTGTGGGTGTTGCTATGGTGACCAGTGAGCTGAGATAAGGCAGAGCTTTACCTAGCAAAGACTTATAGATGACCTGGAGCCAGTGGGTCTGGCAACGAATATGAAGCGAGGGCCAGCCGACGAGAGCATACAGGTCGCAGTGGTGGGTGGTATATGGGGCTTTGGTTACAAAACTGATGGCACTGTGATAGACTGCATCCAGTTTGCTGAGTAGAGTGTTGGAGACTATTTTGTAAATGACATCGCCGAAGTCGAGGATTGGTAGGATAGTCAGTTTTGCGAGGGTATGTTTGGCAGCGTGAGTGAAGGAGGCTTTTTTTGCGAAATAGGAAGCCGATTCTAGATTTAACTTTGGATTGGAGATGCTTAATATGAGTCTGGAAGTAGAGTTTACAGTCTAGCAAGACACCAAGGTATTTGTAGTTATCCACATATTCTAAGTCACCATTTGCCTTGATGACACCTTTGCACACTCTTGGCATTCTCTCAACCAGCTTCATGAAGTAGTCACCTGGAATGCTTTTCCAACATTCTTGAAGGAGTTCCCAAATATGCTGAGCACTTGTTGGCTGCCTTTACTTCACTTTGAGGTCCAATTCATCCCAAACCATCTCAATTGGGTTGAGGTCGGGTGATTGTGGAGGCCAGGTCATCTGATGCAGCACTCTATCATTCTCCTTCTTGGTCAAATATCCCTTACACAGCCTGGAGGTGGGTTTTGAGTCATTGTCCTGTTGGAAAACATATGATAGTCCCACTAAGCGCAAACCCGATGGGATGGCGTATCGCTGCAGAATGCTGTGGTAGCCATGCTGATTAAGTGTGCCTTGAATTCTAAATAAATCACAGACAGTGTCACCAGCAAAGTACCCCCACACCATAACACCTCCTCCTCCATGCTTCACGGTGGGAACCACACATGCAGAGATCATCCGTTCACCTACTCTGTGTCTCACAAAGACATGGAAGTTGAAACCAAAAATCGCACATTTGTACTCATACTAATGGACAGATTTCCAATAGTCTAATGTTCATTGCTCGTGTCTCTTGGCCCAAGCAAGTCACTTCTTATTGGTGTCCTTTTGTAGTGGTTTCGACCATGAAGGCCTGATTCATGCAGTCTCTGAACATTTGATGTTGAGATGTGTCTATAACTTGAACACTGTGAAGCATGTATTTGTGCTGCAATCTGAGGTGCAGTTAATTGCCAATTTCTGATGCTGGTAACTCTAATGAACTTATCCTCTGCAGCAGAGGTAACTCTGTGTCTTCCTTTCCTGTGGCGGTCCTCATGAGAGCCAGTTTCATCATAGTGCTTGATTATTTTTGCGACTGCACTTGAAGAAATGTTCAAAGTTCTTGAAATTTTCTAGATTGACTGACCTTTATGTCTTAAAGAAATTATGGACTGTCATTTCTCTTTGCTTATTTGAGCTGTTCTTGCCATAATATGGTCTTGGTCTTTTACCAAATAGGGCTATCTTCTGTATACCACCCCTACCTTGTCACAACACAACTGTTTGGCTCAAAAGCATTAAGAAGGAAAGAAATTCCACAAATTAACTTTTAACAAGGCACACTTGTTAATTGAAAAGCATAGTGACTACCTCATGAAGCTGGTTGAGAGAATGCCAAGATTGTGCAAAGCTGTCATCAAGGAAAATGGTGGTCACTTTGAATAATCTCAAATATAAAATATATTTTGATTTGTTAAAAACTTTTTGGGTTACTACATGATTCCATACGCTATTATTCTACAATGTAGAAAATAGTATAAATAAAGAAAACCCCTTGAATGAGTAGGTGTGTCCAAACTTTTGACTGGCACTGTATATATACATATTTAATATATATAAACTCTCACTGTCAACTGCGTTTTTTTCAGCAAACTTAACATGTGTAAATATTTGTATGAACATAACAAGATTCAATACCTGAGACATAAACTGAACAAGTTCCACAGACAAGTGACATACAGAAATTGAATAATGTGTCCCTGATCAAAGCGGGGTCAAAATAAAAAGTAACAGTCAGTATCTGGTGTGGCCACCAGCTGCATTAAGTACTGCAGTGCATCTCCTCCTCATGGACTGCACCAGATTTTCCAGTTCTTGCTGTGAGATGTTACCCCACTCTTCCACCAAGTCACCTGCAAGTTCCCGGACATTTCTGGGGGGAATGGCCCTAGCCCTCACCCTCCGAACAAACAGGTCCCAGACGTGCTCAATAGGATTGAGACCCGGGCTCTTCGCTGGCCATGGCAGAATACTGACATTCCTGTCTTGCAGGAAATCACGCACAGAACGACCAGTATGACTGGTGACATTGTCATGCTGGAGGGTCATGTCAGGATGAGCCTGCAGGAAGGGTACCACATGAGGGAGGAGGATGTCTTCCCTGTAACACACAGCGTTTACGTTTGCCTGCAATGACAGCAACCTCAGTCCGATGATGCTGTGACACATCACCCCAGACCATGACGGACCCTCCACCTCCAAATCAATCCCTCTCCAGAGTACAGTCCTCGTTGTAACGCTCATTCCTTCGACGATAAACGCGAATCCGACCATCACCCCTGGTGAGACAAAACCGCGACTCGTCAGTGAAGAGCACTTTTGCTAGTCCTGTCTGGTACAGCGATGGTGGGTTTGTGCCCATAGGCAACGTTGATGCCGGTGATGTCTGGTGAGAACCTGCCTTTACAACAGGCCTACAAGCCCTCAGTCCAGCCTCTCTCAGCCTATTGCGGACAGTCTGAAAACTGATGGAGGGATTGTGCGTTCCTGTTATTGCTCGGGCAGTTGTTGTTGCCATCCTGCATGTGTGATGTTCGGATGTACTGATCCTGTGCAGGTGTTGTTACACGTGGTCTGCCACTGCGAGGACGATCAGCTGTCCACCCTGTCTCCCTGTAGCGCTTAGGCGTCTCACAGTACGGACATTGCAATTTATTGCCCTGGCCACATCTGCAGTCCTCATGCCTCCTTGCAGCATGCCTAAGGCATGTTCACGCAGATGAGCAGGGGCCCTGGGAATCTTTCTTTTGGTGTTTTTCAGAGTCAGTAGAAAGGCCTCTTGACGGACCCTAGTGTCCTACGTTTTCAAAACTGTGACCTTAATTGCCTATCGTCTGTAAGCTGTCTTAACGACCGTTCCACAGGTGCATGTTCATTAATTGTTTATGGTTCATTGAACAAGCATGGGAAACCGTGTTTAAATCTTTACATTGAAGATCTGTGAAGTTATTTGGATTTTTACAAATTATCTTTGAATGACAGGGTCCTGAAAAAGGGACGTTTCTTTTTTTGCTGAGTTTATTTATTTTTTTACTCTGTCCAACCTAAATTAGTGGTGAGAGAAAGGATGGAGAATTTTTGATTTTGAGGACTTGCCATTTAAGTAAGAGGCTGACCTCTCCCAGGAAAAACACCTGCTTTACTGTGTAGTAGTATTTGAGCTGGAGCAATCAAACCTGATATCTTGGAGTCCAACCAAGGAGTGTCTTTGTCGACAACACCAAAACTACTACAGTGCCTTCAGAAAGTACTTAGACCCCTAGACTTTTTCCACATTTTGTTACGTTACAGCCTTATTCTGAAATGTATTAAATATATTTCTTCCTCATCAATCTACACACAATAGCCATAATGACAAAGAAAAAAAAGCCCCTGCTGCTGAAAAACATCCCCACAGAATGATGCTGCCACCACAATGATTCACCGTAGGGAAGGTGCCAGATTTCCTCCAGACGTGACACTTTGGATTCAGACCAAAGAATTCAATCTTGGTTTCATCAGACCAGAGCATCTTGTTTCTCATGGTCTGAGAGTCTTTAGGTGCTCCAAGTGGGCTGTCATGTGCCTTTTACAGAGGAGTGTCTTCCATCTGGCCACTCTACCATGAAGGCCTGATTGGTGGAGTGGTGCAGAGATGGTTGTCCTTCTGGAAGTTTCTCCCATCTCCACAGAAGAACTCTAGAGCTCTGTCAGAGTGACCATCAGGTTCTTGGTCATCTCCCTGACCAAGGCCCTTTTCCCCCCGATTGCTCAGTTTGGCCGGGCAGGCAGCTCTAGGAAGAGTCTTGGTTTTTCCAAACTTCTTCCATTTAAGAATGATATAGGCCACTGTGTTCTTGGGGACCTTCAATGCTGCAGAACTTTTTTGGTACTCTTCTCCAGATCTGTGCCTCGATACAATCTTGTCTCAGAGCTCTACGAACAATTCCTTCGACCTCATGGCTTGGTTTTTGATCTGACATACACTGTCAACTGTGGGACCTTATATAGACAGGTGTGTGCCTTTCCAAATCATGTCCAATCAATTTAATTTACCACAAGTGGACTCCAATAAAGTTGTAGGTTCATCTCAAGGGTGATCAATGGAAACAGGATGCACCTGAGCTCAATTTCTAGTCTCATAGCAAAGGGTCTGAATACTTGTGTAAATAAGGTATTTCTGTTATTAATACATTTGCAAAAAAATCTAAAAACTGTTTTTGCTTTGTTATTATGTTGTATTGTGTGTAGATTGCTGAGAAAAAAATATATATTTTATGAATTTTATCAAAAAAGCTGTAACGTAACAAAAGGTGGAAAAATTCAAGAGGTCTGAATACTTTCTGAAGGCACTGTATGTCCTGATGCCTCCTAAACGCCTTTAACGGAACACTATCTGTCCTTGCCCTCTGTCCCCTTACAGTACATATGCTTAATCATTGATACCCCATCATGGTATAGTTAGATTATTTCATGTATTGGGGTAGGATGTAAGACACAGGTGACCGCAGGCTCTATCTAAACCCACCAGCTGTGTCCCAGTTAGCGAACGAAGCCTCCGAAGGCTAGAATTTAGTTCATGGTGTTTAAAATTAGCTTCAGCATCTATCATTTCCGCCAGCTGAATGGGTTTGTGTCAGGCACAGGCAATTTGTCAACGCGCGTCTGTCTGTCCTGCCTCAATGTGCCATCAGTCAAGCACGCCTTCTGTCACCGGGACAGAGAGAGCACCCGCGGGGGGAGAAATATTGCTGCGGGACACACACACCAAGCACTCCAGGAGTTACATCCGCACACGCTCAGTGGGGAAATGGAGAGAATAAACAACAATAAAAACACAAGAGTCACTGCACTTGGGCTGCTTGACTCAGTCTTTGTCTCTCTCTCTCTTTCTATAAGATTGATTGGCGAATTAATTATTTAAGAATGATTTGAAGACGAATTCTCTAAGAATGTTTGGGGCCTGAATTCTTTAAGAATGTTTGGGGCCTGAATTCTTTAAGAATGTTTGGGGCCTGAATTCTTTAAGAATGTTTGGGGCCTGAATTCTTTAAGAATGATTACGGGATGAATTATTTCAGCCAGATCGGGGGATAAATTCTTTAAGAATTATACTTTTTTCAGAGGGGTCCCTAAACAGACAGGGCGTGAGGACCAAGAGAACATTACATTTGTTGACTTGAGGTTCAACAACTGTGGCCAACGGTAAAAGTAATCTAGCATTAAATCAATTATTAATTAAATAATCAAAATTGATTTGTCAAGCAATTTTCTCAGTCAAAATGCCGGCATGGTGAGTTATAGGGTCTACCTTTCTTATTTTGTGTTGTGTTTTGTTATGACAAAAATCATAAAATCAAAGTTGTTATTGCTTATTTTCTGTTTACAATGTTTAAAATTGCAGGTCAAATCTTGAATGTTGTGGAAAAATTTTGATTTCTGCTTAAGTAGACATTCCCAAAAATAATACTTTTTCAAGAGATGGCCATAAACAATAACTAGTAATTCATAGTGCCAGGAACTCACCTTTCTGGTAAAAACAAGTTATAAATTGCTGAGGTGTACTCATTTTTGAGAACAAAAGGTCAAGTACATAGGGGGAGAGTGGGATAAATTGAGCCATTCAGCATCCCTCTGTCAAGGAAAATACGTAATTATTTCAAACAAAGATATCTACATATATTTCAGGATGTTGTGTATCCCTTGAAATAATCAGAATTCATGTAAACATAACATTTTTTTAAACATAGCTTGTCCCAAAAAAGTGGTCTCTTGGCACAACTTACCCCGGGTATGGGGTAATTTGACCCACAGGACAGGATAGCTCATATCCCAGCAATAATGCCTTGCATTACGCCAGGGAAGAAAACACTTTTCTCAACTTGCCATTGGCTAAATCATTGGCTCAACTTACCCCACTCTCCCCTATGATTTGTTTCTTTAACAAAAGTGGGGGAATAGGGCTTGAAATGACTGAAATCCTTTCTAAATATATTAACAATCAAATTATTAACGACTTACTATAATATTTCACCTTTCAATCATTTTTACTGACAGTACAAATTTGACCCTATTTCATACAACTGACAACAGAGAATATCACAGCGAGATTAAACCATGATTGCTGCAATCGCTAGACTGTCCCCTTTAATATGCTGTTTCCAAGCCTGGGCTCAGTCACTCAATATACACCCAAATGTCAGTCGGAACCAGCCCAGAACCACTCAGTTCCCTAAATAGGGGACTTAACATCTAAGAGGTTTTTAAGCCAAGAAGCAGCTCTAACATCTCCATAAATCATTATATTTACAGGGTCAAGGTCTGAGAGGAGGAGAAGAGCTAAAGTACAGCATTATCGCTGCAGGGCTGCAGAACAGGAGCACAACTGGCAGACAAGGCTATTATTTAGCAGATGTAGCTTCAGAAACTGTAACCCCAGAGTAGTCCACTTTGACCTAATAAAGATGACCAGAACTCAACAATACATGTTTGTTTCATTGCATAACCAGTCATAAGTAAGTTATGATAGATTTCAATATTCACACTTACAAATGGAATATTATATTATTTTATTATATCAAGTTGTCCACGCAGTAAAAATACTTTCAACTCTTTCGCGCTGTTCATGTTTGACATTTAATAGAGATACAGTATACTAACAAAAGTATGAGGACTCCCCTTCAAATGAGTGGATTCGGCTATTTCAGCCACACCCATTGCTGAAAGGTGTATAAAATTAAGCACACAGCCATGCAATCGCCATAGACAAACATTGGCAGTAGAATGGCCTTACTGAAGAGCTCAGTGACTTTTAACATGGCACTGTCATAGGAATGCCACCTTTCCAACAAGTCAGTTCGTCAAATTTCTGCTAGAACTGCTCTGGTCAAATGTAAGTGCTGCTATTGTGAAGTGGAAATGTCTAGGAAGTGGTAGGTCACACAAGCTCACAGAACGGGACCGCCAAGTGCTGAACAACACTCACTACCAAACTGCCTCTAGAAGTAATGTCAGCACAATAACTGTTCTTCGGCAGCGTCATGAAATGGGTTTCCATGGCCAAGTAACCGCACTCAAGCCTAAGATCACCATGCGCAATGCCAAGCGTCAGCTGGAGTGGTGTAAAGCTCGCCGCCATAGAAATCTGGAGCAGTGGAAACGTGTTTTCTGGAGTGATGAATCACGCTTCACCATCTGGCAGTCCGACTGACAAATCTGGGTTTGGCAGATGCCAGGAGAACGCTACCTGCCTCCATGCATAGTGCCAACTGTAAAGTTTGGTGGAGGAGGAATAAGGGTCTGGGGCTGTTTTAGATGGTTCAGGCTAGGCCCCTTGGCTAGGTTCCAGTGAAGGGAAATCTTAACGCTAGGATGCCATCGATCCCGACAAACGTGACTGACCTGCACAGAGCCCTGACCTCAACCCCATCAAACATCTTTGGGATGAATTGAAACTCAGACTGCGAGCCACGCCTAATCGCCCAACATCAGTGCCCAACCTCACTAATGCTCGTGGCTGGATGGAAGCATTTAGCTGCTGCCAAGGCAGTCCTGCAAAATTAAGGCAGTTATACAATTTTAAAAACATTACAATACATTCATTACAGAATTCACAACACACTAAGTGTGCGTCCTCAGGCCCAGAATCCACTTCCACATACATAGTGCGTATGTTATTATGTGTGTGTATGCATGTGTATGTGCCTATGTTTGTGTTGCTTCACAGACTCACTGTTCCATAAGGCGTATTTTTATCTGGTTTTTAAATCTGATTCTACTGCTTGCATCAGTTACCTGATGTGGAATAGAGTCCCATTTAGTCATGGCTCTATGTAGTACCCTGCACCACCCATAGCCTCTTCTGGACTTGGGGACTGTGAAGATACCTCTTGTGGCATGTCTTGTGGGGTATGCATGGGTGTCTGAGCTGTGTGCTAGTCGTTTAACCTCTACGGGATCGGTGTGTCTATACTGGGACGATTGTTGCTAATGTGCGTTAATGTGAATAGAATTACGTTGAAACAGCCAACTTTCCAGGACATAGACATGTCTTATATGTACAGAAAGCTTACATTCTTGTTGATCTAAAAATACCATGCTATTGTTTGAGGAGAGTGCACAACAACAAACTTTTATCACGGCAACTGGTTTGATACATTCACCTCTGAAGGTGAATAATGTACTTACAGTTTGAACCCCTGCTGTTTCTATTAATAATGGTATTGGTGCAAACTTTATATCGGCGGAAAGAGAGGATTGAGTTGCAGCCACTATAATAAATGGTATGTCTCTAGCATAAACACAATATTCAATATTAAATATTCAATATTAAAAATTATGTCACCGTATGATGCACGGGAGCGTCAATAGACTAGGGGGTAAACTTAATCCTGGACAAAAAAAGCAGTGGTGGTTAGTCCAGAATAAGCCTTAATATGTATCTAGGAAACCGGTCTCAAATCTCTACTGTTTTCAGTATTGAATAAAAAAAACAAATTGTTGTCAAATTACATTTTTATCAAATGAGGTAAATGAAAAAGTACCTTAATTAGCATAAATATTCAAATCAATAGCTGTTGGCAGTGCAATTCACCCAACATGTAGGACCTTGGCCTCATTAGCATACAGAAGGTTGTTAAGAATTCCCAAGGTACCTTATTAAATGAACTATGCTGAATATTATTATCAGCCAGTCAACCAGACCAAAGGACAGATTTCCAGCGGTCTAATGTCCATTGCTCGTTTTTCTTGGCCCAAGCAACCTCTTATTGGTGTCCTTTAGTAGTGGTTTCTTTGCAGCAATTCGACCATGAAGGCCTGATTCAGGCAGTCTCCTCTGAACAGTTGATGTTGAGATGTGTCTGTTACTTGAACTCTGTGAAGCATTTATTTGGGCTGCAATCTGAGGTGCAGTTAATTGCCAATTTCTGAGGCTGGTAACTCTAATGAACTTATATTCTGGAGCAGAGGTAACTCTGGGTCTTCCTTTCCTGTGGCTTATTTGAGCTGTTCTTGCCATAATATGGACTTGGTCTTTTACCAAATAGGGCTATCTTCTGTATACATTATTTGTTTAACCTTTATTTAACTAGGCAAGTCAGTTAAGAACAAATTCTTATTTACAATGACGGCCTACACCGGCCAAACCCGGACGACGCTGGGCCAATTGTGAGCCACCCTATGGGACTCCCAATCACGGCCGGTTGTCATACAGCCTGGATTTGAACCAGGATGTTTGTAGTGACGCCTCAAGCACTGAGATGCAGTGCCTAAGACCGCTGCGCCACTTGTCACAACACAACTGACCGGCTCAAATGCATTAAGAGGGAAAGAAATCCCACAAATGTACTTTTAGCAAGGCACACCTGTTATTTGAAATGCATTCCAGATAACTACCCAATGAAGCTGGTTGAGAGTATGCCAAGGGTGTGCAAAGCTGTAATCAAGGCAAAGGGTGGCTACTTTGAAGAATCTCAAATATAAAATGTATGTTGATCTGTTTAATACTTTTTTGGTTACTACATGATTCCATATATGTTATTTCATAGTTGTGATGTCTTCATTATTATTCTACAGAAAATAGTAAAAATAAAGAAAAACCCTTCAATGAGTAGGTGTTTCCAATTTTTTGACTGGTACTGTATGTATATATATATATATATATATACACTGCTCAAAAAAATAAAGGGAACACTTAAACAACACAATGTAACTCCAAGTCAATCACACTTCTGTGAAATCAAACTGTCCACTTAGGAAGCAACACTGATTGACAATAAATTTCACATGCTGTTGTGCAAATGGAATAGACAAAAGGTGGAAATTATAGGCAATTAGCAAGACACCCCCAAAAAAGGAGTGATTCTGCAGGTGGTGACCACAGACAACTTCTCAGTTCCTATGCTTCCTGGCTGATGTTTTGGTCACTTTTGAATGCTGGCGGTGCTCTCACTCTAGTGGTAGCATGAGACGGAGTCTACAACCCACACAAGTGGCTCAGGTAGTGCAGTTCATCCAGGATGGCACATCAATGCGAGCTGTGGCAAAAAGGTTTGCTGTGTCTGTCAGCGTAGTGTCCAGAGCATGGAGGCGCTACCAGGAGACAGGCCAGTACATCAGGAGACGTGGAGGAGGCCGTAGGAGGGCAACAACCCAGCAACAGGACCGCTACCTCCGCCTTTGTGCAAGGAGGTGCACTGCCAGAGCCCTGCAAAATGACCTCCAGCAGGCCACAAATGTGCATGTGTCTGCTCAAACGGTCAGAA
This sequence comes from Salvelinus alpinus, assembly GCF_045679555.1. Taxonomy (NCBI): domain Eukaryota; kingdom Metazoa; phylum Chordata; class Actinopteri; order Salmoniformes; family Salmonidae; genus Salvelinus; species Salvelinus alpinus. Next base: position 45,590,999 of record NC_092097.1, read on the forward strand.
ACAGACTCCATGAGGGTGGTATGAGGGCCCGACGTCCACAGGTGGGGGTTGTGCTTACAGCCCAGCACCGTGCAGGATGAGGCTAGCACCTCTTAACAACAGTGGCCTGACGAGTGAGCACATGTTCTATGCCTGTCGAAATCACGCCTCATTAGCTCATTGTTATTGATGTATCCAGAAAACAGCTAAAACAAATGCAAATGTGGCTATTTTGCTATTATTCTGGCTGCACTTTTTGACGTGACTGAAGGTTAGCCAAAGTTGGCTAGCTAGCAAGCAAGGGATACGAGCGAATGACCGGGTCGCGTCCATAGATACAGAACGAAAAGCCTGAACGACTGGGTCGCGTCTCTGGCAACCAAACTGATAGAACAAACAATCAGCCAGCTTGGGTAGCAACTCTGGAATTGTGTCAGGACTATGTCTGGAAGGATGAAATAGTATGAATAATTTCATCAAAATAAAGTTTTTAACCTCTCTGGTACAAGTGGGACGCTAGCATCCCACCTCGACAACAGCCAGTGAAATTGCAGGGCGCCAAATTCAAAACAACAGAAATCCCATAATTAAAATTCCTCAAACATACAAGTATTATGCACCATTTTAAAGATAAACTTCTTGTAAATCCAAACACAGTGTCCGATTTCAAAAAGGCTTTACAGCGAAAGCACACCATGCAATTATGTTAGGTCAGCACCTAGTCCCAGAAAACCATACAGCCATTTTTCCAGCCAAAGAGAGGAGTCACAAAAAGCAGAAATAGAGATAAAATTAGTCACTAAACTTTGATGATCTTCATCAGATTGAACTCATAGGACTTCATGTTACACAATACATGTATGTTTTGTTCGATAAAGTTCATATTTATATCCAAAAATCTCTGGACTGGGAACTGTCGCCGGAAGCTCTGGACTGGGAACTGTCGCCGGAAGCTCTGGACTGGGAACTGTCGCCGGAAGCGCTGGACTGGGAACTGTCGCCGGAAGCGCTGGACTGTGGAGGCACACTGGTGGCCTGATGCGTGGGACCGGTACAGGTGGCACCGGGCTGATGACACGCACCTCAGGGCGAGTGCGGGGAGGAGGCACAGGACGTACTGGACTGTGGAGGCGCACTGGAGGACTAGAGCGTAGAGGTGGCACAACCCGTCCTGGCTGGATGCTCACTTTAGCCTGGCAAGTGCGGGAAGCTAGCACAGAACGCACTGGGCTGTGAAGGCGCACTGGGGATACAGCGTGTAGAGCCGGCGCAGGATATCCTGGTCCGAGGAGGCGTACTGGAGACCAGGAGCGCTGAGCCGGCACAACCCGTCCTGGCTGGATGCTCATTTTCGCATGGCAAGTGCGGAGAGCTGGCACCGAGCTCACCGGGCTTTGAATGCGCACTGGAGACACAGTGCGTATCACCGCATAACTTGGTGCCTGAACGGTCACACGATCCTTAAAGCGAGTGCGGTGAGTTGGCTCTGGTCTGAAACCTGGCTCCGCCAACCACTCCTTGTGCCCCCACCCCAAAAAAATTGGGTCTGCCTCTCGTGCTTGGGAACCCCGGAGTCGTCGTTGATCCTCCTTCGCTGCCTCCGCCTGCTTCCATGGCAGGGTCTTGTCCCCTGCCATAACCTCCTCCCATGTCCATGATGTCCGCCACTGTCTTTTCTCCCGGGCCCAGGATCCCTGCTCCTCCTGGTCACGCCGCTTGGTCCTTTGGTGATGAGATATTCTGTTACGATGTTCGTAGTAATGATCGGACCAAGGCGCAGCATACGTTGAGTTCCACATAATCTTAATGAAAGTGAAACTTAAGCAAATACAAAAAAAACTCAATAAAGAACAAACGAACCGTGATGACAATGCAGTGCTAAACAGGTGTCAAGATAAACACATAGAAAATATAAACGAGACTAACCCCCCTAGTCACGCCCTGACCTACTCTACCATAGAAAATAAAGGCTTTGTTGTGTTTTCTATCCAAATCTACTAATTATATGCAAATATGTAAATCATGATTTGAATATGTTGGTAACCCGTTGTTTAAAATGCCATCAAAGACTTTGTCTCAGGCCTAACACCCTTACCAACATATTTTCCAAACACTGGCTTCTCTGGCATTATCACTTAAATATGTCACAACAGGTCAAAATATGTGTCATGACAGTGTTATGACCATATTATAATAGGTTATGACAAGTTATGTCTGCTGTTATGACATATTATGACATGGTTATGATCGTGTCATAACATGTTATGATGCTGGGTGTCAAGTAAAGTGTTACCGAATAGTTATTCAATATTCTGCACAAATAATATGTTAATCTTACATATGTAACATTACATTCAAGAAAAAGATTTTGCCGAAAGTATCGAAATTAATAGTAGGCACAGGACTAAAAAAACATCTCCTGTTGTTTTTCACAATGTTATCAACCTGATAAGCCTAGAATAACAATCCAACACCTGGATAAAACCTTAACAAGCTTAACTTCCTAAAAACCTATGTACAAGGATGAAAGCGGACATCCCTGTGGTCAACCCTACTCAACCCTACTCTGTCACCTGTCGCGATAAGGCAACAAGACAGACACCTGTGTGATAACCCTTTAATTGTGCCCTCCCTTGTTTTTATCAGACCTGTCTGTGAGGACCCATACTGGTGGGGGGATTCATCCGTCATGCTGTCAGCTTAGGGATTCCGTAGGCATCTAGGAAGATGCCTGTTTCGCACAGGACCAGCACACATTAATAAGGATGTGTGTAAACTATTCAAACATTGATTGTATTGCATTTATATTATTTATATCACGCAAGTTCATATACTGTACACTGCATTGCTTTTTGTCATGTATAATGTGCCATTTATCATTCCCAAGTAGGGCCAGTCAAGATTAATTCAGGGCCTAATAATGAGGCTTGCTAAATTTGGAAACATCTCACTTCAAGCCCGGAAGACATAACACGACGCCAACTGAAATAAACTCAGCAAAAAAAGAAACGGCCCTTTTCCAGGACCCAGTCTTTCAAAGATAATTCGTAAAAATCCGAAATAACTTCACAGATCTTCATTGTAAATGATTTTAACACTGTTTCCCATGCTTATTCAATGAACCATAAACAATTAATGAACATGCACCTGTGGAACGGTCGTTAAGACACTAACAGCTTACAAACGGTAGGCAATTAAGGTCACAGTTATGAAAACTTAGGACACTAAAGAGGACTTTCTACTGACTCTGAAAAACACCAAAAGAAAGATGCCCGGGGTCCCTGCTCATCTGCGTGAGCATGCCTTAGGCATGCTGCAAGGAGGCATGAGGACTGCAGATGTGGCCAGGGCAATAAATTGCAATGTCCATACTGTGAGACACCTAAGACAGCGCTACAGGGAGACAGGGCGGACAGCTGATCGTCCTCGCAGTGGCAGACCACGTGTAACAACACCTGCACAGGATCGGTATATCCGAACATCACACCTGCGGGACAGGTACAGGATGGCAACAACAACTGCCCGAGTTACAACAGGAACGCACAATCCCTCCATCAGTGCTCAGACTGTCCGCAATAGGCTGAGAGAGGCTGGACTGAGGGCTTGTAGGCCTGTTGTAAGGCAGGTCCTCACCAGACATCACCGGCAACAACGTTGCCTATGGGCACAAACCCAACGTCGCTGTACCAGACAGGACTGGCAAAAAGTGCTCTTCACTGACGAGTCGCGGTTTTGTCTTACCAGAGACATCCTCCTCCCTCATGTGGTACCCTTCCTGCAGGCTCATCCTGACATGATCCTCCAGGATGACAATGCCACCAGCCATGCTGATCATTCTGTGCATGATTTCCTGCAAGACAGTAATGTCACTGTTCTGCCATAGCCAGCGAATAGGCCGGATCTCAATCCCATTGAGCACGTCTGGGACCTGTTGGATCGGAGGGTGAGGGCTAGGGCCATTCCCCCCAGAAATGTCTGGGAACTTGCAGGTGCCTTGGTGGAAGAGTGGGGTAACATCTCACAGCAAGAACTGGAAAATCTGGTGCAGTCCATGAGGAGGAGATGCACTGCAGTACTTAATGCAGCTGGTGACCACACCAGATACTGACTGTTACTTTTGATTTTGATCCCCCCCCCTTCGTTCAGGGACACATTAGTCCATTTCTGTTAGTCACATGTCTGTGGAACTTGTTCAGTTCATGTCTCAGTTGTTGAATCTTGTTATGTTCATACAAATATTTACACATGTTAAGTTTGCTGAAAATTAACGCAGTTGACAGTGAGAGGACATTTATTTTTTTGCTGAGTTTACATGTAACCCTGTTATGACACCCATAATAGTCAATGTCCAAAATTCTGACATTTGTAATTTCATGTAGCATGCTTGTCGGATGCTTGTCATGATCAGTAACGAGCAACACAGGATAATTTCTACGACAGAGTTGCACAAACTTTCTATCAGGCGGCTTTCGAGTAAGATGAGGCTACCTCTTTCTCTCCATTCAACCTAAATGGAGTGTTCCTCATTACCATCTAAGACGGGCACTAAAGTCAGTCTTTTCAATCACCCAAGGATTTTCTCACAGCCCCGGAGAATCTGCAGCTCATTACAGTGGCTCTTCCTCACACTACTGTAAGGGTAATGAAAACACTGGTCATTTTGCATTGAGTTTAGAGCAGCTGCCTACAGCTGCCCGGGACCACAGGAACAGTCAAGAGAAGAAAAGAAGAAGCAGGTCAGCTTTAAATCAAGCAAGCGCTCTGCCTTTTAATGGAAAAATACATTTCTGTGCCATGCTTGCAGCAAAACAAGCCATTATTGTCTCTTCATGTTCAATGCTATTTTATAAAAACTCAGCATTTCACAAAAGCTATGCTGGACTCGCCAGAACAACTAATTGTTCCTTTCAAAGAATGTAGTACAGAAAATCTAACAAAGAGAGAGTGCCCATGATGCCCAGGTTGAGACCGTGATGGAATGCCATTACAATACCATTACAAAGATGGTTGAAGAATGCACAAAGGTATACCGAATGCCATGAACCCAGGCAGATGAAAACATGAACATTATGTTAGTTTATAATGGACTGATGCTAGGCCACAAAGTGCTCTGTTGCCATGGCATTCTAAAGCCTGTCATTTAAACCTCCCGAGTGACGCAGCGGTCTAAGGCACTGCACCTCAGTGCTAGAAGCGTCACTACAAACCCTTGTTAAATTCCAGGCTGTATCACAACCGGCCGTGATTTGAAGTACCATAGGGTGGCGCACAATTGGCCCAGCGTCGTCTGGGTTAGGGTTTGGCCGGGCTAGGCCGTCATTGTAAATAAGAATTTGTTCTTAACTGACTTGCCTAGTTAAATAAAGGTTCAATAAAAACATGTACTAAAGCAACAAGGCCCACAGTAACCTACCTATCAGACATGATGAATATTGCACTATTATTCCCCCACACACACATTTTCCTTTGATTAGGTTAGATAGCACTGTAGCCAGATGGAGGGTACAAACAGGCAAGCTACTGAAGACCAAGATTCTCTAATTCATTTCTACTGTCACGGATCCCCCCGGTACTGATGCTCATTCTGTTCACCAGTTCTGGAGGTCTACGTCACAGGCATTCTAGGCTTCACTGAACGGGATTCATTATCATCAACCCTGGACTGTTGTCTGATTACACACACCTGGTTCCCATTTCCCCTGATTAGCATGTTATATATGTGCCCTCTGTTCCCGTCGGTTATTGTTCCCATGTCTGTTGGTGGTGTGAGTACCTATGCGTTGGTGCAGCTGTTGTGCTGCGTGCTATGTATATACATTGTGTATTACGGGTATCGTCCCGTGGCGTTCAACGAGGTTTACCTCGCTCTTTTGTTTGGGTACAGCCCAGTGTTTTTGTATATGTGTTTGTTTTCATTTTTAAAAACAAGTATTATCACATTAAACTAAATATGTTACCGTGAATTCATCTAAGTGCAAAATAATATGTATGTGTTTTGTTTTCCTATTATCCAAGGGTAGGTCTCTTGTTAACATTTTCTACCATAGCCGACAGACATTCCAGCAAAAATAGGACCCCCCCTCTTTCATCATTGGAGGAGAGCAAAGGGGGAAATCACCTTTGTTGTCTTGACGACTCTGAACTATAGGCCTGTGATGTATGGGTGTAATAAAAAGCCAATTTCTAGCTGTGGCCTCCCAAGTCGCAGTGAGGCCACGGGACACAGTCTCTAATGGGTAGGTACATGGGAGAGACAAGTTCTATAGAAAATACCTGACTTAAGACAATATATAGGCTAGAGCAGGTTAGGGAACTGGCTTTGTATGAAAGTCACCATGTTTAATGTGTTCATTTATATTCCCTATCCATAGTCCCAATAGATTACTAATGTAAGTTCTATTCCATGACCATGGTCCCAATAGATTACTAATGTAAGTTCTATTCCATGACCCTGGTCCCAATAGGCTACTCATGTAAGTTATATTCCATGACCCTGGTCCCAATAGGCTACTCATGTAAGTTCTATTCCATGACCATGTTCCCAATAGGCTACTCATGTAAGTAATGTTCCATGACCATGTTCCCAATAGGCTACTCATGTATGTTCTATTCCATTACCATGTTCCCAATAGGCTACTCATGTAAGTTATATTCCATGACCATGTTCCCAATAGGCTACTCATGTAAGTAATGTTCCATGACCATGTTCCCAATAGGCTACTAATGTAAGTGAGTAAACAAAAGACAAATGCACATAGATGTAAATGTAATATTTCTATTGAACTACAAAGCTACCATTGTAGATTGGTATTATTTTGGAACAATATCAATGGAGGAAAAATCGAGTTTGTGTGAACATTTGAAAATATGGAACTAGCTTCTGTTCAAGGCCACTAGTGCACATTTACTATGCTTGTATATGTGAAGAAAAAAACCTAACCATGAATATTTGTATATACAAGGCACAAGGCAATAATCCATTTAATAGCCTAATCCTCATAGAAAGATAACAAATGACAGCCCACTAAAATTAATTAACAGTTACAGCGAGGTAATGTTTACCTAAGTTATGAACAAGATATCGCAGGTTGTGTTTTGAAATACCAGAGGTTTAAATACTTCGACTTTTGCCCCCCAAAAATTTGATTTAGCAGAGTGGACTGGGCCAATTAGGCATTTTTAGGGGGTTTTGTTTCTGAATTAGGCCTGATTAATTCTCTGTTTTGGTATTGCCTTGTTATTTTACCATGACTAGTTCAATCTAAATCTCTATCTGTAATCTGAGTTAAAGGCCCAGTGCAGTCAAAAACGTGATTTCCTGTGTTTTATATACAGTGCCTTTGGAAAATATTCAGACCCCTTGACTTTAATTTTTTTGTTTGTTACAGCTCTATTCTAAAATGGATAAAATAAATACAAATTCTCAGCAAACCACACACAATACCCCATAATGACAAAGCAAAAACAGGTTATTAGTCAGAAATACCTTATTTACATTCAGTTGAAGTTGGAAGTTTACATACACTTAGGTTGGAGTCATTAAAACTCATTTTTCAACCATTCCACAAATTTCTTGTTAAGAAACTATAGTTTTGGCAAGTCGGTTAGGACATCTAGTGTGTGCATGACACAATTTTTCCAACAATTGTTTACAGACAGATTATTTCACTTATAATTCACTGTATCACAATTCCAGTAGGTCAGAAGTTTACATACACTAAGTTTATTGTGCCTTTAAACAGCTTGGAAAATTCCAGAAAATGATTTAATGGCTTTAGAAGCTTCTGGTAGGCTAATTGACATAATTTTAGTCAATTGGAGGTGTATCTGTGGATGTATTTCAAGGCCTACCTTCAACCTCAGTGCCTCTTTGCTTGGCAACATGGGAAAATCAAAAGAAATCAGCCAAGACCTCAGAAAAAGAATTGGAGACCTCCACAATCCTGGTTCATCCTTAGGAGAAATTTCCAAACGCCTGAAGGTACCACGTTCATCTGTACAAACAATAGTACGCAAGTATAAACACCATGGGACTACGCAGCCGTCATACTGCTCAGGAAGGAGACACGTTCTGTCTCAACGTACTTTGGTGCGAAAAGTGCAAATCAATCCCAGAACAACAGCAAAGGACCTTGTGAAGATGCTGGAGGAAACAGGTACGAAAGTATTTACATCCACAGTAAAACGAGTCCTATATAGACATAACCTGAAAGGCCGTTCAGCAAGGAAGAAGCCACTGCTCCAAAACCGCCATAAAAAAGCCAGACTACGGTTCGCAACTGCACATGAGGAAAAATATTGTGCTTTTTGGAGAAATATCCTCTGGTCTGATGAAACAAAAAATAGAACTGTTTGGCCATAATGACTATCGTTATGTTTGGAGGAAAAAAGGAGAGGCTTGCAAGCCGAAGAACACCATCCCAACCGTGAAGCACGGGTGTGGAAGCATCATGTTGTGGAGCTGCTTTGCTTCAGGAGTGACTAGTGCACTTCACAAAATCAAATCAAATAAATGTATATAGCCCTTCTTACATCAGCTGATATATCAAAGTGCTGTACAGAAACCCAGCCTAAAACCCCAAACCGCAAGCAATGCAGGTGTAGAAGCACGGTGGCTAGGAAAAACTCCCTAGAAAGGCCAAAACCTAGGAAGAAACCTAGAGAGGAACCAGATTATGAGTGGTGGCCAGTCCTCTTCTGGCTGTGCCGGGTGGAGATTATAAGAGAACATGCCCAAGATGTTCATATGTTCATAAATGACCAGCATGGTCAAATAATAATAATCACAGTAGTTGTCGAGGGTGCAACAAGTCAGCACCTCAGGAGTAAGTGTCAGTTGGCTTTTCATAGCCGATCATTGAGAGTATCTCTACCGCTCCTGCTGTCTCTCAGATCGCATGTCCGGTGAACAGGTCAGGGTTCCATAGCCGCAGACAGAACAGTTGAAACTGGAGCAGCAGCATGGCCAGGTGGACTGGGGACAACAAGGAGTCACCATGCCACGTAGTCCTGAGGCATGGTCCTAGGGCTCAGGTCCTCAGAGAGAGAGAAAGAAAGAAAGCGAGAATTAGAGTGAGCATACTTAAATTCACACAGGACACCGGATAAGACAGGAGAAACACTCCAGATATAACAGACTGACCCTAGCCCCCGACACAAACTACTGCAGCATAAATACTGGAGGCTGAGACAGGAGGGGTCAGGAGACACTGTGGCCCCATCCGATGATACCCCCGGACAGGGCCAAACAGGCAGGATATAACCACAACACTATAGGGATATCTTCAACCACCAACTTACCATCCTGAGACAAGACCAAGTATAGCCCACAAAGATCTCCGCCACGGCACAACCCAAGGGGGGGGCGCCAACCCAGACAGGAAGACCACGTCAGTGACTCAACCCACTCAAGTGACGCACCCCTCCTAGGGACGGCATGGAAGAGCACCAGTAAGCCCCTGTAATAGAGTTAGAGGCAGAGAATCCCAGTGGAGAGAGGGGAACCGGCCAAGCAGAGACAGCAAGGGCGGTTCGTTGCTCCAGAGCCTTTTCGTTCACCTTCACACTCCTGGGCCAGACTACGCTCAATCATATGACGATGAGTCTTCAGTAAAGACTTAAAGGTTGAGACCGAGTCTGCGTCTCTCACATGGGTAGGCAGACCATTCCATAAAAATGGAGATCTATAGGAGAAAGCCCTGCCTCCAGCTGTTTGCTTAGAAATTCTAGGAACAATTAGGAGGCCTGCGTCTTGTGACCGTAGCGTACGTGTAGGTATGTACGGCAGGATCAAATCGGAAAGATAGGTAGGAGCAAGCCCATGTAATGCTTTGTAGGTTAGCAGTAAAACCTTGAAATCAGCTCTAGCCTTAACAGGAAACCAGTGTAGGGAGGCTAGCACTGGAGTAATATGATCAAATTCTTTGGTTCTAGTCAGGATTTTAGCAGCTGTATTTAGCACTAACTGAAGTTTATTTAGTGCTTTGTCCGGGTAGCCGGAACGTAGAGCATTGCAGTAGTCTAACCTAGAAGTAACAAAAGCATGGATTAATTTTTCTGCATCATTTTTGGACAGAAAGTTTCGGATTTTTGCAATGTTACGTAGATGGAAAAAAGCTGTCCTTAAAACAGTCTTGATATGTTCGTCAAAAGAGAGATCAGGGTCCAGAGTAACACCGAGGTCCTTCACAGTTTTATTTGAGACGACTGCACAACCATCAAGATTAAATGTCAGATTCAACAGAAGATCTCTTTGTTTCTTGGGACCTAGAACAAGCATCTCTGTTTTGTAGAAAGTTTGTTTAAAAGTAGAAAGTTTGCAGCCATCCACTTCCTTATGTCTGAAACACAGGCTTCTAGCGAGGGCAATTTTGGGGCTTCACCATGATTCATGGAAATGTACAGCTGTGTGTCATCCGCATAGCAGTGAAAGTTAACATTATGTTTCCGAATGACATCACCAAGAGGTAACATATATAGTGAAAACAATAGTGGTCCTAAAACGGAACCTTGAGGAACACCGAAATTTACAGTTGATTTGTCAGAGGACAAACCATTCACAGAGACAAACTGATATCTTTCCGACAGATAAGATCTAAACCAGGCCAGAACTTGTCCGTGTAGACCAATTTGGGTTTCCAATCTCTCCAAAAGAATGTGGTGATCGATGGTATCAAAAGCAGCACTAAGGTCTAGGAGCACGAGGACAGATGCAGAGCCTTGGTCTGTCGCCATTAAAAGGTAATTTACCACCTTCACAAGTGCAGTCTCAGTGCTATGATGGGGTCTAAAACCAGACTGAAGCATTTCGTATACATTGTTTGTCTTCAGGAAGGCAGTGAGTTGCTGTGCAACAGCTTTTTCAAAACATTTTGAGAGGATTGGAAGATTCGATAAAGGCCGATAGTTTTTTATATTTTCTGAGTCAAGATTTGGCTTTTTCAAGAGAGGCTTTATTACTGCCACTTTTAGTGAGTTTGGTACACATCCGGTGGATAGAGAGACATTTATTATGTTCAACATAGGAGGGCCAAGCACAGGAAGCAGCTCTTTCAGTAGTTTAGTTGGAATAGGGTCCAGTATGCAGCTTGAAGGTTTAGAGGCCATGATTATTTTCATCATTGTGTCAAGAGATATAGTACTAAAACACTTGAGTGTCTCCCTTGATCCTAGGTCCTGGCAGAGTTGTGCAGACTCAGGACAACTGAGCTTTGGTGGAACACGCCGATTTAAAGAGGAGTCCGTAATTTGCTTTCTAATGATCATGATCTTATCCTCAAAGAATTTCATGAATTTATTACTGCTGAAGTGAAAGCCATCCTCTCTTGGGGAATGCTGCTTTTTAGTCAGCTTTGCAACAGTATCAAAAATACATTTCGGATTGTTTTTATTTTCCTTATTTTTCCTTTGAAAAATAGGATGATCGAGCAGCAGTGAGGGCTCTTCGACACTGCACAGTACTGTCTTTCCAAGCTTTTCGGAAGACTTCCATTTTGGTGTGGCGCCATTTCCGTTTCAATTTTCTGGAATCTTGCTTCAGAGCTCGGGTATTTTCTGTATACCAGGGATCTAGTTTCTTATGACAAATTATTTTAGTTTTTAGGGGTACAACTGCATCTAGGGTATTGCGCAAGGTTAAATTGAGTTCCTCAGTTAGGTGGTTAACTGATTTTTGTCCTCTGACGTCCTTCGGTAGGCAGAGGGAGTCTGGAAGGGCATCAAGGAATCTTTGGGTTGTCTGAGAATTTATAGCACGACTTTTGATGCTCTTTGATTGGGGTCTTAGCAGATTATTTGTTGTGATTGCAAACGTAATAAAATGGTGGTCCGATAGTCCAGGATTATGAGGAAAAACATTAATATCTACAACATTTATTCCATGAGATAAAACTAGGTCCAGAGTATGACTGTGGCAGTGAGTAGGTCCAGAGACATGTTGGACAAAACCCACTGAGTCGATATTGGCTCCGAAAGCCTTTTGGAGTGGGTTTGTGGACTTTTCCGTGTGAATATTAAAGTCACCAAAAATTTGAATATTATCTGCTATGACTACAAGGTCCGTAGGAATTCAGGGAACTCAGTGAGGAACGCTGTATATGGCCCAGGAGGCCTGTAAACAGTAGCTATAAAAAGTGATTGAGTAGGCTGCATAGATTTCATGACTAGAAGCTCAAAAGACGAAAATGTCGGGGGGGGTTGTAAATCGAAATTTGCTATCGTAAATGTTGGCAACACCTCCGCCTTTGCGGGATGCACGGGGGATATGGTCACTAGTGTAACCAGGAGGTGAGGCAGTAAATTCATCAGGCTTAAGCCATGTTTCAGTCATGCCAATCACATCAAGATTATGATCAGTGATTAGTTCATTGACTATGACTGCCTTTGAAGTGAGGGATCTAACATTAAGTAGCCCTATTTTGAGATGTGAGGTATCACGAGCTCTTTCAATAATGGAAGGAATGGAGGAGGTCTTTATTCTAGTGAGATTGCTAAGGCGAACACCGCCATGTTTAGTTTTGCCCAACCTAGGTCGAGGCACAGACACGGTCTCAATGGGGATAGCTGAGCTGACTACACTGACTGTGCTAGTGGCAGACTCCACTAAGCTGGCAGGCTGGCTAACATACTGCTGCCTGGCCTGCACCCTATTTCATTGTGGAGCTAGGGGAGTGAGAGCCCTGTCTATGTTCGTAGATAAGATGAGAGCACCCCTCCATCTACGATGGAGTCCGTCACTCCTCAACAGGCCAGGCTTGGTGCTGTTTGTAGATGAGTACCAGAAAGAGGGCCAATTATCTACAAATTCTATCTTTTGGGAGGGGCAGAAAACAGTTTTCAACCAGCGATTGAGTTGTGAGACTCTGCTGTAGAGCTCATCACTCCCCCTAACTGGGAGGGGGCCAGAGACAATTACTCGATGCCGACACATCTTTCTAGCTGATTTACACGTTGAAGCTATGTTGCGCTTGGTGACCTCTGTTTCATCCTAACATCGTTGGTGCCGACGTGGATAACAATATCTCTATACTCTCTACACTCGCCAGTTTTAGCTTTAGCCAGCACCATCTTCAGATTAGCCTTAACGTCGGTAGCCCTGCCCCCTAGTAAACAGTGTACGATCGCTGGATGTTTCATTTTAAGTCTAATACTGCGGGTAATAGAGTCGCCAATGACTAGGGTTTCAATTTGTCAGAGCTAATGGTGGGAAGCTTCGGCGTCTCAGACCCCGTAACGGGAGGAGTAGAGACCAGAGAAGGCTCGGCCTCTGACTCGCTGCTTAATGGGGAGAACCGGTTGAAAAGTTTGTCGGATGAATGAGCGACACCGGTTGAGCATTCCTACAGCATTTCCCTCCAGAAGCCATGAGAAAGTTGTCCGGGATTTATACTAACGTTACTATCTGTACTTATTGGTGGCACAGACGTTGTTTCATCCGTTCCTACACTGAAATTACCCTTGCCTAACGATTGCGTCTGAAGCTGGGCTTGCAGCACAGCTATCCTCGCCATAAGGCGATTGTTCTCCTATATATTATCTGAATCTGAATACCTATGTTCATGTCATATTTTATTTTTTAATACATTTGCAAAAATGTCTTACCCTCTTTTTGCATTGTCATTATGGGGTATTGTGTGTAGAGTGATGAGGGAAAAAACAATTTAATCCATTTTAGAATAAGGCTGTAACGTAACAAAATGTGGAAAAAGTCAAGGGGTCTGAATACTTTCCAAATGCACTGTATATTTCCACACTGTGTGAAAATGATGATAATGTAATTTTATTGTAAAAGCTGTTTGAGAAGGCCGCTTGAAATTCCAGCCTTTTTTTGGGATGGAGTTTTGGCCTGCCTGGTAACATCACCAAGGGGTAAATTAGTTAATACACCAATAGAAATAAAGTTCCAAACCTCTTTGCCAATAATAGCACTGTCACGGCCGTCGTTAAAGGAAGACCAAGGTGCAGCGTGGTGGGCGTACATTTTATTTAATTTAATAATGTCGCCAACAAAACAAGAAATAACAAAAACGACCATGAAGCTTACAAGGGCTATAGTACCCCTAACAAAGACAACTACCCACACTGAAAGGAGGGAAAAAGGGCTACCTAAGTATGGTTCCCAATCAGAGACAATGATAGACAGCTGTCCCTGATTGAGAACCATACCCGGCCAAAACATAGAAATAAAGAAACATAGAAAACAAAACATAGAATGCCCACCCCAAATCACACCCTGACCAAACCAAATAGAGACATAAAAAGGCTCTCTAAGTCAGGGCGTGACAAGCACATTTTCAGTTTTACCCTTTTACCCCCCTTTTGTTTATTTTTGAAAATTTAAAACAAACACAGTAAAGTACTTAATTGTTATCCAGAAATGATTTGATATTGAGACAAAAACATCTGTTTAGAAAGTTTAGAAAGTAAGTAACAACTGTGATTTGCTCCACTTTGAACCTGTTGCATAGCCAGCTTCTACTTTGTCTGTCCTTCTGCTCACATTGGTGGAGGTAGGTATATTTCTGCTCTGCTATTCTTTCATTAAATTTAGAAAAAGTAGTGAAATATATTTCCTGCGAACTTAATTGAAACTTTGAGTCAAAACTCTGTTTATTAAGAACGTTATTTTTGTACACAAGCTCAGTGGAATGTTCATCTTTTGTGTTGAGCATGAGCTGCTAACTATCCATGTTGTTTTTAGCATTTGCTAGCATTTGCTAGCATTTGCTAGCAATGCAGCTTAGCATGTTAGCATTCTTGCTAGGCTGTGATTCTCATTGGTAAAATGAGTAGACATTAATTCTCACTGGTCAGACAGGGAGGTTTAGACTGCTTTACTATCTGACAGATTCAGTTGAGACACATTGAACTGAAAGCATATTGCTTCCAGTTTCTATAACTATGTAGTTATGGTACCTTTTTGCTACTTGCAAATTAATGGTTCTGCAGATGCAGTTGAGACACTGAACTGAAAGCCTGTTTACTATTTTTTCTAACTATGCCGGCAGAAAATGGATACTCTGATACATCCAGACCGTCTTTGTGGTGTCATCCTTTCGTGACTCGGATCATACAATTGGACTCTGCCCATCCTGCTAAGGTTACTGCGGAGAAGGTCAAAGTGGGGTGACAATCAGATTTCGTATCTCTGGCTGGTTAGCCGAGTGCCAGAGTGAGCATCATGTGGTGAAGTCACACTGCCTGAGACTTGAAGTGGTGTCTCACTTGCAAAGAAAATACCATGGTTTTGGTAGAGCGATTGGTTAGAACGCTGCTTGGTGAGTGCGAAATGCTGCTGTGCAGAAGGTCCCGGGTTTACATTTATGTAGGGACAGGGACAAGACCGACAGTTACATTAACATGTTTACTCACCAGGGAGTGACAAATACAAAATGTGCCTGCGATGTTGGCAAGGTGCCAGACAGCCCAGTAAGTAATGTTATTCATTAACAAGCTGCTTTTTTTACGTGATCTCGTAGATACTCTGCTCCCATTAAAATGACCTTCTCCCCTTTAAAACTCACATCATTGGCATTTCACTTGACATTTAATCCAATTAAACATACGGCTGAAATAAGTTGACTCAATGAAAGCCTTTGCAATTTAATGCCACATTATAGCAGGCTTGTAAAAATGAGGAGCAGGGATTGTATTTTAAGAAGGGCAGATGGGAAAGCTGAGCACCATGACGATCCCCGTAATTTCCACAGTCATTCCACATCATTGTGGATGTTAACGACTTCATAGGCCCGCTTTCTCTTATCATTCTTAGATCGCGCCCTAACCACACACTTTATGGCACAAGAGCAAAGTCACTCAATGGTATCTGTAATTAAATCGCACACCCTGTTTGAAAGGACCGCAAAGGGCAGTGGCCAGGTAGTCATAACGTGTCTTCTCTCATCATTTCCCGGACAAGCTGGGCTCGAAGAGCATACGCTATTTAATCCTTAAAAATGTTTTATGTTTTTGGGTACCAATACTGTATTAAAAAAATATAACTTTTATTAGGCTATGTTCCTTCTCAATATATAACATCAGGTCCTTTTCCATAACCATATCATCAACTTTACCCCCCCCCCTCCCCCCCCCGAGTCTGCCTTAATACAGTCAGTGAAGTGGAAGATACAGTAACATGGCGACAGAATGGGATTTTCAGGCTGCTATGACTTCTACCATACACATGGCACAATCATTGGTAAAACATGCAATAGCAGAAGCAGTCAGCAATGACAACAGCACATGACCAATGTTCTACCCCCAAGCCATAAGACTGCTAAACATGACTGCTAAGTAGCTCATCAAATGGCTACACGCTGCTGCTACTACTGTCCATTATCTATCCTGTTGTCTAGTCACTTTAACCCTACCTACATGTACATAGCTAAAGTTGAAGTTGGAAGTTTACATACACCTTAGCCAAATACATTTAAACTCAGTTTTTCACAATTCCTGACATTTAATCCTAGTAAAAATTCCCTGTTTTTGGTCATTTAGGATCACCACTTTATTTTAAGAATGTGAAATGTCAGAATAATAGTAAAGAGAATGATTTATTTCAGCTTTTATTTATTTCATCACATTCCCAGTGGGTCAGAAGTTTACATACACTCAATTAGTATTTGGTAGCTTTGCCTTTAAATTGTTTAACTTGGGTCAAACGTTTCGGGTAGCCTTCCACAAGCTTCCCACAACAAGTTGGGTGAGTTTTGGCCCATTCCTCCTGACAGAGCTGGTGTAACTGAGTCAGGTTTGTAGGCCTCCTTGCTCACAGACACTTTTTCAGTTATGCCCACACATTTTCTATAGGATTGAGCTCAGGGCTTTGTGATGGCCACTCCAATACCTTGACTTTGTTGTCCTTAAGCAATTTTGCCACAACTTTGGAAGTATGCTTGGGGTCATTGTCCATTTTGAAGACCCATTTGCGACCAAGCTTTAACTTCCTGACTGATGTCTTGAGATGTTGCTTCAATATATCCACATAATCTTTCACCCTCATGATGCCATCTATTTTGTGAAGTGCACCAGTCACTCCTGCAGCAAAGCACCCCACAACATGATGCTGCCACACCCGTGCTTCACAGTTGGGATGGTGTTCTTTCGCTTGCAAGCCTCCCCCTTTTTCCTCCAAACATAACAATGGTCATTATGGCCAAACAGTTCTATTTTTGTTTCATCAGACCAGAGGACATTTCTCCAAAAAGTACAATATTTTTTCCCCATGTGCAGTTGCAAACCGTAGTCTGGCTTTTTTATGGCGGTTTTGGAGCAGTGACCTCCTCCTTGCTGAGCGGACTTTTAGTTTTTATTTTATTTATTTATTTCACCTTTATTTAACCAGGTAGGCTAGTTGAGAACAAGTTCTCATTTGCAACTGCGACATGGCCAAGATAAAGCATAGCAGTTCGACAACAACACAGAGTTACACATGGAATAAAAAAAACATACAGTCAATAATACAGTAGAAAGAAAGAAAACAAAAAGTTTATATGGTGATTGCAAATGAGGTAAGATAAGGGAGTTAAGGCAATAAATAGGTAATTAAAGTAACTACACTATAGAAATTAAACACTGGAATGGGAGATGTGCAGAAGATGAATGTGCAGGTAGAGTATGGGGATGAGGTAGTTGGATGGGCTGTTTACAGATGTGCTATGCACAGGTGCAGTAATCTGTGAACTGCTCAGACAGTTGGTGCTTAAAGCTAGTGAGGGAGATATGAGTCTCCAGCTTCAGAGATTTTTGCAGTTCGTTCCAGTCATTGGCAGCAGAGAACTGGAAGGAAAGGCAGCCAAAGGAGGAATTGGCTTTGGGGGTGACCAGTGAGATATACCTGCTGGAGCGCATGCTACGAGTGGGTGATGCTATGGTGACCAGTGAGCTGAGATAAGGTGGGGCTTTTACCTAGCAGAGACTTGTAGATGACCTGGAGCCAGTGGGTTTGGCGTCGGATATGAAGCGAGGGCCAGCCAAGGGGAGCGTACAGGTCACAGTGGTGGGTAGTATATGGGGCTTTGGTGACAAAACGGATGGCACTGCGATAGACTACATCCAATTTGTTGAGTAGAGTGTTGGAGGCTATTTTATAAATGACATCGCCGAAGTCGAGGATCGGTAGGATGGTCAGTTTTACGAGGATATGTTTGGCCACATGAGAAGAGGATGCTTTGTTGCGAAATAGACAGCCGATTCTAGATTTAATTTTGATTGGAGATGTGAGTCTAGAAGGAGAGTTACAGTCTAACCAGACACCTAGATATTTGTAGTTATCCACATATTCTAAGGCGGAGCCGTCCAGAGTAGTGATGATGGACGGGCGGGCAGGTGCGGGCAGTGATCAGTTGAAGAGCATGCATTTAGTTTTACTTGCATTTAAGAGCAGTTGGAAGCCACAGAAGGAGAGTTGTATGCATTGAAGCTCATCTGGAGGTTAGTTAACACAGTGTCCAAAGAAGGGCCAGAAGTAAACAGAATGGTGACGTCTGCTTAGAGGTGGATCAGAGAATTACCAACAGCAAGAGCGACATCATTGATGTATACAGAGAAGAGAGTCGGCCCGAGAATTGAACCCTGTGGCACCCCCATAGACTGCCAGAGGTCCGGACAACAGGCCCTACGATTTGACACACTGAACTCTATCAGAGAAGTAGTTGGTGAACCAGGCGAGGCAATCATTTGAGAAACCAAGGTTGTTGAGTCTGCCAATAAGAATGTGGTGATTGACAGAGTTGAAAGCCTTGGACAGGTCGATGAATACGGCTGCACAGTAATGTCTCTTATCAATGGCGGTTATGATATCGTTTAGGACCTTGAGCGTGGCTGAGGTGCACCCATGACCAGCTCTGAAACCAGATTGCATAGCGGAGAAGGTACGGTGGGATTCTAAATGGTCGGTAATCTGTTTGTTCACTTGGCTAACGAAGACTTTAGAAAGGCAGGGTAGGATAGATATAGGTCTGTAGCAGTTTGTGTCTAGAGTGTCTCCCCCTTTGAAGAGGGGAATGACCGCGGCAACTTTCCAATCTTTGGGAATCTCGGACGATACGAAAGAGAGGTTGAACAGGCTAGTAATAAGGGTTGCAACAATTTCGGCAGATCGTTTTAGAAAGAGAGGGTCCAGATTGTCTAGCCCGGCTGATTTGTAGGGGTCCAGATTTTGCAGCTCTTTCAGAACATCAGCTATCTGGATTTGGGTGAAGGGAAAACGGGGGAGGCTTGGGCGAGTTGCTGTGGGGAGTGCAGGGCTGTTGACCGGGGTAGGGGTAGCCAGGTGGAAAGCATGGCCAGCCGTAGAAAAATGCTTATTGAAATTCTCAATTATGGTGGATTTATCGGTGGTGACAGTGTTTCCTAGCCTCAGGGCAGTGAGCAGCTGGGAGTAGGTGCTCTTATTCGCCATGGACTTTACAGTGTCCCAGAACTTTTGAGTTTGATGCAAATTTCTGCTTGAAAAAGCTAGCCTTAGCTTTCCTAACTGCCTGTGTATATTGGTTCTTAACTTCCCTGAAAAGTTTTATATCACAGGGGCTATTCGATGCTAATGCAGAACGCCACGGGATGTTTTGTGCTGTTCAAGGGCAGTCAGATCTGGAGAGAACCAAGGGCTATATTTGTTCCTGGTTCTACATTTTTTGAAAGGGTTATGCTTATTTAAGATGGCGAGGAAGGCACTTTTAAAGAATGACCAGGCATCCTCTACTGATGGGATGAGGTCAATATCCTTCCAGGATACCCGGGCCAGGTTGATTAGAAAGGCCTGCTCATTCTTTAATCGTTTGACCGCGGATCCATTACAGATGCAGGCAATGAGACAGTGATCGCTGAGATCTTGGTTGAAAACAGGAGAGGTGTATTTGAAGGGCAAGTTGGTTAGGATGATATCTATGAGGGTGCCCGTGTTTATGGATTTGGGGTTGTACCTGGTGGGTTCATTCATCATTTGTGTGAGATTGAGGGCATCAAGCTTAGATTGTAGGATGGCCGGGATGTTAAGCTGTCCCAGTTTAGGTCACCTAGTAGCACGAGCTCTGAAGATAGATGGGGGGCAATCAGTTCACATATGGTGTCCAGGGCACAGCTGGGGGCAGAGGGTGGTCTATAGCATGCGACAACGGAGAGAGACTTGTTTCTGGAACGGTGGATTTTTAAAAGTAGAAGCTCGAATTGTTTGGGTACAAACCTGGATAGTAAGACAGAACTCTGCAGGCTATCTCTGCAGTAGATTGCAACACCGCCCCCTTTGGCAGTTCTATCTTGTCGGAAAATGTTATAGTTAGGGATGGAATTTTCAGGGTTTTTGGTCGTCTTCCTGAGCCAGGATTCAGACATCTGGGTTGGCAGAGTGTGCTAGGACAGTGAATAAAACAAATTTAGGGAGGAGGCTTCTAATGTTAACATGCAGGAAACCAAGGCTTTTACGGTTACAGAAGTCAACAAATGATAGCGCCTGGGGAATGGGACTGGAGCTAGGCAATGCAGGGCCCGGATTATGTCGATATATGACTAGTTTTACTGTGGATGTAAATACTTTTGTACCTGTTTCCTCCAGCATCTTCACAAGGTCGTTTGCTGTTGTTCTGGGACTGATTTGCACTTTTCGCCCAAAGTACGTTCATCTCTAGGAGACAGAACGCGTCTCCTTCCTGAGCGGTATGACGGCTGCTTGGTCCCATGGTGTTTATACTTGCGTACTATTGTTTGTACAGATGAACGTGGTACCTTCAGGCGTTTGGAAATTTCTCCTAAGGATGAACCAGACTTGTGGAGGTCTCCAATTCTTTTTCTGAGGTCTTGGCTGATTTCTTTTGATTTTCCCATCATGTCAAGCAAAGAGGCACTGAGTTTGAAGGTAGGACTTGAAATACATCCACAGGTACACCTCCAATTGACTCAAATGATGTCAATTAGCCTATCAAAAGCTTCTAAAGTCATGACATAATTTTCTGGAATTTTCCAAGCTGTTTAAAGGCACAGTCAACTTAGTGTATGTAAACTTCTGACCCACTGGAATTGTGATACAGTGAATTACAATTGAAATAATCTGTCTGTAAACAATTGTTGTAAGAATTACTTGTGTCATACACAAAGTAGATGTACTAACCGACTTGCCAAAACTATAGTTTGTTACAAGAAATGTGTGGAGTGATTGAAAAACGAGTTATAATGACCTCAACCTAAGTGTATGTAAACTTACGACTTCAACTGTACTTCAATTAGCTCATACCCCTGCACAAGTACTAGTACTCCCTCTGTATAGCCATGTTATTTTTACTCATTATTGTTATTTGTTATTCACTGTGTATTTATTCATTGTGTCACAATTCATATTGTTTATTTTATCTTTAACTCTGCATTGTTGAAAAAGGACCCGTAAATAAGCATGTGACAAATAAAATTTGATTTGAGCAAATAAACCTGTGTGGCTTTTGGTACAGTCATCCTCGGCTTATATTTGTTCAATCATTATGCATACTGTATGTTTTTATGGGTTGTTCCAATCTGAGCATGCTTGTTCTGTGTTTTCTAAGACTTCCTTGACAGACTTACATCTCCAGTGGATACTTCAATAGTTACCTCATATGTATGTAAGGCAGTTAGGCTTAAGCTCTTATAAAAAGGGTTCTACAAAGGGTTCTTTGGGTGTCCCCATAGGAGAAGCCTTTTTGGTTCTAGGTAGAACCATTTTTGATTCCAGGTACTGTAGACCACTTTTGGGATTCATGTAGAACTCTCTGTGGAAAGGGTTCTACATGGACCCCTGAAGGGTTCAACGGGTTCTCCTATGGTGACAGCTAAAGAATCCTTTTAGGTTCTAGATAGCACCTTTTTTTCTAAGTGTATACTATGAATAGCATGTTCGCCCTGTGCCCATTTGCTGTCTTGTGGTTCTATCAGTTTTTGTTGTCTGTTCTATCTTTCATAGTTTTTAATATTCAATAGCGTATTGTGTTTTTATGGCTGTGCTCCACTCTGGCTTGTGTCCTTGAGTTTGAGTTAGGCACTATGGGCCGATTCCAACTTAGAAAGCACGCCTTTCCTACGCACTTCTCAGTAGTTGGTATTCAGACTTGCAGGTGCGAAACAGGCTTTGCAGGCGGGGTGTCACATCCTGATCTGTTTCACTTGTCTTTGTGCTAGTCTCCACCCCCTACCAGGAGTCTCCCATCTCCCCTCATTATCCCCTGTGTTCTCTGTTTGTCTGTTGCCAGAATTATTAGCGAAATAAGTCAAGGTCAGAATGCGGCTCATCTCTAGACACACCTCTGCCACACCTTCATTTATTCAATCTCCCCCCAAAATGAATAGCAGGTAAATAAAATGTTATTCTCATCCTTAAGTTCAAGGTCAGTATACACTTAGAGAGAAAGTGCATAAAAAGGGAATTATGTTCTATTCAGGTCGGAATCAGGCCCTATATAAATATATAAAGTCCCCATCTTCTAACAAACCAAATTCAAGAGCCTTTCATAAATGTATTGTCAAAGAAAAAGACAGAAATCTGTGAACAGCACCTTTGTATATCTAAAGAGAACCCTCTTCTCTCTCGGTCTCAACAATTCCTTAGAAGCCAAGGGAAGGGATACATTTCCTGAGCCAGTCAGGACACACACACACACACACACACACACACACACACACACACACACACACACACACACACACACACACACACACACACACACACACACACACACACACACACACACACACACACACACACACACACACACACACATACACACACACACACACTCTCTGATTCCCATTTGCTGTTGTAACTAGCTGATGTGCATGCAGAATAACAATCCACAAGCAGACACCCGTACATATCAACCACACACACACACAACAAACACCAGCAACTGAGGATAAGCCCCCCCCCCCCGAGCTGTCTTCCCCATGCCCCTCTCTGTATTGATTGCCATGGCGAGGGCAGGCAGCTGAAATCCCCTCTGCTGTGCTGGGGTAGAGGCTGATGGAGAGCTGCCTGCTGCAGACTTCTTGTCAGGGAGAGGGTTGAGCAGTCTATTAATGGACAGAGAAGCCAGGGCTGGGTATTCATCTGCCCACAGGTCTCCTTGGAGTGCATAATATGTGCAGAACATCTTGAAAAAGGTATTGTGCAGAGGTGACATCGTATTATTTGTATTTCTTCTGCAATGTATAATCAGTATGGACACAAAGACAGCCAGGCACACCCCCTACATGCACTGGTGTAGACAATAACACACACACACACACACAAACACACACACAAAGACAGCCTAAACACAAACACACACACAAAGACAGCCTAAACACACACACACACACACACACACACACACACACACACACACACACACACACACACACACACACACACACACACACACACACACACACACACACACACACACACACACACACACACACACACACATCTTCACCTGTTTTAAGTCTTTCAAATGTACAGTTGGCCACTGAAAAAGCCATTGTGGATATCTACCAATGAGTCCTCTTGGTAATTATTGCTCCTCAAGGCCACACATTGTTTATGAAAATAATTTGCCAAATGTCAAAGCATTTTTTCTGATTACCTGGCGGTATGCCTATGACTGAATGCCAAAACCCCAAAAGCTCTCTGCATTAAAATGACTTCATTGCTTTTGTGAAGAGTTGCAAAGGAGTTTTGCATATATGATAGGGACAGTCACATCAATATCCAGGGGGACGGCGATCCACAGATATCAGACCTGCTATATTTCTTTCTTATTTTGACTCCTAGCTAGGATTAAGAGATTTCTAGGACCACATTTGATCCTACTTTAATCCATACTAATGTTGCTTTAAAAAACTAAGAATTGTACAGTCTGCATGTCAACTGCGTTACATATTGCAATAGGGAGATTGTTTTGTTCAGACTGTTATGTGTATACTGTTTTGATTCCTTACTTATTTGTAGTGTTGAACAAGTACAGTATGTTATAGGCCCAATGTAAGTTGCTATGGTATTGTAGGCCCAATGTGAGTTGCTATGGTATTGTAGGCCCAATGTGAGTTGCTATGGTATTGTAGGACCAATGTGAGTTGCTATGGTATTGTAGGCCCAATGTTAGTTGCTATGGTATTGTAGGACCAATGTTAGTTGCTATGGTATTGTAGGCCCAATGTTAGTTGCTATGGTATTGTAGGCCCAATGTGAGTTGCTATGGTATTATAGGTCCAGTGTGTGTGTTGCTATGGTATTATAGGCCCAGTGTGTGTTGCAATGGAATTATAGGTCCAATGTGAGTTGTAGTATTTTAGTCCAAATGTGAGTTGCTGTGATATGTAAGCAGAGGATGAGAGAAGATATCCAAGAAAAGTAGAACAACACTCTCCTCTAGTGGACAATGAGCAATGAAATAATCCACATTGCCTCCTTGCTCTAGGTTGCCTTTACACAGGCAGCCCAATACTGATCTTATTATCACTATTTGGTATTTTGACCTATCAGATCAACTATAAAAATAGATCTGATGTGAAAAGATCTGATGTGATTGGTCAAAAGACCAATTAGTATAAAAATATATATCAGAATTGGACTGCCTGTGTAAACACAGCCTATTTGACAGAGCCCTTAGGTTTATTATCCAGAGGTTATTGGGTTGTAAATTGAATAATACATTTCTGAAAGGATCATATCCGTAAAATGAAATGTTCATATATAATTGTACCAACATTGCGTTACATCTCCATTCTGACACTACTGTTTGTCAGATATTAATATTTCATGATGAGAAAGTCAAACGAATATAGTACATCTGCCAAACGTTCTAAACCATTCTAGCTAGTTACAATGATCATTGACTGTAGAAAAGTATGTAAATCTATTGTTTGTGCATATGGATGTTATACCGGTTTTGATTCATTCAAATTAGTCTCTTAAAATATGTGCTGAATTACTCACTTTTTCGCATTGCATAATTACGTAAAAAACTGACATTTTACATAGGAAGCTAATATCTTTACCATTTGCTTAAAATCATTTCTGGACTAATTATTCTGTATGTCAATACATTGATGTATTTATGTAAGGGGTGCGTACTGGCGGCAGGGAAGTCAGGCGCAGGAGAGCAAAAACCACCGGCTGTCACGCCCTGACCTTAGATATCTCTGTTTTTCTATATATTTGGGTTAGGTCAGAGTGTGACTAGGGTGGGTACGCTTGTTTTGTATGTCTAGGGTTTTTGTATGTTTAGGGTTTTTGTATGTATAGGGGTGATGTATAGGGGTGTTGTATGTCTAGGGGTTTTGCATGTCTATGTTGGCCTGATATGGTTCCCAATCAGAGACAGCTGTTTATCATTGTCTCTGATTGGGGATCATATTTAGGTAGCCATTTTCCTTGTTTGCGTTGTGGGATCTTGTCTACGTATAGTTGCCTTTGTGCACATCAGTAGCTTCACGTTTCGTTTGTGCTTTTGTTGTTTTTTGTTTATGAGTTTCTCTTTATTAAATATGTGGAACTCTACTCACGCTGCGCCTTGGTCTCATCTTTACCCCGAACGTGACACCGGCATCCAGAACAAACAATCAATGGGTACAAAACCCGTCGCACACCAGATAAACGTGCACATGCACTTACAATAAACAATTCCGGACAAGGACATGGGGGGAACAGAGGGTTAAATACACAACATGTAATGAGGGAATTGAAACCAGCTGTGTGGGAAGACAAGACAAAACAAATGGAAAATTAAAAGTGGATTGATGATGGCTAGAAGACCGGTGACGCCGACCGCTGCGCGAACAAGAAGAGGAACCGACTTCGGCGGAAGTCGTGACAATTTATCTATATTTTTTGGTCTAGTATGGACGAACATGCATTATTTAACCCTCCTGTTGTGTTTGTTTCATGTTTATTAATTCTGTGTTCCCGGTCCAAAATGACCGCCCCATTATAGCTGATTAGAAATCCATAATAATCCATATAATATCACCTAATGTTGTGTTAGATATTTTTATCAACTTAAGTTCTTGTGAACATTACACGTTTTGAACATGTATTTGCTATTGATGGCCTGTAGGCCTCATTGACCTGAGCTCATACAACTTGTTTTTGAGTAAAAAAAGCATAATGTGTAGATTATTTTGACCATAACAAATACTCAGATGAAACATATTTATCACAGACTAC
This sequence comes from Salvelinus alpinus, assembly GCF_045679555.1. Lineage (NCBI taxonomy): Eukaryota > Metazoa > Chordata > Actinopteri > Salmoniformes > Salmonidae > Salvelinus > Salvelinus alpinus. The sequence goes on from NC_092097.1 coordinate 45,617,139, forward strand.
TTTGTGTCAAAGTTTAACAGGATCTCTCTCCTCCACACCAATGTCATGGTCAAAGATATGATCAAGAGCCTCACATACAGTATATCGTTTGGTCATTGTGCTGCCACAGAATGAACTGTGAACAAGGCCTCAAAAAAGCTTTATTTACCAGAGCTGCGAGAAAAGATCTATATAATATTGAAACAATGTTGCAATTGTTTGTGATAATGCCAACAGGTGTGGTTCTCGTGGAGGAAAGATTCTATTGGGAAAAGGTTCCCATGGGGGTTGCCATGGAAGCCAAGAAGGGCCCATGCCCATCCATCTGCTGAATGGGCATGTGCCTGAACTAAATTGTATACACTAACTGTAGTCTCATCCATTCATTTCTAATGACCGGTCATTTTTGACCGGTAACACCACAGGTGTACACCAAAAATGTAAGGAAAATCATCCAAATGTATTTTCTGTGTTCAGATGCCCTGTTTGGACAAAGTCATGGAACCTTATGACAATCAGATTAAATTAACTCAATTTTTCAGAGAGAAAACTTGTAAATCGGTCCAATTAGACCGGAACACAGCAGGAGGGTTAACCAATTAACCACACTGATGAGGACTTTACGAATTTCAAATAATAACATTTATAATTTTGTTAACTTTTATTCATTTCTAAATAGTTTAATTTAATAGGCCTATCAAAATGTCAGCTGTCAATGTATTACTATTTTCAGATACGTATTTCCCCTAAAGCTGTAACGTAACAAAATGTGGAAAAAGTAAAGGGGTCTGAATACTCTCCAAATGCACTGTAAGTATATGTACTGTATACTGTACTGTCTTATAGCATGCACAACTTTGTTGGCAACTCATTCTTCTATATTGGCATTTCAGTTGCAAAGCATTTTACACTTAGTTCAAATATACCTTCAAATAATGATCAGTTATATATATTTTTGGTAATTTAGTCAGTATAATGTGTTACATGTGTTAAAATAATGTTCATATGAACGAGTTTGGAGGAGCGCGTCTTTTGGTAACCGGACAGTAGGCGCTCTTTGGAAATGGGGATGGATGCAAGCGAAATGGAGTATACAAGTAAGCCTATGTGAATAATGCGAAAGAATGACGGCGAAAGCCTCACGAGAAGACCATTTATAAACCGTTTATGGATGGTGTACTTGGCTAATGCATGGCTAGGATAAGAGACACCTAACGCATTGCTGTTGAACCAGCTTTCGTTATAGTAGCGCAAGGGTGGCCTACTGAGGGCTTAGTTTTGTATCTAATGAAACGGAAAACAAGCAAAAACGTATATGTTTCTGAATACGACGGTCACTGGCGTCATCTCATCTTTCCACGATGGGCCTATGGACATTTTAGCCTACATGGAGGTGGGGTTTACGCACATCCAAAATAATAACAGCAGTACAACAATGTACATAGATAAAAAGGGGTTGTCTGCTTTTAATAAAGCTTTGGTGATGATGATTTATTTCAAAGCGGTCTCACGAGCCAAACCCTTTATTTATATTTGTTTATAAACCCTTCAAAAGTAAAAAAATTGGCACTTTACATTTTATGCAATAAAACTTTGTTAGGTATGAATGTTCAAAATGATAATTTTACGCTGAGTAGAGGAGACAATACCATGTCTTTTGATACTTTAACTGCAGTCCTATGTTGAGCTAACCTTGAGATTTAGCCAACATTAGCACACATGGCACACAAGTTGTCTCAATGACCTTGGGGCAAATCTTCACGTGACAACTTGCCCCAGTATACATAGACATATAGAACATGCTCAAAAACATTGCGATATTGTGTAATCAGCTCTGATAATAGTATTAACTGTTACTGTAAATGGATTATTATATATACATATAGTTTAGAGCAGCAGACATATCCCTGGGCTACACAAGACAGGCTCTGGCGTGTGTGTGTGTGTGTGTGTGTGTGTGTGTGTGTGTGTGTGTGTGTGTGTGTGTGTGTGTGTGTGTGTGTGTGTGTGTGTGTGTGTGTGTGTGTGTGTGTGTGTGTGTGTGTGTGTGTGTGTGTGTGTGTGTGTGTGTGTGTGTGTGTGTGTGTGTGTGTGTACTAACACACTACATGCCTAATGTATGAGACAGTATATCCACAGACTACTTCATGTCATGAATTTTGTGTGATGTTATGAATTGCATTGTGGCAACAAGGATAGTAGACGGGGAGGAGGCGTAATAAGCCTGTAATGAATTTGTAATTGCAATGAGGAAATGTGTTTTTGAAGGGAAGGAAGGAAGATGGTTAGAAATGATAAATTAAAGACAGAGAATGGCAGCACACCACCTGGCATAATATTAAAGGCAGTGAGGCAGGTGAAGTTGCAGAACAAATCAATCAGGAGTACAGCGAAGGATTTTGACATAAATTACCATACTCTGACTCGGTATTGTCAAAAGGTTACCAGAGAAGAAGTTGAAAGTCAGACAGCCATGCCAACAACAGTGGGTGGCTATACAAAGCCACGGCAGGTTTTTGCACCTGATTTGGAGATGCAGCTTGTTCAGTGTATTACTAGGTCAGCTGACATTTACTTTGGTCTGTCGCCAAGTGAGGTCAGAAGACATGCCTACCTGTTTGCTGTGGCACACCAGATGAAATTCATGCAAATGTGGGCAGAAAGAGAAAAGGCCAGCTCGGAGTGGTTTACAAGCTTCTTAAAGCGGCACCCAACGCTGTTGCTGAGAAAGCCAGAGGCAACTAGCCTTGCCAGGGCAAGTAGCTTCAACAGAGAAAATGTTAATGCTTTCTTCGACAATGTAGCAGAAGTGCTACAGAGATATCAATTTATGGATGGAATGTAGATGAAAATGGGGTGACCGCTGTACATAAACATGACAAAGTGGGGGGATATCAGTTTGGACCAGGAGACATATGGAATGTAGATGAAAATGGGGTGACCACTGTACATAAACCTTACAAAGTGGTGGGCAGACGTGGATTCAAACAAGTAGGGTCACTGACCTCCGCTGAAAGGGGAACCCTCGTCACACTGACCTCCGCTGAAAGGGGAACCCTCGTCACACTGACCTCCGCTGAAAGGGGAACCCTCGTCACACTGGCCTGTGCTGTCTCAGCCACAGGGAATAGTGTACTTCAATATTTTATATTCCCCTATGTCAACTTCCGCAATCGTTTCCTGATCAACGGGCCACCTGGCAGCAAAGGAGGGGCAAATCCCTCTGGGATGAAAGATGTGCACTTTGTTGACTTCCTGAAACATTTCGTCGAGCATACGAAGTGCTCAAAGGAGAAACCCTGTTTACTCCTTTTGGACAAAACCACAGGTCTCATCTGTCCATTGATGGACTCAATTATGCGAAGAAAACGGCATAATTATGCTGTCATTCCCACTCCATTGCTCTCATCGGCTTCAACCCTTAGACAGGTCTGTCTACGGGCCACTAAAGAGGCACATCAACACCGCGTGTGATGCCTGGATGAGGAACAATCCTGGGAAGACAATGTCAATTTATGACATTCCTGGGATTGTGTCAATCGCCTATCCTCTGGCTGCAACCCCCTTGAACATTCAGGCTGGCTTTAGGGAGGCTGGGGTACAACCTTACAACAGGGGTGTATTTCTGGAAAGTTTGCGCCATCCTACGTTACAGATCGCCCCATTCAGAACCCAACCCTACCAGGCCCCAGCACCAACCTGCCAGGCCCCAGCACCATTCCAGCCCTGCCTAGAACGAGCTCAGACACAGACCTGCCCAGTTCTTATGCTAGCACCACCTCACCCTTGCCCAGCAATGCCATTGCTGACAGTGGACTACCAACTCCAGAGGACATTCGACCATATCCAAAAGCTGGCCCCTGAAAACAAGCTTGCAAAGGAAGAAAACGGCGCAAAACCGCAATTCTAACTGACACACCAGTGAAGAAGGCACTAGAAATGGAAAAGACACAATCTAGCAAAAGGCTGTTTCAGAAGAAAGGGAAGCAAGGGGGAGAGTCAAAATCTGGATCTGCAAAGAACAAGAAGGCAGCTAAAAAAAGAAAATTCATAGAAGGGTCATCATCAGATGAAGAGGAGTGCTTCTGCCTCATCTGTGTGGAACCATTTTCAAACAGCCTTCCAAAGGAGACTTGGGTGAAGTGTGTGAGATGCAACAAATGGGCCCTTGATGCTTGCACCTCAGGCCAGGCAATTTATGTGTGCCAGAACTGTGACTCTGAAGATGAGTCTGATCAGTCAGATACGGATGTACGTTGTATAGGCTGTTACAAAACGGTGCATTAGTGCATTAGTGTGTTTAAACACCACATCTGTTTTGTTAAGACTTCAAACATTTAAGCAAGTTATCTGCAGCATTACATTCCATTCGGAATCACCTCCACCCTACCGGACACCCTAGACCCACTCCAATTTGCTTACCGACCCAATAGGTCCACAGACGACGCAATCGCAACCACACTGCACACTGCCCTAACCCATCTGGACAAGAGGAATACCTATGTGAGAATGCTGTTCATCGATTACAGCTCAGCATTTAACACCATAGTACCCTCCAAACTCGTCATCAAGCTCGAGACCCTGGGTCTCGACCCCGCCCTGTGCAACTGGGTCCTGGACTTCCTGACGGGCCGCCCCCAGGTGGTGAGGGTAGGTAACAACATCTCCACCCCGCTGATCCTCAACACTGGGGCCCCACAAGGGTGCGTTCTGAGCCCTCTCCTGTACTCCCTGTTCACCCACGACTGCGTGGCCATGCACGCCTCCAACTCAATCATCAAGTTTGCGGATGACACTACAGTGGTAGGCTTGATTACCAACAACGACGAGACGGCCTACAGGGAGGAGGTGAGGGCCCTCGGAGTGTGGTGTCAGGAAAATAACCTCACACTCAACGTCAACAAAACAAAGGAGATGATTGTGGACTTCAGGAAACAGCAGAGGGAGCACCCCCCTATCCACATCGACGGGTCAGTAGTGGAGAAGGTGGAAAGTTTTAAGTTCCTCGGTGTACACATCACGGACAAACTGAATTGGTCCACCCACACAGACAGCGTTGTGAAGAAGGCGCAGCAGCGCCTCTTCAACCTCAGGAGGCTGAAGAAATTCGGCTTGTCACCAAAAGCACTCACAAACTTCTACAGATGCACAATCGAGAGCATCCTGTCGGGCTGTATCACCGCCTGGTACGGCAACTGCTCCGCCCACAACCGTAAGGCTCTCCAGAGGGTAGTGAGGTCTGCAGAACGCATCACCGGGGGCAAACTACCTGCCCTCCAGGACACCTACACCACCCGATGTCACAGGAAGGCTATAAAGATCATCAAGGACAACAACCACCCAAGCCACTGCCTGTTCACCCCGCTATCATCCAGAAGGCGAGGTCAGTACAGGTGCATCAAAGCAGGGACCGAGAGACTGAAAAACAGCTTCTATCTCAAGGCCATCAGACTGTTAAACAGCCACCACTAACATTTAGCGGCCGCTGCCAACATACTGACTCAACTCCAGCCACTTTAAAAATGGGAATTGATGGAAATTATGTAAAAATGTACCACTAGCCACTTTAAACAATGCCACTTAATATAATGTTTACATACCCTACATTACCCATCTCATATGTATATGTATATACTGTACTCTATATCATCTACTGCATCTTGCCATCTTTATGTAATACATGTACCACTAGCCACTTTAAACTATGCCACTTTATGTTTACATACCCTACAGTACTCATCTCATATGTATATACCGTACTCTATACCATCTACTGCATCTTGCCTATGCCGTTCTGTACCATCACTCATTCATATATCTTTATGTACATATTCTTTATCCCTTTACACTTGTGTGTATAAGGTAGTAGTTGTGGAATTGTTAGGTTAGATTACTTGTTGTTATTACTGCATTGACGGAACTAGAAGCACAAGCATTTCGCTACACTCGCATTAACATCTGCTAACCATGTGTATGTGACTAATAAAATTTGATTTGATTTGGGATTCCAACAATTACCATGGGTCTATGTGCATGCCAGAGAACGTTCGATTTCAAAGTTCAAAGTGTCACGCCCTGATCTGTTCAAATCAAATGTTATTTGTCACAAAATGTTTCACCTGTCCTTGTGCTTGTCTCCAACCCCCTCCAGGTGTCGCTTATTATCCCTGGGGTATTTATCCCTGTGTTTTCTGTCTCTCTGTGCCAGTTCGTCTTGTTTTGCCAAGTGAACCAGCATTTTTCCTAGCTCCTATTTTTCCCAGGCTCTGTTTTTTCCTAACCCTCCTGGTTTTGACCCTTGCCTGTCCTGACGCCGAACCCGCCTGCCTGAGCTCTCTTCCTGTTCTGACCTCGAGCCTGCCTATCCCCTTGTACTGTTTGGACTCGGACCTGATCACTGAATCTCTGCATGTCCTGACCTTGAGCCTGCCTATCGCCTGGTACTGTTTGGAGTCTGACCTGGTTTATGAACTCTTGGCTGTCCCCGACCTGCCTTTTGCCTACCCCTTTTGTTATAATAAATATCGGAGCTCAACCATCTGCCTCCTGTGTCTGCATTTGGGTCTCGCCTTGTGCCCTTATACAAAGTAAAGTGGTCATGCCACTTAGTTAATGTGTGCCTTGCCAGCATTATTGTTTTTACTGAAAGGCATGATTTGCCAGGCATGATAGTTTTTATTTGGAGTTCTTTAATGAAGTTGAATTTGAAATTAAAATCAATATTCACAATTAATTAGTTGTGTTCTTATTTGTTGATAATCCAATGTGACAATTTACCCGACGTAGTGTGACAATTTACCCGCGGATGGGGCAAATTGTCACAAGTGCACACTCTCATTTTAACCTCTCATTATAACCTCGCTCTCACCTACTTGGCGAAACATTTGCGCAGGACAAAAAAAAGTGGAAGGGAGGCTGTGCTTTGTTTTAATTCAAATTAAACAAAATAGGAAAAAACATTCAATCAAATCAAGCGTTTTTTAAAACCTGTTTGGGAAAGGCGTGCCGCTAGCGGGACGCCTCAACAATATCCGGTGAAATTGCAGAGTGTAATACATCAAAATAAAGCTTAACTTGTTGTTAATCCAGCCGCCGTGTCATATTTCAAAAAGGCTTCACGGCAAAAGCAAATTATGCGATTATCTGAGGACAGCGCCCCGCATACCAACACATGAAAAACATATTTCAACCAGGCAGGTGCGACACGAAAGTCAGAAATAGCGACATAAAAATGCCTTACCTTTGATGATCTTCTTCTGTTGACACTCCAAAAGGTCCCAGTTACATCACAAATGGTCCTTTTGTTCGATAATGACTCAGTTTAGCTGGTGCGCATCAGTCAATAATCCATCCAGTTTCCCTCCATCAAAATGCATACAAAATGAATCCCAAACGTTACTAATAAACTTTTCCAAACAAGTCAAACAACATTTATAATCAAACCATAGGTATCCTAATACGCAAATACATTTACATTTAAGTCATTTAGGGGACGCTCTTATCCAGAGTGACTTACAAATTGGAAAGTTCATACATATTCATCCTGGTCCCCCCGTGGGGAATGAACCCACAACCCTGGCGTTGCAAGCGCCATGCTCTACCAACTGAGCCACACGGGACCACATAAATAAATAAACAATAAAATGTAAGACGGAGAATAGTATGTTCATTACCGGAGATAAATAAGAAAGAACGCGCTTTCTTCCACGCGCTTGGAAACACTACAGCCAAAATGGGAGCCACCTAGAAAAACTACAATTTCTGGGTCATTTTTCCAAAAACCAAAAGACTAACCAAGAACCTAAAGACTGTTGACATCTAGTGGAAGCCCTAGGAACTGCAATCTGGGAGGATTTGGGCTTATAATTATAGTACTAGCTATTGAAAATAGTGGTAAGCTGAAAATCTTTTTTTTTGGGATGGTTTGTCCTCGGGGTTTCGCTTATCAGTTATGTTATACTCACAGACATAATTTAACCCCCTACATGCACTGGTGTAGACAATAACACACACACACACACACAAACACACACACAAAGACAGCCTAAACACAAACACACACACAAAGACAGCCTAAACACACACACACACACACACATCTTCACCTGTTTTAAGTCTTTCAAATGTACAGTTGGCCACTGAAAAAGCCATTGTGGATATCTACCAATGAGTCCTCTTGGTAATTATTGCTCCTCAAGGCCACGCATTGTTTATGAAAATAATTCTCCAAATGTCAAAGCATTTTTTCTGATTACCTGGCGGTATGCCTGTGACTGAATGCCAAAACCCCAAAAGCTCTCTGCATTAAAATGACTTCATTGCTTTTGTGAAGAGTTGCAAAGGAGTTTTGCATATATGATAGGGACAGTCACATCAATATCCAGGGGGACGGCGATCCACAGATATCAGACCTGCTATATTTCTTTCTTATTTTGACTCCTAGCTAGGATTAAGAGATTTCTAGGACCACATTTGATCCTACTTTAATCCATACTAATGTTGCTTTAAAAAACAAAGAATTGTACAGTCTGCATGTCAACTGCGTTACATATTGCACAGCCTTCATCATGAGAAGAACAATTTCAGGATGTCTCATGGTCTGAAAAACACTTCTGTCGCTAGGCCACCTTCCACTGCAGATTCGGAAGGTCGACATAGGCGGATGCGGTGGATTAAGACGCAGCCCATGCAAAACATATCTCTAGGGCCTCCCGAGTGGCGCAGTGGTCTAAGGTACTGCATCGCAGTGCTATAGGCATCACTACAGACCCGGGTTTGATCCCAGGCTGTGATCAGGAATCACATAGGTCGTGTGCACAATTGGCCCAGTGTCGTCCGAGTTAGGGGATTGTTTGGCAGGGGGGGCTTTACTTGGCTTATCGCGCTCTAGCGATGGCGGGCCGGGTGCCTGCAAGCTGATCTCGGTCGTCAGGTGAACGGTGTTTCCTCCGACACATTGGTGCGGCTGGCTTTCGGGTTAAGCAGACGGGTGTTAAGAAGCGCGGTTTGGCGGGTCATGTTTCGGAGTATGAATGACTCAACCTTTGCCTCTCCCGAGCCCGTTGGGGAGTTGCAGCGTTGACACAAGATAGAAATTGGGGAAAATAAAAAAATATTATGTTACTAAGATTGACGCATGGGTGTGTCAATCGACTCTTATTAATAATATAAATAAAAAGTAATATCAGTTTAATGGAGTTTAATTATCTGAAATTCCAGAATGCTCAACATTGAAGTTTCATCAAAGAAGGCACAGCTAGATGGTGCCAGAGAGGCATGTGAAATACACAACAAAAGTCAGAAAAAAGGCAAACCTTTCCACACACTAGAGACAGTGATTTAAGATCTCAAATGAATTTATTTAGTTATTTTTGGTGTTAAGTCAATTGTCACAAATTATGTAGATTGTTGAGAACACTTTTAGAAATAAATCTAGTCACAACATTATTTCCTTCTAATGGTAACGAAAGCAAAACCAAGCATAGAAGAAAACTATTAACAGGAAACTTCTCTAAAATGTAAACCTCTGACAAACAAGTATGTCCTTTTGAGTTATGTGACTGAAGATTGACTACTGTTCCTTCTACTTCAGTACACTATGAAAGAGACATGTCATGTGTTAGCAAAAAAGGCCTATTTTTTTTATGACAACACCACAGGAGGTTGGTGGCACCTTAACTGGGGAGGACGGGCTCATAGTAATGTAATGGTATAGAACTCAAACACATGGTTTCCATGTTATAGCATTAAATTCACTCCATTCCAGCCATTATTATGAGCTGTTCACCCCTCAGCAACCTCCTGTGGCACATCATCACTTTCATAGCATACATAAATCACCTAAAAGGAATATGAAGGCATCACTTGTTCATAGCACCACATAGGGTCAATGGTTTTCTCCATTCAGCTGCCAAATCAGCAAGTGCCCAAAGTTCATTGATTATGACCATGACACTGCCATCTATGAGTATGAAGCTAGAGCAATATGCCCAACAACCACTGATACATGTATTTACAAGCTTCAAGCTGACAAAGGTACAGAGTGGATCCTTAGCAAGCTTTCTTTATGGTTGGTTTACATTTTCACACATTCTATTTTTCTTTTTCTATTTATATTCCTTAAACATCAGTGCAGAAAGATAGAAATGTTGGCCTTGTGAGGAACTGGCACTTGTACATTATTGGTTACCTGTGAATTATGGTGAATAATACAGGGGAGAACAGGTATTGCTCCTGAAATAACACAATGATACTTTCATTATTTTCCAGTGAATCTACCAAGGCAGTGTAATTCAACTAGCCTATTCTTCTTTTTTTTGTCTTGGGAGGGATTGAAAAATAAACGTAAATACAGGTCATCAATCCGACTTTAAATCAGCTGTGTAGGTCTAAGTGTACTGCGTAGCACCGTGGATTGGTATGGGTCTGGTTTGGGTGGAGAGTTGACAGTCTCTAGAAACGCCTGCTGGAGCTGGTGGATGTCACGGACTTGGTGATTGTGGCACCACCACCGCTGCCGTAGCTGCTGCTGCCGCCGCCGTAGCTGCTGCCGCCGCCGTAGCTGCTGCTGCCGCCGCCGTAGCTGCTGCTGCCGCCGCCGTAGCTGCTGCTGCCGCCGCCGTAGCCGAATCCACCTGAGCCTGCGCTGGAGTAGTCTGGGTACAGAGAGACAGTTGGATCAGTTTAATCTGCTGTAAAGCTAGAGGATATTCTGGTGTCAATGATGCATGTCAAACTTGGTGTGTATTAGTCAGAATAACAGAAAAGGTTCTAAAGCTGAAGTGTGAAGAGCAGGCCTATGTCTTATATGGTGACAATGAGAAATTATATCAAAATGGTATTTACTGCCACCAGAGCTCTGCTGCACATGGATTGTTGCAGATGCACCACCCGAGGATATTCTGTGAACAGATAAGAGCAATGTTAGCGAACTTTGGATATAAAGTTGCTAAGTAACATTGCTAACATGCTAAGCTAAGTGGCTAACATCTCAACTATCCAGCTTCCACTTTCACTCACCTGCTCTCCTCTCCCTCCAGCAGCTTCCTGTAAGTGGCGATCTCAATGTCCAGGGCCAGCTTGACATTCATCAGCTCCTGGTACTCGCGCACCTGGCGGGCCATGTCCTGCTTGGCTCTCTGGAGAGCATCCTCCAAGTCCCTGATTCGGAGCTTGGCGTCCTTCACTGCCATCTCACCGCGTTCCTCTGCCTCAGCGATCTGAGCCTCAAGGTTGGCCCGCTGTGGTAAGAGAACATTTCGCGTTAGCAAACCTCTCATTCAAAATATATGTATATAATTGTGGCTAATGGTAATACGCTAGTGCTATGAACCATCTTGCTTGGGCATCAAGCATTTATGGTCAATCCTCTCAAAGGAGGTTCTGAAATGAGATTTCACTCTCACCTGACCCTTGACGGCCTCAATCTCGTTCTGGAGACGAGCGATCATGCGGTTCAGCTCGGCGATCTCAGTCTTGGTTGAGCGGAGGTCCTCACCATACTGTCCAGCAGAGCTCTGCATCTCTTCATACTGAGAAAAGATGGGAGGAAATATAAGAGAATGAAAAGGAGGGCGGTGAAGATTGATGAAGTGCTCACAGCAATGTTGCTTATTTTGCATGAACGTGTTCTGGTAAACTATGTTAATATATTTTGATCTTGCAATTGAAACCTGGTCTTGGCTTACCTTCTGCTTGTACCAGGTCTCGGCCTCAGCTCTGCTGCGGTTGGCGATGTCCTCGTACTGGGCGCGCACTTCAGCGACAATGGAGTCCATGTCCAGGTTACGGCTGTTGTCCATCTCTACCACCACAGAGGTGTCCTTGATCTGGCCCTGCAGCTCACGCAGCTCCTGAAGAACCAAGAGAGGATGAAGAGAAACCTTTAGATTTCATCCAGCATCTAATTTACTGACGAACACTCATGCTATCATGATGTAGTGTTGAAGCTCTCCAAGATTCTGATATTGAAGATCTACAGTATGTGTTGTATGGTAAATATGAAAAGTTCATGAACGGTTCGTACCGCCTCGTAGACGGCCCTGAGGAAGTTGATCTCATCCTGTAGAGCGTCAACCTTGGCCTCCAGCTCCACCTTGTTCATGTAAGCACCGTCAACATCCTGGAGAGGGAGAGAGAGGAGTTAATGGATGATGTAATAACTGTGACATGAGTTATGGCGAGATATGTTATATCTCACACACCTTCTTCAGCAGGACAAACTCATTCTCTACTGAGGCGCGCTTGTTGATTTCATCTTCATACCTGGTGAAAAAACGAAGGGCAGTATATCATGCAAAGTCATTGGTCTGGTTGCTAGTTACACTGAGGTTAAACAAACTATTGCTTATACTAAAATGGCTAGTTGTCTACTTTTCATGCACATCCGACATATAGACAACTTACTTGTTCTTGAAGTCCTCAACCAGACCCTGCATGTTATTCAGCTCTCCCTCCAGCTTCATCTTCTCGTTGCCCAGGCCGTCCAGCTGTCTGCGCAGGTTGGAGATGTAGGCCTCGAACATGGCGTCGATGTTGGAGCGGGTGGTGGTCTGGTCCTGCAGGAGGCTCCACTTGGTCTCCAGCATCTTGTTCTGCTGCTCCAAGAAACGCACCTGCAGGGACAAAAGGGAAATGGTCAGTGCCATTGACTGAAACTTGTGAATGAATGCATGAAGGAATGAAGGAAGGAAGGAAGGAAGGAAGGAAGGAAGGAAGGAAGGAAGGAAGGAAGGAAGGAAGGAAGGAAGGAAGGAAGGAAGGAAGGAAGGAAGGAAGGAAGGAAGGAAGGAAGGAAGGAAGGAAGGAAGGAAGGAAGGAAGGAAGGAAGGAAGGAAGGAAGGAAGGAAGGAAGAAAAAGAGGAAGAAAAGCACGAACAAACAAATGAATGAATGGGTGGATGAATGAATAAATGTGCATGAACCTGCATGGACAAAAGGGAAATGGTCAGTGAGTGAGTGAATAAATGGATGAATGTGGTCATTAATGAATGATGTGTGATGGATGGATCCATGGATAAGGCTTCATAGACTCTACATTACGATTTAATTGTCAGTCTTTCTCCTGGGTAGACTTCTGTAGATGTTTTAAAAGGAAGTGGAAAGAATGGGGCTCCAAGGGTGTGGCAAAAACATAACTTCTCCTAAGTCAACCTTGTAGCAGACTTGCAGTAAAAGCTACATCTGTACCTGCATAGCTGTGTAGATAGCATCACAGGTTTGTGTTTGAACAGCCACACCCTGTTCAAGACTTTGTTGATATAAGTGATGATGACATATGGTAGTCTAGGGGTAAACACAGAATCTGAGAAGCCTACATCCTGTGAGGTCAAATTAATCTTAATCCCATCGATAATCTGCCCTGAGATGTGTAGCTCTCATTGTTCACCCTCAAAACAAAACAAGGCCAGTGAGAGAGTGTTTTTTGGCATGCCAAAGCATATCCAAACTTTCCCTGACAAGGAGTGGCTCACTGTGTGTGTATGTGGGATTAACCCTAACTCACTGTGGGTGTTTTACCTATCTTTCATAGCTATGAGTCATCTCTTTCGCTCGGTTTCACTCTGAAGGCCACGCATTCATTCCAGACTTTAAAAAAAAAAGAGTTTGGACTATGTGGGCACTCTGTCCACATAACCACACCCTGCAGGCATGCGATGGGGTGAGTCAGAGGGAGAGATGGGTCCCCACCCTTGTTTAGATAGCAGCCAAAGAGGCCGTTAAAGTCACAGGACCTGACAAGGCTTCAGGCTATCTTTATTGTATTATTGTTTACATCCTGGGTGGGGTCCTTTTACAACTTTTGTGAAAGCTCAACACAAATGGGCATAATCAGAAACAGCCTCTGCACAGTTTATACCCTTTTCTAATCCCAAAGGTCGTAATGAATTGACGGATTCAGCCGTAGAGATAAGATTTACAGCTCCCTTGTCTTACGATCTCTTTATTTCTTATGTCAGAGTGTAAATTGTGGGAGATGTGACATATGTGACATAAGGGCTGTCAGCAGAAAAATAAACATGCCTGCATTTGGAGAGCAGCTTTACTCAGCTCTATACAACTAAGAAATGCTATGCCGTTATATTAGCAAGCTAATATGTGAGGTGAGAGCCAACGCTAACTTGTATTTGTTATATTTCTCATTTACTCTATTGATTGTGATCATTGCAAGGTAATACAAACTTCAAGTATTTCATGGTGGTGGTCAATGTCAATTATCTATTTGGTTACATGACAACAGTCTGACATGGAAGAAGGAGAGAAGCACCATGATAGCATTCTGAACATAGGGTTTATCATGTCAGTGCATGATAAAGTCAAAAGAACAGTGTACAGGCACTTATTTTGCACACTTCAGTACAGACAGTAAAATTGTGTGCAGTTGATATCGATGTGAATGCTTAGCATTTGAAGTACAGGCAAGGTGAAGACACACAGGTTAACAGGAAGGAACTGACCTTATCGATGAAGGAGGCAAAGCGGTTGTTGAGGGTCTTGATCTGCTCCTTCTCATGGGTGCGGACCACCTGGATGTTGGGGTCGATCGCCAGGTTCAGTGGTGCCAGCAGGCTCTGGTTGCATGTGACAGCTGTGATGGTGGCGCCATGGAATCCGCCACCCATACCACCACCATAGCCAGCGCCGAGACCACCACCGTAGCCACCTGCGCTGCTGCTGCTGCTGAAGCCGAACCCGGCGCCAGAATGGCGGACAGACCCGCTGCTCATCCGGGTGGATCCGGGAGCAGCCAAGGACTGGCTGGTGAAACTCTTGCGAATGGTCGTGCTGCCCCCCATTCCGCCGCCCATGCTGCTGCCGCCGCTTCTGTAGCTTGTCCTGCTGAAGCTCATGGTTGCAACTTTAGGGTAGTGTTGACTCTGCTTTACAAGCCTGAATTCTCAAAAGAGAGAGCAACGGATTAAGGACAAGGAGGCTTCAAAAAGGAGAGTCAAGTGACGATCTGGCTGACACCTCGCTGGTTTTATCCTGCTCTAGAGTCAAGGGGAGGAGCATTCACCTGAAACAGGGTGACCCACTTTAACCTTCACTCTCACTGTCTTTCCGTCTAGCTGCCCACTCCTCCTCCTTCTCCCTTGATTCCCTGAGGCTGTGGCTGGCAGGAGTGGCCCATCCTGTCAGACTGGTAGGGAAGGATTGAGTGGATGTAAGCCCTGACACACCCTGCTTCTGGTCAAAGGGGAGAGAGAGAGTTGTGCAGGGGATTGGAGAGATGAGAATGAGAGTAGACAAGGAGTTGGGATCAATTGCCTTTTACAAGAGGTCTCTTCGAAAAGGAATGTGCTCTAACTTTCTGTCAGAGCTACGAGAAAGTGAATGAAGTACAATGCAGTACAAATGCAGTACAAACTTGGAGATACTTTATTGTAGTGTCACTATGTATGGTAGACATCTTTATGTGTTTACAGAACTTAAATAAACATAGCCTATCAGAAAAGGCAAGCCTATTGTATAGACACAATACACACACACACACACACACACACACACACACACACACACACACACACACACACACACACACACACACACACACACACACACACACACACACACACACACACACACACACACACACACACACACACACAATCCTAGAGTACAGTCTTACACATGAATGAACAACGTATATTACTACTTTTTGCAGTAGTATACTCATTTACTCTGACTGATTTTGCCAACTTCAGTTCACAACACCTTGTTTAGAATTGGATAGACATTTGAGTTGATGCCTTTTTAACCTACAGTACTGACATTTCAATTGAAAGAAAGAAATAAAGATCAAGTCACGCAAAAACATCTGACTGGGTGTGGTTTGCTGTTTCTGTGTGGCGATCCTGTGATTAGAGCCAGTCAGAGCTGTGCTCTGGTGACTGGGATCTTCTAGCCCAGTGACACACACAGGGGAGAGGGTGCAAGGGTGAGTTTGGGCAGGCCAAGGCAGAGATGGGCTTGGCCTTCCAAATCTACGTTCTCTTTAATTGTATCTTTTATACTGCAATTGAAAATACCTAAACAATGGGACACCCAAGCCAAAACACATATTAGGTATATCATACAATCAAATTAAATCTGTAATAGAATGTGCACCTTTTTTGTCATACGGGTGACATGTAAACAACCCGGCTCCAGCTGTGCTAAAATCTAATTCTAATAATCCAAACAATAACAGTAAGCTTAGCACACACGCAAACAGAAAAGTAGGCGTAATCTAGTCTGGGACATGTAGTCAGTGTGTGTTTCATATTCAAATGAGTTGATTATGTGAGCTGGTGTTCATGTACAATACTGTAGGCATGCATGTTGGTGTATCTAACAAGCAAAATGTGTCACTCAATGCTGCCCTTACCCCTCCCTGGTATGTACAAACTTCATGGCCCAGCTGTTGACACACAGAGCATGCATGGAGTGATACATAAGTCTCTGCCTGTCTGTTTTTCTGACAGTCAGTCACCCCAAGCATTTCCTGACCTTTTCTGAATGTTGGTGTTTAGCTTCAGTGCATAACAGTTATGGTGCCTTAATACCATCCTGGGCAGATTCAAATGTTAATACTCTAGGTTAAAAATGGGTGTGCAGTCCATTATCCCATCAGAGGGGTTAGTAATGTGACAGTAACAGGTGTATCAATGGGATGTTGTAGCATTACATTACAAAAATGAAGTGGGTTTGGCCTGCTGGTACAATGACGAAACCAGCATGTTTTAGTAATCACGTTTTGACGTGTATCGACTTCTGTGTCATAGCTGTCTCGAATTATTGGAATATTGGATTTCCGTATATTTCCGCATCAGGTAATCGTGGCAACTTTTGCAATTTAATGCAAAAACAGAACAAGAGATACCACACTAATAAATAATCAACAATAATAATTGACAATCAAGACCCTTGGCTTCAATGATAAAAAAAAAAAGGTATCTATCTGCCTGCAATGAAATTGGGATCATCTTTAAGGACCAAATGCTGCCATCCTATCACATATATCACCTATCACATATTTACTTTCTGAATAATTGGTTGCTCTTTCATAATTATTTGGAATAGAAAGCTGTTCTATGTGTATGCTGCTTCCCATATTAAGATAGTACATTGTAAAACTACCCCTAATTCAATCCCTGTTGCTTTAGTCCTTTAAGACAAAACAGGCTATCTTACATGCAAATAAATCACCACCCTGAAAACAACCTCATTATTGGTTTCTCGTCACACCAACACCATGTACCAGTCAAAAGTTTGGACACACCTACTCATTCCAGGGTTTTTCTTTATTTTTTACTATTTCCTACATTGTAGAATAATAGTGAAGACATCAAAACTATGAAATAACACATATGGAATCATGTAACCAAAAAAGTGTTAAACAAATGAAAATCTATTTTATATTTGAGATTCTACAAAGTAGCCACCCTTTCCCTTGATGACAGCTTTGCACACTCTTGGCATTCTCTCAACCAGCTTCATTAGGTAGTCACCTGGAATGCATTTCAAATAACAGGTGTGCCTTGTGCCTTGGAATTAATGTGTTTGAGCCAATCAGTTGTGTTGTGACAAGGTATGGGTGGTGTACAGAAGATAGCCCTCTTTGGTAAAATACCAAAGAGGTATAAAAAGAGATAATAAGTCCAATATGGCAAGATCAGCTCAAATAAGCAAAGAGAAACAGTCCATTACTTTAAGACATGAAGGTCAGTCAATACGGAAAATGTCAAGAACTTTGAACGTTTCTTCCAGTCAGTCGCAAAAAACATCAAGTGCTATGATGAAACTGGCTCTCATGAGGACCGCCACAGGAAAGGAAGACCCAGAGATACCTCTGCTGCAAAGGATAAGTTTATTAGCATTAACTGCACTTCAGATTGCAGCCCAAATAACTGGTTTCATAGAGTTCAAGTAACAGACATCTCAACATCAACTGTTCATAGGAGACTGCGTGAATCAGGCCTTCTTGGTCGAATTGCTGCAAATAAACCATTACTAAAGGACACCAATAATAAGTAGAGACTTGCTTGGGCCAAGAAAGATGAGCAATAGACATTAGACTGGTGGAAATCTGTTCTATGGTCTGATGAGTCCACATTTTTGGTTCCAACCGCCGTGTCTTTGTGAGACAGATGATCTCCACATGTGTGGTTTCCACTGTGAAGCATAGAGGAGGAGGTGTGATGGTGTGGGGGTGCTTTGCTTGTGACACTGTGTGATTTATTTAGAATTCTAGGCACACTTAACCAGCATGGCTACCACAGCAATCAGCAGCAATACGCCATCCCATCTGGTTTGCGCTTAGTGGGACTATAATTTGTTTTTCAACAGGACAATGACCCAACACACCTCCAGGCTGTGTAAGGGTTATGTAACAAAGGAGAGTGATGGAGTGCTGCATCTGTTGACCTGGCCACCACAATCACTCAACATCAACCCAATTGAGATGGTTTGGGATGAGTTGGACCGTGAGATAAAAGCAGCCAACAAGTGCTCAGCATATGTGGGAACTCCTTCAAGACTGTTGGGAAAGCATTCCAGGTGAAGCTGGTTGAGAGAATGCCAAGAGTTTGCAAAGCTGTCAAGGTGGCTACTTTGAAGAATCTAAAATCTAAAATACATTTTGATTTGTTTTACACTTTTTTGGTTACTACATGATTCCATATTTGTTATTTCATAGTTTTGATGTCTTCACTATTATTCTACATTGTAAAACATTTTAAAAAAAAATTAAAAAAACCCTGGAATGAATTGGTGTGTCCAAACTTTTGACTGGTACTGTATATTAGAAGTTGACAGTCTTGTTTTAAAAGTCTGACATATAAGCACGTTTGAAAGTACCATAGTATTTAGGATTTCGACTGTATTGCCTAGAGTAGAACACTTCATAAATTCTACTTGGGAGTTGTTAATAGTTTGCTTTAGGCATGAAGCGATAAATGTATTTTTTAAGTGTTTCACTTAAGTAGAATTGGCTTGGAGACAAAACCTGAGTGTGCACAACTAGTCAAACTGCTCATTCATTCCAAGAGCCAGGGAAAGTTATCCAGGATGCTGTAGCTAGAAGTTTTTTATTCTAACTGTAATTTATGCTTAATTAAAAATGAATTACCATGTAGACAATTACCATTGTCTACATCCAACAATGATAACTATCACAGGCTGTGGTCTTGAATCCTAGTCCTGGAGAGTCCCAGGGTATGCAGCTTTTTTCTCCAACCCAGTACTTGCACACCTGACTCAACTAATTAAGGGTTTTATGAGTAGGTGATAAGTTTAATCAGATGTGTTAGTACAGATGTAGGATGTTAATGTTAATTTGACCTATATTGTCACAGCAAAATAATCCTGCAGCAACAGGATTTGAATGTTCAGTCCCTACATTTTCAAGGTCTTTTATGATATCGAGGAATATTTCACTTTCTCTGTTCATAGCTGTAACAACATGAATTTGTACATGAGGCAGAAATAATGTGATGTGACTCGAGTTACGCCTTCAGCTGGAAGATGGTGTCCCTTTTTGGTCAGTGGAGGAAAGGGAGAGAAGAGGGATGTTGAGAGGCGGACCCGCAGTCTGCTGCTCTCTCACTTCGCAGAGACTGATCATCAGATGCAGGCACCATCAGCCCAGTAAAATAAAAAGCTAATTATTTAAATGTATGCTCACTCAGCTGTGCCTCAAAAGTAATACAACAACGGATCTATTACCAGTGTGATCATATAGCCTACCTCAAATTTTGAAATAGAATTGTATAACAATGCATTGGCAGGGCAATTCAAGCAAAGCCAAAATGCAGTGATAATAAATTGGACCTATAGCTTACAGCATAAACATCATTGCTACAGTGCTGTTTTTAATTGGTTAATGTTGCATAGCCTGACGTTTTTTAACTTCTTATGGCTGCAGGGGCAGTATTGAGTAGCTTGGATGAAAAGGTGCCCAGAGGTGCCCAGAGTAAACTGCCTGCTCCTCAGTCCCAGTTGCAAATATATGCATATTATTATGAGTATTGGATAGAAAACACTCTGAAGTTTCTAAAACTGTTTGAATGATGTCTGAGAGTATAACAGAACTCATATGGCAGGCAAAAACGTGAGAAGAAAATCCAACCAGGAAGTGGGAAATCTGAGGTTTGTAGGTTTTCAACTCATCGCTTATCGGATACACAGTGGGATATGGGTCAGTTTGCACTTCCTACGGCTTCCACTAGATGTCAACAGTCTGTAGAACCTTGTCTGATGCTTCTACTGTGAAGTGGAGCCGAAGGAGACGGGAATGAGTAAGGTCTATCATGAGCTGACCATGCTCTGACCATGCACGTTCACATGAGAGGGAGCTCTGTTCCATCGCACTTCTGAAGACAATGGAATTCTCCGGTTGGAACATTATTGAAGATTTATGTTAAAAACATCCTAAAAATGTGTTCAATAAATCGTTTGACATGTTTCTCCTGACTGTTACGGAACTTTTTGACATTTCGTCTGCTTTAAGTGAACGCGCTTCCTGACTTTGGATTTGTTTACCAAACACGCTAACAAAAGTAGCTATTTGGACATAAATGATGGACATTATCGAATAAAACAAACATTTCTTATGGAAGTGGGAGTCCTGGGAGTGCATTCTGATGAAGATCAGCAAAGGTAAGTGAAGATTTATAATGCTATTTATGAGTTTTGTTGACTGCACAATTTGGCAGGTAACTGTATGGCTTCCTTTTGTGGCTGAACGCTGTTCTCAGATTATTGAATATTGTGCTTTTGCCATAAAGCTTTTTGAAATCTGACACAGCGGTTGCATTAAGAACAAGTGTATCTTTAATTCTATGTAAAACATGTATCTGTCATCAAAGTTTATGATGAGTATTTCTGTTATTTGATGTGGCTCTGCAATTTTTCCGGATATTCTGGAGGCATTTCTGAACATGGCGCCAATGTAAACTGAGGTTTTTGGATATAAATATGAACTTTATCGAACAAAACATATATTTATTGTGTAACTGTCTTCGGCTGGAAAAATGGCTGTGTTTTTCTGTGATTTTGCGGTGATCTAACATAATCGTTTGTGGTGCTTTCGCTGTAAAGCCTTTTTGAAATCGGACACTGTGGTGGGATTAACAAGAAGTGTATCTTTAAAATAGTGTGAAATACTTGTATGCTTGAGAAATTTTTATTATGAGATTTCTGTTGTTTGAATTTGGCGCCCTGCACTTTCACTGGCTGTTGTCATGTCGATCCCGTTAACGGGATTGCAGCCATAAGAAGTTTTTAAGTAAATGTAAAAAAAAATCTCAGCGGTAGATCTCGGATTGCATTTTGACTCAAAGTGGTGACCACTGTTCTACAGTTTACCTTCTTTACACTATCAACATTTCCCTTTACTATGGCATTTGTGATCTAATCAATGCAATATTAGCCACGTTCAATGCAACATACTGAAACAAAAGGAACTATGTAAGAGATTTTGTTCTAGGCAGAATGCATCAGAGTAGGATTCCATTGCCCTGACAAGCATGACTCAGCCCATACACTACACAGACTGATGCGTCATAACAATCAGAGCTGCAGTAGGCCTATATGCAAATAGACCATTGCCATGTAGATAATTTGTAGTCAGCAATAGGGAAGTGATTGCTTCCTACGAGAGAACAATATGTGTTCATTTCAATACATATTTGAAATGCTAGTCAGGTAAATAACTTTTTTTTTATGTCTTAAAGGGGCAGAGTTGTATTTTGAGAGATGCTCGAATAAGCTAAGTAGCCAATAGGCAGAGGGTAGCATAATTTGTCTGTTATTCTGTAATAATGGTATGGGGAATAATAATGCATTTTATTTTGTAAAGGGGTTTCTTGCATCAAACACAACATTTTCAGTCACCTCCTTGTCTGAAGGACAAGTGGATAAACAGGTTAATGTTAAGCCCTGCATGTTTTTTTTAAGTCTCATGTAATGTAGGCCTACATTGAACACCACACATTGGCTGCTACTGTAGGCTGAATGATAGAACAGCTAAGTTCATGTTAAAATATTATGCAATGCATTTTTTCCATTGTTTTTGATGGTAGGCCACTCTGATAGGCCTACATTATGATCAAATATCCATAGTAGCCTACTCGGGCGCTGTTAAAACTGTAATTGAAGGCGGATACAGCCTCAATGTTCACAGTAAACGTGCGCTGGAAGTTGCACAGTATTTTCACAACGTTCAAGTTTGCACTCAGCAGACCTTATATAAAAAAAATAGCAGATCCGTACCACATTGGGTGAGGCTGGTTGCAGGAGAGTATATTCAGTCCGTAGATGGAACGTGATATTAAAATAAATACGAGAAAAAAAAAAAAGGAAAAAATATATTTACACGGGACAAGACAAAACACACGTCCGACTGCTACGCCATCTTGGTTTCAAAACTATAACTACTGCCGTACACACCTTTTCTATTAAAATACTGTCCATACTATCTATACACAGCATTTATACATTTACATTCTGGACTCCGACACTCTGGACTCGTTCTGATATTTCTTAATTTCTTTCTTTTAACTTTTTACATTTTGTGTCTATTGTTTTGTATTGCTAGGTATTACTGCACTGTTGGAGCTAGAAACACTAGCATTTCTCTGCACCTGCGATAACATCTGCAAAGTTGTGTACATGACCAATAAACTTTGATTTGATTTGAATTTACCTGTGAAGTCAGGCAAGGTATGTAGTTGCAGTGTATACATGTTAGTGTCCCTTCTGGATGTGCGTTTTTACACCTGCATAGGTATGACTGCGTGTGTCTGTCAATGTCTGATTGTCCTTGCAGGTGTAGCAGGCTGGTGTTCCGATATGATGTACAGCATGTGATTTATGTAGATACAGTTGAAGTCGGAAGTTCACATACACTTAGGTTGGAGTCATTAAAACTTGTTTTTCTTGCATGACAAGTAATTTTTCCAACAATTGTTTACAGACAGATTATTTCACTTATAATTCAGTGGGTCAGAAGTTTACATACACTAAGTTGACTGTGCCTCCAGAAAATTATGTCATGGCTTCAGAAGCTTCTGATAGGCTAATTGACATAATTTCAGTCAATTGGAGACCTACACAAGTCTGGTTCATCCTTGGGAGCAATTTCCAAATGCCTGAAGGTACCACGTTCATCTGTACAAACAATAGTACGCAAGTATAAACACCATGGGACCACGCAGTCGTCATTCTGTCTCCTGGAGATGAACGTGCTTTGGTGCGAAAAGTGCAAATCAATCCCAGAACAACAGCAAAGAACCTTGTGAAGATGTTGGAGGAAACAGGTACAAAAGTATCTATATCCACAGTAAAAAGAGTCCTATATCGACATAACCTGAAAGGCCGCTCAGCAAGGAAGAAGCCACTGCTCCAAAACCGCCATAAAAAAGCCAGACTATGGTTTAAATCTGCACATGGGGACAAAGATAGAACTGTTTGGCAATAATGACCATCGTTATGTTTGGAGGAAAAAGGGGGAGGCTTGTAAGCCGAAGAACAACATCCCAACAGTGAAGCACAGGGGTGGCAGCATCATGTTGTGGGGGTGCTTTGCTGCAGGAGTGACTGGTGCACTTCACAAAATAGATGGCATCACGTGGAAGGAAAATTATGTGGATATATTGAAGCATCTCAACATCTCAAGACATCAGTCAGGAAGTTAAAACTAAACTAAAGTTAAAATGGGTCTTCCAAATGGACAAAGACCCCAAGTATACTTCCAAAGTTGCGGCAAAATGGCTTAAGGACAACAAAGTCAAGGTATTGGAGTGGCCATCACAAAGCCCTGACCTCAATCCTATAGAAAATGTGTGGGCAGAACTGAAAACGCGTTTGCGAGCAAGGAAGCCTAAAAACCTGACTCAGTTACAGCAACTCTGTCAGAAGGAATGGGACAAAATTCACCCAACTTATTGTGGGATCTTGTGGAATGCTACCTGAAACATTTGACCCAAGTTAAACAATTTAAAGGCAATGCTACCAAATACTAATTGAGTGTATGTAAACTTCTGACCCACTGGGAATGTGATGAAGGAAATAAAAGCTGAAATAAATCATTCTCTCTATTATTCTGACAATTCACATTCTTAAAATAAAGTGGTGATCCTAACTGACCTGAGAAAGCAAATTTTTACTAGGATTAAATGTCATGAATTATGTTGAGTGTATCTAGCTTTTCAGTTGAAGTCAGAAGTTTACATTCACCTTAGCCAAATACTTTTAAACTCAGTTTTTCACAAGTCAAATGGGTTAAACCATGGTGAATGTAGCTAATCATCAATATTTAATTCAGCCAGATTTTTCAGTATCTTGGAATATACACTGAGTGTACAAAATATTAGGAACACCTTCCTAATATTAAGTTCCATTCCCTTGTCACGATCGTCGTATAGAGGAGACCAA
This sequence comes from Salvelinus alpinus, assembly GCF_045679555.1. Taxonomy (NCBI): domain Eukaryota; kingdom Metazoa; phylum Chordata; class Actinopteri; order Salmoniformes; family Salmonidae; genus Salvelinus; species Salvelinus alpinus. The sequence goes on from NC_092097.1 coordinate 45,641,532, forward strand.
GGCGCAGCGTGATGATAATCCATCTTCTTTTAATAAAGAAGAAACACTGAACAAACTATACAAAATAATAAACTACTGTGAACGCTATAAACACTGAGTGCAGACATGCAACCTCACATAGACAATAACCCACAAACCAAACTGGAAAATGGCAACCTAAATAGGATCCCCAATCAGAGACAACGATAAACAGCTGCCTCTGATTGGGAACCAATCTAGGCCACCATAGACCTACATATGCCTAGACTACACACACACACCTATACATACAAAAACCCTAGACAATACAAAAAAATCATATCCACCCTCGTCACACCCTGACCTGACCAAAATACTAAGGTCAGGGCGTGACAGCCCTTTGGCTCTCAGAACAGTCTCAATTCGTCGGGGCATGGACTACAAGTTGTCGAAAGCACTCCACAGGGATGCTGTTCCATGTTGACTCCAATGCTTCACACAGTTGTGTCAAGTTGGATGGATGCCCTTTGGGTGGTGGACCATTTTTGATACACATGGGAAACTGTTGAGCGTTAAAAACCCAGCAGCGTTGCAGTTCTTGACACACTCATACCGGTGCGCCTGGCACATATGACCATACCTCCTTCAAAAGGCGCTTAAATATTTTTCACCCTCTGAATGTCACACATACACAATCCATGTCTCAATTGTTTCCATGCTTAAAAATCCTTCTTTAACCTGTCTCCTCCCCTTCATCTACACTGATTGATGTGGATTTAACAAGTGACATCAATAAGGGATCATAGCTTTCGCCTGGATTCACCTGGTCAGTCTATGCCACCAATCAACATAGACGGATGAGGTGAATCCAGGTGTTGCCAATGTTTTGTACACTCAGTGTAAAAAATATTTGTAAGTGAAGAAAGGTCTGTGTTGTTTCATAGTCTACATATCGTTTTTTTCAGATTAGGTCTTTTGACAAACCAGTTTAGTCCTTGTCAGCTTGTTTGAACGAGTCCAACCTCAGTCCAGTCATAAATTTCTCCTCAGACAAGAAGTTTCTCTCACATCAGCCTGCCAGAGATCCCTTACATTATTTGATTTACCCTTAATAAAGTAACTGTCCAGCAGTCACACATTTCTATTAAATATGACCTAGAATTAATTACTATGAGTGAAATAGTTCTCCTTCCAAATTGTTTTAATTATGTTAAAAATCAGCTTTTCTGTATTGGAATGGTGTCAGCGTACCCAGGGATGGAAATTAAGCTTGTCTGCTAGCCCGCTCGCCCCAGCCTACTAGACCATCAGGCTAGTGAGATTTTCATAGAGAGAGGGAAACACATTTTCAGGTGTTTGACGAACTTCAGTGATTTGCGGGTATATTAAAAGGCTCAACAACAACTTCAACTTAACAGTCAAATTACTGCTCTGTGGGCTAGCTGTAGGTTACTTGGCTGGCCACTGGCGACAGTGTTCATTTTGACGTAGTTAGCTAGTTGACTGACATGCGAGTAGACCATTAAACACAAGCTTAGTTTGGTTGCCAAGGGAATGTTGTTGCATTTTACAGTTGTGTTGTCGTCGGTAACTAGCAAGTGAAGTATGTATCTGTTTTGACCAATGTAGCACCCTCCACCACCCAAGAAAACTAAAATTGACACGAAAAGAAAAGGGAGAGGTTGTTCTTGGGGGTATGGAGGAAAGGAAAGACTGGCTCTGCATTGATTGGGAAACTATTTGTTTCTCGGCCTGTCAATCAAATGCTAGAAAAAAAAAGGTTCTGTTTGATCTAGGTAGGAATAATTATTAGATTGAAAGCAGTTTCAGGAAAAGTCAATTTACCACCAAAGTCAACTTGTCATCCAAAAGGCCAAAGCCACCCCAGCCACATCAGTAACTGAACAGCTGCTGACAAAGATGATGCCTTACCAGGCAAACGTTTGCATTTTGTTCGGGAATGTTCATGTCCTCGCAAAGGCAGCAAGACCCTTCCAGGACTTTGAATGGTTGGGCACGCAAGTAGTATCTCTACTAAATTATGATTGATTATTTAAATAATATTATTCCATCTAAAAGTAATATCAAATATAGATGATTAATGATTCTTGAAATATTATTCCCTCTAAAGTAAGTCTTTCATTATATAATTTGCTTAGCCAACTAATGTTATTTATTTCTCTGCCTGGACAGGATGATTGGCATTAAGATTGGGAAAACACACCAACAGGAAGCAGTCGAGGTGTTGGCTACGTAGTGAAGGTTGAAAGACAGAAGATGAGGGACAACTTCAGATCACACAATTTCATTAGTCTGCTGTCTGATGGGTCCACCGACAGCGCTGTCATAGAGAAGATCTTGTATGCCCAATATGCAAAAAAAAGGGGAAGTCATTGTGCATTACTGGAGTACCCGTGGAGAAGGCAGATGCTACCCACATCCTCAGTGCCATCAAAGTGGGGCATCAAAGGAATTATTTAACACACTCTGAATAATGTTGTGATTTTAATAATTCTCAGATCAATATGATCCATAAATATATTTTTTATATGTGCTATCTGACTGGCACACCAAGCTTGTGGCGTTTGTTAGTGTTGGGGCCAAGCTAAGAGTAAAGACACCTAACATCATCACAATCCACTGCATGGCCCATCATCTGGAGCTGGCCTTCAGACACAGTAAAAAGGCAACTGACTCCATCAAAGCCTGGACAGTACTCAGTTGGCTACAGTACCTTCAGAAAGTATTCATAACCATATTGCACATTTTGTTGTGTAACAGCCTGAATTCAAAATTGATTCCATCGTTTTTTTCCACTCATCTACACACAATACCCCATAATGACAAATTTAAGAAAGAAAAAAATGAAATATTTGCTAACTTATTGATATACAGAAATATCTAAAATACATAAATATTCACACCCCTGAGTCAATACTTTGTAGACGCACCTTTGGCAGTGATTACAGCTTGGAGTCTTTCTGGGTAAGTCTCTAAGACCTTTCCACACCTGGATTGTGCAACATTTCCCCATTATCCTTTTTAAAATTCTTCAAGCTCTGCCAAATTGGTTGTTGATCACTGCTTGACAACCATTTTCAGGTCTCCCCATAGATTTTCAAGTAGATTTAAGTCAAAACTGTAACTCGGCCACTAAGGAACATTCATTGTCTTCTTGGTAAGCAACTGCAGTGTAGATTTGGCCTTGCATTTTAGGTTAGTGTCCTACTGAAAGGTGAATTAATCTGCCAGTGTGTAAATACACACAGGGAGTCAAGAAGCAGGTGCAGATGGTGAGTTTAATAATAAACTTGGTGTGTTACACAACAAGCGAAGCATCTGGACATGAAAACTGAACCAATACTGCCTGAAGAGTGATGCTAGGGAGTGCTAGATAAAGGGGAAGTAATCAGGGTAGTGATGAAGTCCAGGTGTGCCTCATTATGAGGTGCAGGTGTAAGTAATGAGGGTTGCCAGGTGTGTGTCATGATGGGTTGTCAGGACCGATGGTTAGTAAACGGCGACGGCGAGCGGGAGTAGACGTGACACAGTGTCTGGTGGAAAGCAGACTGAACCAGGTTTTCCTCTAGGATTTTGCCTGTACTTAACTCCATTCCGTTTATTTTTTATCTTGAAAAACTCCCCAGTCCTTAATGATTACAAGCATACCCATGACATGATGCAGACACCACAATTATTGAAAATATGGAGAGTGATACTCAGTAATGTGTTGTATTTGATTTCCCCAAACATAACACTTTGTATTCAGGACAAAATGTTAATTGCTTTGCCAAAATGTTTGCAGTATTACTTTAGTGCCTTGTTGCAAACAGGATGCTTGTTTTGAAATATTTGTATTCTGTACAGGTTTCCTTCTTTTCACTATGTCAGTTAGGTTAGTATTGTAGAGTAACTCCAATGCTGTTGATCTTTGTAGTGACTGAGTGTATTGATACATCATCCAAAGTGTAATTAATAACTTCAACATGCTCAACGGGATATCCAATGTCTGTTCGGTGCACCAATCGGTGCCCTTCTTTGCGAGGCATTGGAAAACCTCCCTGGTCTTCGTGGTTGAATCTGTGTTTGAAATTCACTGCTTGACTGAGGGACCTAACAGGTAATTGTATCTGGGGTGCAGAGATACAGAGATGAAGCAGTCATTCAAAAATCATGCAAAACACTTTTATTGCACACAGTGTGCAACTTATTGTATTATGTGACTTAAGCACATTTTAACGCCTGCACTTATTTAGACTTGCCATAACAAACAAAGGGGTTGAATACTTATTTACTCAAGACATTTCAGCTTTTAATTTTTAATAAATGTTTTGACATTATGGGGTATTGTGTGTAAGACATGTGGGTAAGACAGTGACAAAAAAAATTACATTTAATTTTAACACAACAAAATGTTGAAAAAGTCAAGGGGTGTGAACATTTTCTTAAGGCACTGTATACACCTTTTACCACCAGAGCCCACTGAGTAGATCCCAACCGTGCCAACCTGAAATCAACCCTCAGGTAAATATAGTTTACTAATATTACAGCAAATATGACTAAACTCCAATATATTGATAGAGGGAAAAAAACAAGGGTAAGATTTACAAGAAGGGTAGAATATTTATGAAGGACATAGATCTCTACAAGATCGTTGTCCCCCCCACGGGACGGTTGTGCTAACGTGCGCTAATGTGATTAGCATGACGTTGTAAGTAGCAAGAACATTTCGGCAGGACATAGACATGTCTTAAATGGGCAGAACGCTTAAATTCATGTTAATCTAACTGCACTGTCCAATTTACAGTAGCTATTACAGTGAACGAATACCATGCTATTGTTTGAGGAGAGTGCACAGTTATGTACTTGAAAATGTATCAATTAGCCAATTAGGCACATTTGGGCAGACTTGATACAACATTTTGAACAGCAATGTAATGGTTCATTGGATCAGTCTAAAACTTTGCACAGACACTGCCAAAATAGAAATTGTGCCCAGAGTCCTACGTCATATAATGGCCTTTCTCTTGCATTTCAAAGATGATGGAACAAAACAAAAATTAGAAAATAAGTTTTTTCTTTGTATTATCTTTTACCAGATCTAATGTGTTATATTCTCCTACGTTAATTTCAAATTTCCACAATCTTCAAAGTATTTCTTTTCAAATGGTAGCAAGAATATGAATATCCTTGCTTTAGGTCCTGAGCTACAGGCAGTTAGATTTGGGTGTCATTTTAGGCCAAAATTTTCAAAAAGGGTACGATCCTTAAGAGGTGCCTAAACTTAAGTTTAACGCTAACCCTATCCCTAACCTGAACCCTAACATGAACCACTCAGGAATTAATGCCTAAAATTAAGTTTAACCCTATCCCTAACCTTAACTCTAAACATTCTGAATGAATGCCTAAACTTTTTTAGTTTGACTGACAGCTAAGATACTGCACCACGTTGTAATTAAAAACGTCAAGACATAGCGTAACTATGTGACAGCTAAAATACGGCACCACATGGTGTAATAAAACCGTCACGCCATGGCGTAATTCTGTTGCTGCAGTTACGCCACAGGTTGGGCTTTTATTTGGAGATTGGGTTGCCTCAACAGTGGGATTAAAAGATTCCCAACATCAAATCAATCTTTATTTATAGAGCACATTTCAGACATGGAATGCAACACAGTGTGTTGTACTGGGGGGAAAACACAAATAAAAAACAATAAAAGCTGAAATATTTACTACACACAAACATAAGAGACAAAACAAAAGAATGGCACAAACCAAACAACTAAAAAGCACCCTAAGGAACAGCAAAGCTAAAAATATCTTTTTTAAGGTATGTGTTTTTTAAATATGTCCACAGGACATGATCCAGGACCTGGTTGGGAAATTTGAGGACACCAAGAGAGCTACAAAGAAAATATGACAGGTCAACATTTTTTCTCTTGATTTAGTTTCAGGCAAGTTATTATTCTAATTTGATCAGTATGTAACGGCTTTCTTCCTGGGATGAAGGAGAGGACCAAAACGCAGCGCGGCTAGTGTTCAACATGTTTAATAAAGAATAATAACGTGAACACTACAAGCTACAAAACAATAAATGTGAAAACAGAAAACAGTCCTATCTGGTGCAGAACACAAAGACAGAAAACAATCACCCACAAACCAACAGTGCAAACAGGCTACCTTAATATGGTTCCCAATCAGAGACAATGACAAACACCTGCCTCTGATTGAGAACCATATTAGGCCAAACAACAAACCCAACATAGAAACACAAAACATAGAATGCCCACCCAGCTCACGTCCTGACCAACTAAACACAGACTAAACAAAGGAAATAAGGTCAGGAACGTGACACAGTAACTATATAACTATATATCTTCCTTATAAAAACCTACTATATAATAGTGGAAATCAAATACATTTTTATTTTTCATATGCGCCTGAATACAACAGGTGTAGACCTTACCGTGAAATGCTGACTTACAAGCCCTTAACTAACAATGCGGTTTTAAGAAAATAGAGTTTACTCTATTTACCAAATCAACTAAAGTAAAAAATAAAGAAAAAAGTAACACAATAAAATAACAATAATGAAGCTATATACAGGTGGTACCGGGACTGAGTCAATGTGCGGGGTTACAGGTTAGTCGAGGTAATTTGTAGGTAGGGGTAAAGTGACTATACATGGATAATAAACAGCGAGTAGCAGCAGTGTAAAACCAAAGGGAGGGGGTGTCAATGCAAATAGTCTGGGTGGCCATTTTATTAATTGTTCAGCAGTCTTATGGCTTGGGTGAAAGAAGGTGTTGAGGAGCCTTTTGAACCTAGACTTGGCGCTCTGGTACTGCTTGCCGTGCGATAGCAGAGAGAACAGTCTATGACTTGGATGAGTGGAGTCTTTGACAATTTTTTGGGCCTTGCTCTGAGACTGCCTAGTATATAGGTCCTGGATGGCAGGAAGCTTGGCCCCAGTGATGTACTGGGCTGTACGCACTACCCTCTGTAGCGCCTTACGGTCAGATGCCGAGCAGTTGCCATACCAGGCGATGATGCAACCGGTCAGGATGCTCTCAATGGTGCAGCTTTTTGAGAATCTGAGGACCCATGTCAAATCTTTTCAGTCTCCTGAGGGGGAAAAGGAATTGTCATGCCCTCTTCACAACTTTCTTGGTGTGTTTGGACCATTATAGTTTGTTGGTGATGTGGACACCAAGGAACTTGAAACTCTCGACCCGCTCCACTACAGACCCCCCGATGTGAATGGGGCGTGTTCGGTCCTCCTTTTCCTGTAGTGCACGATAATCTCCTTTGTCTTGCTCACGTCGAGGGAGAGGTTGTTCTTGTCAATGCAAATTAATCAATTGGTAATTGCACAATGGCTGTTATTTTGTTGTGAAATATGTTGTCAGATATTTACTGAGATTTTTATGTAAGAATAGGCCATCAGGACTACTGTGGAGCATTTTGCTACTGTGTTGCAGTATGAATGCCTGTGGCTGAAATGGGGGCCATCTACTGTCAACAAGGCTGGCCCCCATTCCTGCAGACAGCAACCTTGGTAAGACGTTTTAGCCAAAGGACTGGTAACATCATTCATTTATGTATCAAATTATATCTACAATGGAAAAGTTATTTTCTTTAGGGCTGATATCAATCGTAAGTATGGAGAGGAGTGACAAAACCTTCTTGCAAGGGGATGGGCAGAGATGGGCTTGGCCTTCCAAGGAATCAAATAATGGAATTCAAATATTGTGCATAGGACCAGTTTTTATACTGTATTAAAATAATCTGCAGGAGTAATAGTCTGTGTCTGTGTGCATGCGTTCGTGTGCGTGCATCGTGTGCGAGCATGTGTGTGGTCCTTGATGTATACGTGTGTGGATGGTGCATGAATCATGATGATGAGTGTGTGTGTGACAAAAAACGTGACTAAGTTTTGTTCTCCATAATCTTCTTTAAAGCATTTCAGGAAATCTTCATTGTCTTTGACTCTTGAGTCAAACCAGATGATTATGTGCAGCAATGATCATCTACAGTATATTCTATCAATTTATTGTTCATCTGTAAGCGTGCTGGTGGCAGGGAAGTCAGGCGCAGGAGATCGAACTTGGTATAAACGGAGCAGTTTAAGAAGTGCTCAAAAACTCAGAAAACCAAAATATACAAAATCATACAAGTGGGTACAAAACCCGTCGCACACAAACAATCACAAACAAACAATCACCGACAAGGACATGAGGGGGAACAGAGGGTTAAATACACAACATGTAATCGATGGGATTGGAACCAGGTGTGATGGAAGACAAGACAAAACCAAAGGAAAATGAAAAGAGGATCAGCAATGGCTAGAAGGTTGGTGACTTCGACCACCGAACACCGCCCGAACAAGGAGAGGGACCAACTTCGGCGGAAGTCGTGAAATCATCAATCATTTGTTTGTTGTAATTTTATCACCTTATGTTTTGTCAATAATCAGTTTGTTGTAATTTTATCACCTTAGCTTAAATCAATAATTAGTTCACAGTTATTATATCACCTTAGGGTTAATAAATAATCCATTAGTGAAATCGTGGAGGGGACTGAAAAAATGTCTAGTTGGAGCTCGCCTGAGAAATTGGCTTCTGAGCCCTCACCTGCTATGAACTTAATGCTGATTCTGACTTGGGTTCTGACCCTCTGCAAGGCAGAAGCTTCTTCTTTCAGGGTTTTTATTTCCTTTCCCTTTTCACCATCACAAATTAGGCACACACACTTCGGTTCTTTACAATGGATCTTGATAGGAATGACTTGGAATCTTACGCGCTGTGGTTATTCCGATGCACGCACAACATTCCAGAGTATTCCTAATAATGTCCACTATAATAAGTCCTCAGAAAAACATGCATCTTCTCTTTTCGGAAAGCGATAAGACTCTGACCTGAGTGTGCGGGTGCAGTGTCCAGATCCACATTTCCAAGCACTCTGATTGGTTGGGTATGGCAGGGCAATGATGGGTGAGTGTCAACTAAAGCCCTGTTGTCACTGGCACTTACAATTAGGGGTAAATTTGAGCTCGCTCTAATGAAATTCTCAAATTTGAGCTAGGTCAGGGGAAACTCAATTAGAATTCGCCCTGGTGATGCCGTTACTATGCAACCACCGCTGGAGGATGCTGGATGATCACTGCTGGATGATGACACAACATTTAGGACAAGCAGTACTGCAGTAGTCAGACATGACACAAATTACCACCATTCATACATTTTTGCACTACACAATCAACTTTTATGAGAACAGTTAGCCCTCGAATGCTATCCACCTAACGTTAGCTAGCAAATCAGTGTTGAACAAGCTAGCAAGCTAGCAGCAATTTTAGCTGGCCAGTTAGTATTGAAAGCTAGTTAGCTACATCATATCAAACCTGGAGTCTGGTTTGCTTGGTTAGCTAGCTAGCTAATAGCCAATACCATGGCAAGAAATGCAGGAATTAAGCTAGCTAGCTAACCTGTTATGCTAGCGACAACACTAACCTTCATGGCTCTGAATCTGGCTGGCACTGGCAGGAGTATGAGGTAACGTTAGTTACAGCACGATGAGGGTGAATTCAATTCTTCAACATCTTGCTAGCTAGCTAGCCAGCTGCACAGTCACATATTGGCTACCTAGCAACATGGCATAATTTCTCATTTCGGGAGGTAGTGGAGATGCAACTCGACCTAACCCACCAAGGCCAGCCCAACCAGGGTTGACTTCAAGGGGATCTTAGTCCTAACGTGCCAAAAAACTGTATGAACAAAAAATGTTATATTTTATTTGGAATGGCAAGCCAGACAAAATTTTAAAGCGCCTATTTAAATAATGAATATGAATTCGGAGGGCAGAAATGATTAAATATTAAAGCATTAGACCTCTCACTAGAATGGCACCAACAGAGATCGTCGCCTCACTTTGCGTTCTTAGGAAACTATGCAGTATTTAGTTTTTTTATGTATTATTTCTTACATTGTTACCCCAGGAAATCTTAAGTCTTATTACATACAGCCGGGAAGAACTATTGGATATAAGAGCAATGTCAACTTACCAACATTACGACCAGGAATATGACTTTCCCGAAGCGGACCCTCTGTTTGGACCACCACACAGGACAATGGATTGGATCCCAGCAGCTGATCGAAAACAACGGTGATGCAGGAAGGGCAGACGGAGCGGTCTTCTGGTCAGGCTTCGTAAATGGGCACATCCCTCACCGTTCCCGAGTATACTACTCGCCAATGTCCAGTCTCTTGACAACAAGCTAGACGAAATTCGAGCAAGGGTTGCCTTCCAGAGAGACGTCAGAGATTGTAACATTCTCTGTTTCACGGAAACATGGCTCTCTTGGGATATGTTGTCAGAATCGATCCAGCCACCGGGCTTCTCCATGCATCGCGCAGACAGAGATAAACACCTCTCTGGGAAGAGGAAGGGCGGGGGTGTATGCTTTATGATTAACGACTCATGGTGTAATCATACCAACACACAGGAACTCAAGTGCGTCTGCTCACCCGACCTAGAATTCCTTACAATCAAATGCAGGCCATTCTACCTACCAAGAGAATTCTCGTCAGTTATAGTCACAGCTGTGTACATCCCCCCTCAAGCGAACACCAAGACGGCCCTCAAGGAACTTCACTGGATTCTATGTAAACTGGAAACTATATACCCGGAGGCTGCATTTATTGTAGCTGGGGATTTTAACTAAGCAAATTTGAGATCAATGTTACCTAAATTTTATCAGCATATTGATTGCACGACATGTAGGGTTAATACTTTCGACCACTGCTACTCTAACTTCCGCGATGCATACAAAGCCCTCCCCTGCCCTCCCTTCGGCAAATCCGGCCACGATGACATATTGCTCGTTCCGGCTTAAAGGCAGAAACTCAAACAGGATGTACCAGTGACGAGAACCATTCAATGCTGGTCTGACCAATCGGAAGCCACGCTCCAAGATTGTTTTGATCACGTGGAATGGAATATGTTCTGGTCAGCCTCTGAGAATGACATTGATCTATAGGCTGACTCGGTGAGTGCGTTTATAAATAAGTGCATTGGAGATGTCGTACCCACTGTGACTATTAAAACCTACCCTAACCAGAAACCGTGGATGGATGGCGGCATTCGCGGGAAAACTGAAAGCGCGATCCACCGCATTTAACCATGGAAAGATGTCTGGTAATATGGCTGAATATAAACAGTGTAGTTATTCCCTCCGCAAGGCAATCAAACAAGCGAATGTCGGTACAGGGACAAGGTGGAGTCGCAATTCAACGACTCAGAAATCACGGACTACAAAAACAAAAACAGTCACGTCACGGATACCGACATCACGCTTCCAGACAAACTAAACACCTTCTTTGCCCGCTTTGAGGATAATACAGTGCCACCGTCGCGGCTCGCTAACAAAGACTACACCCCCCCTCTCCTTCTCGTGGCCGATGTGAGTAAAACATTTAAACATGTTAACCCTCGCAAGGCTGCTGGCACAGACGGCATCCCTAGCCGCATCCTCAGAGCATGCTCAGACCAGCTGGCTGGTATGTTTACAGACATATTTAATCGCTCCATATTCCCAGTCTGTTGTCCCCATATGCTTCAAGATGGCTACCATTGTTCCTGTACCCAAGAAGGCAAAGATAACTGAACCAAATTTCTACCGCCACGTAGCACTCACTTCTGTCATCATGAAGTGCTTTGAGAGGCTAGTCAAGGATCATATCACCGCCACCTTACCGGCAACCCTAGACCCACTTCAGTTTGCATACTGCCCCAACAGGTTCACAGATGACGCAATCGCCATCACACTGCACACTGCCCTATCCCATCTGGACAAAAGGAATACCAATGTAAGAATGCTGTTCATTGCCTACAGCTCAGCATTCAACGCCATAGTACCCTCTAAGCTCATCATCAAGCTGGAGGCCCTGGGTCTCAGCTCCTCCCTGTGCAACTGGGTCCTCGACTTTCTGACGGGCTGCCCCCAGGTGGTGGGGGGCAGCCCCCAGGTAGGAAACAACATCTCCACTTCACTGACCCTCAACACTGGGGCCCCACAACGGTGTGTGCTCAGCTCTCCTCTGTACTCCCTGTTCACCCAAAACTGCGTAGCCGTACACGGCTCCAACTAAATCATCAAGTTTGCTGACGACACAACAGTAGTGGGCTTGATCACCAGCAACAACGAGACAGCCTACAGGGAGGAGGTGAAGGCAGTGTGGTGTCAGGAAAACAACCTCTAACTCAACATCATCAAAACAAAGGAGATGATCGTGGATTCAGGAAACAGCAGAGGGAGCACCCCCCTATCCACATCGAAGGGACAGCAGTGGAAAAGGTGAAAAGTTTTAAGTTCCTGGGCGTACACATCACAGACAAACTGAAATGGTCCACCCACACAGACAGTGTGGTGAAGAAGGCACAACAGCGCCTCTTCAACCTCAGGAGGCTGAAGAAATTTGGCTTGTCACCCAAAGCCCTGACAAACTTTTACAGATGCACAATCGAGAGCATCCTGTCGGGCTGTATCACAGCCTGGTATGGCAACTACACCACCCTGTTGGTGTCACAGCAAGGCTCTCCAGAGGGTGGTGCGGTCTGATTTGATTTGATTTTGAATCTGAATCTGACAGGGACACTGGCACTGGGCCTGCCAGGGAAACTGGCACTGGGCCTGTCAGGGAATCTGTTACATCTGAGCATAGCGGGGCCTGATGACCGACCTGGGCTAGGGACTGAGGAATGACTGGTGCTGGAGACAGCAGTTCTAGAATGGATGAAGACTGCGGAGCTCGTGCTAGGGGCTGATGACCGACTAGGCCTGAGGACTGTGACACCAGCAGAGGTAACTTGTGGCCTAGAAGGGCAGGAGGCTAGTCCCGAAGCCACTCCTGCCGTGTCTTAGCTGTGTGATTAGGTCGTTGTCCTGTTGGAAGGTGAACCTTCGCCCCCAGTCGGAGGTCCTGAGTGCTCTGGAGCAGGTTTTCATCAAGGATCTCTGTACTTTTCTCCGTTCATATTTCCTTCGATCCTGACTAGTCTCCCAGTACCTGCCGGTGAAAAACATCCCCACAGTATGATATCCGTTGGGATGGTGTTGGCCAGGTGATGAGCGGTGCCTGGTTTCTTCCAGACGTGACGCTTGGCATTCAGGCCAAAGAGTTCAATCTTGGTTTCATCAGACCAGAGAATCTTGTTTCTCATGGTCTGAGAGTCCTTTAGGTGCCTTTTGGCAAACTCCAGGGGGGCTGTCATGTGTCTTTTACTGAAGAGTGGCTTCCGTCTGGCCACTCAACCATAAAGGTCTGATTGGTGGAGTGCTGCAGAGATGATTGTCCTTCTAGTCAGGATCGAGGGAAAGATGAACGGAGCAAAGTACAGAGAGATCCTTGATGACCAATCCTTGATGAAAGCAAACATTCACCTTCCAACAGAACAACGACCCTAAGCACACAGCCAAGACAACACAGTAGTGGCTTTGGGACAAGTCTCTGAATGTCCTTGAGTGGCCCAGCCAGAGCCCGAACTTGAACCCAATCAAACATCTCTGGAGAGACCTGAAAATAGCTGTGCAGCAACGCTCCCCATCCAACCTGACAGAGCTTGAGAGGATCTGCAGAGAGGAATGGGAGAAACTCCCCAACTACAGGTTTGCCAAGTTTGTAGCGTCATATACAAGAAGACTCTAGGCTGTAATCGCTGCCACGGGTGCTTTAACAAAGTACTGAGTAAAGTGCCTGAATACTTATGTAAATGTCATATTCCAGTTACATTGTTTTATACATTTGCAAAAATGTATAAAAACCTGTTTTTGCTTCATCCTTATGGGTATTGTGTGTAGTATGATGAGAAACAATGTCATATTTTAATCAATTTAAAAGTAAGGCTGTAACGTAAACAAGTGTGGAAAAAGTCAAGGGGTCTGAATACTTTCCAAATACACTGTACATTAATAAATTACATTTGGCATTACACTTGTAACAAGTTTATAAAGAGCTATAAACACAGCAGCAATATAAACATCAAACTAAATATGAACTTCTCACTAGAGAGAGAAAAGATAATTACTGATATTTACAAGGGGACAAGATTTATGGCACCCTCTCTCCCCTGCCTCATGCAATAATCTGCCAGGTTTAGATCTTATCTGATCTGCAGCGCCCTAAAGTTGTAAATTACTCTCCAAGAACCATCTGGAAGGATTCGAGAAGCTTGCCCATGGCAGTGCAATAACACACTCTAGCAAAGGCCGTATGAAAAGCGCTGCGGTAGTGTGTGCCTACAACAGACTGTTTACCAATAAGAACAAATAACTTCTGCATTAGCACTTGAGAAACCAATGCAATAAGGGGCTCCCGAGTGGCGCAGTGGTCTAAGGCACTGCATCTCAGCAACCTTTATTTAACTAGGCAAGTCCGTTCAGAACAAATTCTAATTTACAATGACAGCCTACCCCAGCTAAACCCTAACAACGTTGGGCCAATTGTGTGCCACCCTATGGGACTCCCAATAATGCCTGGTTGTGATACAGCCTGGAATCGAACCAGGGTCTGTAGTGACACCTCTAGCACAGATGCAGTGCCTTAGATTGCTGCGCCACTTGATTCTTGACCCGTTCTACTTGGGACTCGACATCAGACCTTGTGACTTGAGACTTGCTTGTGACTCAAATAATAGTGACTTGGTCCCACCTCTGGTGGAACATATGGCTGTAAACTTATCGATGCACACACAACATTCTGGTATTTATGTTACTGTCCACAATGAAAGGTCCTCCTCTCGTCAGACAATGATAACACTGACATGAGTGGAAGGGTACAGTGTCCAGCTGCACATTTCTGAGCGCTCTGATTGGTTGTGAATGGCAGGGCTATGATGGGTGAGTGGCAACTATGTTATGCTGAGTAGCCAATCTAATGGGACTGAAGGGAAACTAAGGGGACCGTTGTGAGGGGAAGTTAGGTAAAGATGTGGACAGAAGGATGGCCTTTTTAACAGCTGCCCCAATATCTCTTATGGAAATATTAGTGGCACCTTGTCTAATTGGGGACAGTATTTAAAGGGCCATAGTCTCTGAAATGCCAAAGGCCTCAAAGGGGAGCTTAGTTCTATCGTGCCTAATCCTATCCGGCAGACAGGCAGGGCTTACGGACTGTCCCGCGAGGGAGGTGTACAGAGACGCGGAGAGAGTCTTTGGCCGTCCCATGGAAAGCCACGCGGGTGGTGAAGGGTCATCTATCTCGGCTGGTGCAGGGCCACTGGGGCCCATCCATGGGCGTCAAATACAATGCTGGAGGCTGGCCATGGCTGGAGGTGGTGGTTTTCCTCCTACGGCAGTGGAATGTGGCATGCTGGCCACAACTGTTGGTGGAAGCTCACTGGCTCCTGCTGAGGTTGGTGACTCTCTCAACACTGCTGAAGATGATGGCTACCATTGTGGAGCAAGTGGGGACTACTGGGCGATGCTCATCAGGAATCCGAAAGCAGGGACCGGCTGGGCCCCAGAGACGAGGTCAGGTGGTTCCCCAAAGGCGAGGGCCGGAGGGTCTTCCAATACAGGAGGAACTGGAGACAAAAGGCCCCCGGGTCAGGGAACGGTGGGTCCTTTCAGGGAACGGTGGGAACTTCAAAACTGTTGGAAAAGCATTCCAGGTGAAACTGGTTGAGAGAATTCCAAGAGTGTGCAAAGCTGTCATCAAGGCAAAGGGTGGCTGCTTTGACGAATCTAAAATCTAAAATATATTTTGATTTGTTTAACTTCTCTGCGCTACGGATCCCTTTTACGGGATCCCTTTCCAAAACAACCGCTAGAATTGCAGGGCGCCAAATGCAAAAATATTACAAAAAATATTTATAATCATGCAATCACAAGTGAAATATACCAAAACACAGTTTAGCTTGTTGTTAATCCACCTATCGTGTCAGATTTTGAAAATATACTTTACAGCGAAAGAAATCCAAGCTTTTGTGAGTGTAGCTTTCAATGCTAAAACAGCTAGCCTTATATTAGCTTGGTTAGCTTGGTCACGAAAGTCAGTGAAATGAATCGCTTACCTTCGATAATCTTCGGATGTTTCCACTCACGAGACTCCCAGTTACACAACAAATGTTATTTTTTTTCGATAAATATTACTTTTATCACAAAAAAACGCCATTTGGGTTGCGCATTATGTTCAGAAAATCAAAGCCGTGTTCCGTTCGACAAATTCCAAACAGTATCCGTAATGGTCGTAGAAACATGTCAAATGTTTTTTATAATCAATCCTCAGGTTGTTTTTAACAAACATAATCGATTATATTTCACCCGGACCATAACCTATTCAAAAGGAAAATGGGGTGCCCCTCTTTCACGCGCAGGAAATATTCAGAGGACACCTGACTACTTTTGAAAAAACTCGCTCATTTTTCAAAATAAAAGCCTGAAACTATGTCTAAAGCCTGGTCACAGCCTGAGGAAGCCATTGGAAAAGGAATCTGGTTGATACCCCTTTAAATGGAGGTTAGACGGGCCAGGGAACACAGATGTTTTTTTAAATATCACTTCCGGGTTACATTTTCTCAGGTTTTCGCTTGCAGAATAAGTATTGTTATACTCACAGACAAAATTTTGACATTTTTGGAAACTTTGGAGTGTTTTCTATCCTAATCTGTAAATTATATGCATATTCTACGATCTGGGCCAGAGAAAATGTCCGTTTACGTTGGGCACGTTATTTAAAAAAAAAATATTAATAATCTGACCCCTAGCGCTAAATTAACACTTTTCTGTTTACTACATGATTCCATATGTGTTATTTCATAGTTTTGATGTCTTTGCTATTATTCTACACTGTATAAAATAGTAAAAATACAGAAAAACCATTTAAGGAGTAGGTGTGTCCAAACTTTTGACTGGTTCTGTATATATGGAAGTAGTTTAGTGCCAAACAATGAGGTTAATAGGGCATTGGGCAACCACAAGCCACCAGAACAATTACAACGAAGCTTGCCATAGATTCTACAAGTGTCTTGAACTCTGTTGAAGAGATGCGACACCATTCTTTGTTGAGAAATTCGATAATTTTGTGTTTTGTTGGTGGTGGTAGAAAAAGCTGCTCAGGCACCGCTCCAGAATCTAACATAAGCGTTCAATTCGGTTGAGATCTGGGGACTGAGACGGCCATGGCAAATGGTTTACATAATTTTCATGATCATCAAACCATTCAGTGACCACTCGTACCCTGTGGATGGGGGCATTGTCATTCTATGGGTGCATAGCCATGGTGTCCAAAATAATGGACATTTTTATTCATCACCCTAAGCATGATGCATGATGCATGATGCAATAAGTCACACAATGACACACAATGCCCCATAATGACAAAGTGAAAACATGTTTTTAGAAATATGCATTGAAAATGAAATACAGACTTATCTCACTTACATAAGTATTCACACCCCTGAGTCAATACATGTTAGAATCACATTTGGCAGAGATTGTACAATATTTGCACATTATTGTTATTTTTTTAACTCTTCAATATCTGTCAAGCTGGTTGTTGAGCATTGCTAGACAGCCCTTTTCAAGTCTTGCCATTGATTTTAAAGCCGATTTAAGTCTAAACTCTAACTAGGCCACTCAGGAACATTCAATGTCATCTTGGTTAGCAACTCCAGTTTATATTTGGACTTGTGTTTTTGTCACGCCCTGATCTGTTTCACCTGTCCTTGTGCTTGTCTCCACCCCCCTCCAGGTGTCACCCATCTTCCTCGCTTATCCTCTGGGTATTTATACCTGTGTTTTCTGTCTATCTGTGCCAGTTCGTCTTGTTTGTTCAAGTCAACCAGCGTTTTATCTCAGCTCCTATTTTTCCCCAGTCTCCCTTTACTTGTCCTCCTTGTTTTTGACCCTTGACTGTCCTGACCCGGTATCCGCCTGCCTGACCACTCTGCCTGTCCCTGACCCTGCCTGCCGTCCTGTATCTTTGCTCCATCTCTGGATTACCGACCTCTGCCTGACCTGAGCCTGACTGCCATCCTGTACCTTGACCTCTACTCTGGATTTTCGACCCCCGCCTGCCTTGACCTGTCGTTTGCCTGCCCCTGTTACAATAAACATTGTTACTTCACACAGTCTGCACTTGGATCTTACCATGATTCCTGATAGTTTTAGGTTATTGTCCTGCTGAATGGTGAATTTGTCTCCCAGTGTCTGTTGGAAAGCAGACTGAACCATGTTTTCCTCTAAGATTGTGCCTGTGCTTAGCGCTATTCCATTTCTTTTTATGCTAAAATACTCCCTAGTCCTTGCTGATGACAAGCATACTCATAACCCAAACATTTTTTGAGAGAGAATGGCGCCGAAGGAGATGGCTGCCGTTTTACGATCCCGTAACCAATTGTGCTATTGTGTATGTTTTTTCACGTTATTTGTATCTTATTTTGTACATAATGTTTCTGACCCTGGGACTAAACACCTCCCTCTGCAACTGGATCCTGGACTTCCCGACGGGCCGCCCCAGTGACTTTTTTAATTAAAGTCACTATTGGCCTCATGGTGAAATCCCTGAGTGGTTTCCTTCCTCTCCAGCAACTGAGTTAGGAAGATTTCACCATGCTCAAAGGGATATTCAATGTCTGCTTTTTTTTATTTTCACCCATCTACCAATTGGTGCCCTTTTTGCGAGACATTGGAAAACCTTCCAGGTCTTTGTGGTTGAATCAAGTTTTTGTAAAAAATTTAAATTAAAACATAATTCCACTTTGACATTATGACTGGGGTGGCTGGGGTCTTTGACAATTTTTAGTAGTAGTGCCTTGCGGTCAGAGGCCGAGCAATTGTCGTACCAGACAGTGATGCAACCAGTCAGGATGCTCTCGATGTTGCAGCTGTAGAACCTGGTGTGTAGGCCAGTAACACAAAAGCTTAATTTAATACATTTTAAATTCAAGCTGTAACACAACAAAATGTGGAAAACATCAAGGTGTTTGAATACTTTCTGAAAGCACTGTATCTCTCAGTCCGAGGGGAGTGGAGTCAGGACAAGTGGCGGAAGACATGAAGAGACATGTAGAAGTGTGACAGCAGTTGTTTAAGGGCACACGGTATCTGAAGAATTGAGATGGTTACGTAACAACTCAGATTTGGACAATGTGTGTACAGGCACTCCCTTTCCAGGGACACATCCAAGAGTTTTCGTAACATCTTGTAACCATTACATCTTGTTACCTTCGTAACATTGTTACATCTTGTTATTTTAGTAACATCGTTAGATCCCACAGTGTGTCGTTTTCACAGAAACCATTGTTACTCTAAAACTGGTCAAAGGAGAGCCACCCTTCCTTTACTATACCTTCGTCTCTCTACTCAAACCAGACCCGTACCAATTTGTGGTGCTACGCAGTACTAGGCACAGCTATATCCCTGATGAGCTAAAGTGACAGGGGGTAAAATCTAGCTAACCTGATGATTTAGAGTCAGATTAAGGAATGTTAAGGCCTTGCCCAGAAACCCCTAGACCCTACTCCCTAAGTGCTTATATCAAAGGTATCACGTTACATGTAAGACCCAGATGCAGACAACTTCGAAGTAACAACAGTTTATTGATCGAACAGGGGCAGGTAAAAAGCAGGTCAAGGGCAGGCAGAGGTCTGTAATCCAGATAGGTGGGGCAAAGGTACAGGACAGCAGGCAGGCTCAGGGCAGGCAAAGGTCAGTAATCCAGAAAGGTGGGGCAAAGGTACAGGACGGCAGGCAGGCTCAGGGCAGGCAGAATGTTCAACACCGGGAAAACTAGGAAACAGGAACAATCGAGACTCAGGAGCAGAGGGGAAACCGCTGGTAGACTTGACGAAGCAAAACAAACTGGCAACAGACAGAGAACACAGGTATAAATACACAGGGGATAATGGGGACAATCGTTACAATGGGCGACACCTGGAGGGGGGTGGAGACAATCACAAAGACAGGTGAAACAGATCAGGGTGTGACAAAGGATTGGATATGGCAACAAAATATACATCTGGTGGTGGTCATAGTGGTGGTGGTGAAGCTACTACCATATTTCATACACATATCCAATTCTTTCATGAGAATGAGGATAGGTAGGGGTTGTCTCTGGATAAGGGCAATGGTATTGGGAGAATGCGCCACTTCTACCAGCCTTTGTAATCAGAGGCTGAATGTGTTTCCTGTATTCAGACTAGCCGTGTTCACAGTTACCACAAGCAGGTAATCGTTTCTCGTCATGAATCTTCTTTTGGAGGCAGCTCTGCAGAGTGGTCAAAATAATACAAATCAAAAAAGCACATTTTTATTTAATGAATTTTTACAATATAGCCCATTTTGACTTTGCAGCTGGCCCATCTAGCGGAAATCACTCAGTTCTTACTCAAGGAAAAAAACTCATGCCAATAAACGTCAATCTGCCTACCACATTGTGTCATGACTTCCGGCATCTGGACTCCACTTGTTGCTGTTACCATAGCTTTTCAGTGCCTAGCAACCACTGTGAGCACATACTCATTGACCCTCCCCTTGCAGTCTGTGTGAAGCAACCTTTGGCCACAGCTAGAATCTACTCCCACAGGTAAAATTTATGTGAATGTTTGGATAGCAAGAAGTGAGTGGGCTTACTATTCAGTTTGTGTAGTTTATGGTGCATGTTTCAGGCTGTGTTTTTGGATTGTAGACTAGGCCTATAAATCTAAGAAGTCTATAACCTTTTCTTGGCATAACTATAGCTAGCAGTTTGTCTCGCTCTCTCACACACACACACACACAATGTCAGTTGTCAGAGAAACCACTGTTGTTTTCCTCCCCTCACAACTCTATAATATTGTTCCCAAACTACAAATCCAGTCATTCCAGTATACACAAAGCGCCATGTGGGTAGATGACTGGCACTGAGCAGGGAGAGTGGGAAATGATTAGCCTAACCCCAGTGGGGGGACACCATACTGTACACGCTGGGAGTGCTCTTAACCAGGCCAGGGAGTACTCTTACCAAGGCCAGGGAGTGCCCTTAGCCAGGCCAGGAAGGGCTCTTAACCAGGCCCGGAGTGCCCTTAATGTGCCAGAGGCTAAGCTAACGGGCAAAGAATGTGTTGACAACAGCCTACTAGGGGTGGGCAGTACACAATTTCTGTTTTTATTTAGACCATGACTTGCCAAGAGCTAACTGTAGCATTGGCTAAATAAAGGGAACCATTGTTTCAACAAAAGCGTGAATAAATATGTAATGATGTTTACAGTACAGTGCATGCCTCAAAATATGTTATTCCTCTGCATTGTATGTGCTGGTACTTTAAGGTACACACACCAGTTTGCTACAGCAGGAAAATAATCCTGCAGCAACAGGAAATGTGAATTATTATGTGGACATTTTTATAAGGGTTGATACATTTTTCGAAAGGGAAAATCACGTCTGAAATTTCAAAGCTGAAATTGCAAACTACAGAAGCCTTTTTAAACCTCAAATACACTACAAGTATAACATTTCCTGGATTGCAGGAAGGTTCTCCTGCAACAGGGTGGTCAAATTAAGATCCTACATCTGTATGTACAGTGTATTATATAAGAGAAATGCATAGATGTTGTATAATATAATTGAACAGACAAGTCGGATGACAACCGCTCTGTAATTGGAAAAGAATGTCGAAAAACTTTTGTCTGGTTGTACAAAGAGGCTTTAGTTGTGCTTGGTTTGTTTGGAGACAGAGAGGGTGTGAAATGGGAATTGTCTTCCATGTCCTGCTTATCAACATGTTTGGCAGGATATAGGGTATGGCACAGTGAGGCCCCAGCTGCCTGTTAGCCTTCCCTTCAACCAAGGCCTTGTTTGTGTACTCTTGAGGTGCATAGAGTTACATGGAGAGAAACTGAGCTGTTCAGACATATTTTGTAATGAGAAAGGAGTTGGAGCGAAGACCAGTGTTGATCTATGTTCTGTGAAACCTTCCACCAATCTGTGTGCAGATGACTAGCTTGAAGTAAGTGCCAAGCTCCACTAGCCCTCGTGAGAGAAACCCAGCCTTCAGTAAGAGCTCCCTCAGTCCAATTAAATAAACCCACGTATAATGGGATAGCTCCCCTTGTATGTAGCAGACCTGCATTCAAATACTATTTAGAGTATTTCAATTACTTTCAAAGACATTTGGAAGTAAGTATTTTGATATTTTTTTTGTTTGAAAACACAAGTAGTTGAATATTGGAATGTATTTGGAAACACACCTGGAAATGATTGTGTATTTGAGTATTTTCAAATACATGCCAGTGTATTTCCAAATACAAATAAATACTCTAAAGCATTTGAACCAGGTCTATTTGGTATTTGAAATAATGTATTTGGAAATAAGTATTTGAAAATACGTCCAATAGTAGTTTATTCGGGCCACATTATTTGAAAATACAAAAATACACAGAACATAGGTATTTAAATAACAAATAATCAAATACACATGTATTTCAACACAGGGCCCATATCCACAAAGATTCTCAGAGGAGAAATGTGGTCTTTAAGAGACATTTCACTCCTACTCTTAAGGGTAAAATAAAAGCTATGCATTAAGCCTCTTTAGTCATAAAGTCCCACCTAATAAAACACGTATTATTAATAAAACAATCAGAATAAAAAAGGGTATGCATGCCAAAATATTAGTCATGATTTAAGAACAGGCAAAGTGATCGTGTCATGCGAAAATTCGAACAAAGGTTTTACCATTGCAACATCTGATTTTGCCTAAATTCATATTAACCTTGGTTGTCTGAAGGGTGCTATAGAGTTCACATCTGGCGATGTCTTATTGCGATTGGTTATTCCCCATCATTTGCAACAATATCAATGAGCGTCATCACTATCTTTCCTTTGTGGTACCTCAAACTGTCGCAATTACCAACTGAGATAAACATTTAAGAATTTATGAAACTCCTGTCTCTGAGCAGTGTCTTAACATCATCCTAAAACCTACCTACTCTGAGCTGGAAGCAGGTTGGCATTTATTGGGATGACATGTACTAGAGGCTGCTCTGCAGGCTGGCCACTAGCTGGCACAGCCACAAAGTCATACAATCGTATTTTAAACTTAACCCTAACCTGAACCACACTGCTAACCTTATGCCTAACCCTAACCTTCCATTTTTTCATTAACTTTTATGACATGAAGCATATCTTTCATTTTTTTTCGCAGGCCTATCCTGGACCTTGCCTTTGAGACATGCCTTAATGAAGCTAGGGGGCAGAATTTTTATATTTGGAAAAATAACGTTCCCAAGGTAAACAGACTATTTCTCAGGCTCAGATATTAGAATATGCATATAATTTACATATTGGGGTAGAAAACACACTAAAGTTTCCAAAACTGTCAAAATATTGTCTGTGAGTATAACAGAACTGATTTTGCAGGCGAAAACCTGAGGAACTCCAACACAGAAGTGCTTTTTAAAATTTTGAATCCTTGTTCCATTGCTTGCCCCTCCTCGATTTAAAGGCGTATCAACCAGATTCCTTTTCCAATGGCTTCCTCAGGCTGTGACCAGGCTTTAGACAAAGTTTCAGGCTTTTATTTTGAAAATTGAGCGAGATTTATCAAAACGCGTCAGGTGTCCTTTGATTAGTTCCTGCGCAGGAGAGATTTGGCTAGACATTTTCTTTCTTTGTAGTATTGAACAGTTTACCGTCTGGTTGAAATATGATCGATTATGTATGTTAAAAACAACCTTAGGATTGATTATAAAAACCTTTGACATGTTTCTACGAACATTACGGATACTTTTTGGAATTTTCAACTGCCCTTCAGGACCAGAACGAGCTTGTGGTTTTCTGAACATAATGCGCAAACGAAATGGCGGATTTTGGTTATAAAACTAATCTTTATCGAACAAAAATAACATTTATTGTGTAACTGGGAGTCTCGTGAGTACAAACATCCGAAGATTATCAAAGGTAAGCGATTCATTTTATTACCTTTCTGACTTTCTTGACCAAGCTAATTTAAGGCTAGCTGTTCTAGCTGTTCTTTTGTTCTTTGTCTAGTGATTGATAAACTCACAAACGCTTGGATTGCTTTCTCTGTAAAGCATATTTTCAAAATCTGACACGATAGGTGGATTAACAACAAGCTAAGCTGTGTTTTGGTATATTTCACTTGTGATTCCATGATTATAAATATTTTTTGTATTATTTTTGAATTTGGCGCCCTGCAATTCAGCGGTTGTTTACGAAAATGATCCCGTAAAAGGGATCCGTGCGGCAAGAAGTTTTAAGCCTATCCTGGACCTTGCCTTTGAGACATGCCTTAAGCAAAGGCCAAACTTGCCTGTCAATTGATATCAAAACAAATGTGTGTATTTCATTAATACCCCTGCCGAAATGTATACAATACATTGGTGTTTAGTGTTGCGTTTACTAACATTTCAATAACGTTAAAAAAAAACTGGAGAGTGGAGGTAAGACAAAGTGCTGAGGACAATGCAAAAGCATTAATCTAGCACAGGAGGTTGGTGGTACCTTAATTGGGGAGGACAGGGAGGAAGGGCTCGTGGTGATGGCTGGAGCGGAATGGGTGAAATGGTATCAAATGCAAACACATGGTTACCATGTGTTTGATTCCATTTGCTCCGATCGGGCCATTATTATGAGCCGTCCTCCCCTCAGCAGCCTCCACTGCAACCGAGCAGTCTAAGCGCAACTCAGGCCCCATTTAACATAATTAATTTTGATTACATTTGCAGGAGTATTGCAGAAACCAAATGTCATACATCTTAAATGGAAGACTTCTAAAACAATGGAAAGCACTGATCTCTAAAACTCAAAAATCACTGATTTGAAACCTCTGATATACAGCAATCAAAATAACTATGGTGTAGACTAGATGTTCAACAATATCAAAACAAAGTGAGGAAGGAGATAAGACAACGACCAGCCTTTCTTCAGTTCATTCAGCCAAACTCCCTTAGAGTCCATACTTTACTGCAGTGGGCTAAATCAGGGTCACACAGAGTGTTTCTTGGTAGTACTTAAACAAATCTACTAGTATACACCTCACACACACGGTTATGGGCTTAAAAAGAAGAGGACACCTGTTCCATGTCAGACATAGAGTTGAAAGTTATTACATTTTGAGTTTGCATCCCGATATTACACTTTATATACATCACAGAAGACTGAAATATAACAAAATCCGTTTGACATAGAAACACCGGATTTTTGTCTGGTTTAAAAAGATTGTGTTTATTAATTATGAAAACAAATATGAATAACATTCCACCCATGAGGCCACTAGGTCATTTGACTGCAGGAAAGAGCTACTGAAAACCCTGGAATCTCTCACCTGATCACCACCTGGGTAAGAGAAGGCCCTGTGCCAAACCTTCAAAATAAATCTCTACTGTACATAAGCTGAATGTTGTAAAATCAACTCATCAAAGGAGCTTGATTTTAGACAGGTGTTTCTAATAGTTCAGTCATGCCCTGCACATGGGATACATGCAGAGATTAGTAATAGACCCATGGCAATGCATTGCGAGGTACACGTTAGTATCAGCATTGATGGTTACATCTTAATATTGTGTTAACTAACCCCTGCAAGATGTTTTGACGAGGTGAGCAGATAGGAGCAGTTGAAAGACCTGCTGGTTTAGTTTCCCACACTGTTGGAATGAGACACACCTCTATTGAGCATCCACAAGCTCATGCAAATTAACCTTTGTTTCCAAAGGCTAAGCCAGACGTTTGTGTTCCTTCATCTGTCAGTAGACTCAAATGCTGTTCAGAGGAAGAATGTGAACCTGTTAGTCCAGCCACAAGGTATGACATTAAAAAAAACATCACGCAGCCTACAAGGTTGTAAAAAGAAGTTGTCTGTATGATTTATGTCGAGTCCTGCAGCATGGGAAGATTCAAGATGATACAAGTAAACTTTGCAGTGAATTGCCGGTGGTATATCATATGTGTTAAATTGAAGCTGTTAAATCTGACATGTTTTACAGGATTTAGTGCAATAATCATTCAATGAGATCAAACATTTAATGACTTTGTACATATGTCTTGTTCCTTGTATAACTCAATTATTTATGTCGAATGCCACACATTATGAGTCAAATGATAATACTAAATAATCGGTGCACAAGTCGAGTCAAGGGGAATGCATGAATTAGTTAGTTAGCTACAAGACTAAAACAAGGAAATTGAGGTTTGAATGGAGGTTTAAATTGAGTTAGTACATGCATGCATGTTTGATGATACTCCTCGTCTCTACACGCTAACCTGAGAACCACGAGGGAAATGTAAGAAAGCGGTGTCTCTGATTGGCCATAAAAACAGTCCTGAAAAAAGATACTGTACATTATGAATTATTGTAAATGAAGGGGTGTGTTTTGTATGTAGGAATGTCTATCAATGTGAGTTTATCTTGGGGAGTTTCTCCCATTCTTCTATGCAGATCCTCTCAAGCTCTGTCAGGTTAGATGGGGAACGTCACTGAGCAGCTATTTTCAGGTCTCTCCAGAGATGTTCGATCAGGTTCAAGTCCGGGCTCTGGCTTGGCCACTCAAGGACATTCAGAGACCACTCCTGCATTGTCTTGGCTATGTGCTTAGGGTTGTTGTCCTGGTGAAGGTGAGCCTTTGCCCCAGTCTGAGGTCCTGAGCAACCTGGAGCAGGTTTTCATCAAGGATCTCTCTGTACTTTGCTCCGTTCGTCTTTCCCTTGATCCTGACTAGACTCCCAGTCCCTGTCGCTGAAAAACATCTCCACAGCATGATGCTGTCACCACCATGCTTCACCGTGAGGATGGTGCCAGGTTTTCTCCAGATGTGAAGCTTAGCATTCAGGCCAAAGAGTTCAATATTAGTTTCATCAGACCAGAGAATCTTGTTTCTCATGGTCTGATATTCCTTTAGGTGCCTTTTTGCAAACTGCAAGCGGCTGTCACGTGCCTTTTACTGTGGAGTGGCTTTCGTCTGGCCACTCTACCATAAAGGCCTGATTGGTGGAGTTTTGCAGAGATGGTTGTCCTTCTGGAAGGTTCTCCCATCTCCACAGAGGAACTCTGGAGCTCTGTCAAAGTGACTATCGGTTTCTTGGTCACCTGCCTAACCAAGACCCTTCTCCCCCGATTGCTCAGTTTGGCCGGGCGGCCAGCTCTAGGAAGTCTTGGTGGTTCCAAACTTCTTCAGTTTAAGAATGATTGAGGCCACTGTGTTCTTGGGGACCTTCAATGCTGCAGAAATGTTTTGTTACCCTTCCCCAGATCTGTACCTCGACACAATCCTGTCTTGGAGCTCTGCAGACAATTCCTTCCAACTCAAGGCTTGGTTTATGCTTTGACATGCACTGTCAACTTTGGGATCTTATATAGACAGTTTTGTGCCTTTCCAAATCATGTCCAATCAATTGAATTTACCACAGGTGGACTCCAAGTTGTAGAAACATCTCAAGGATTATCAATGGGAACAGGATGCACCTGAGCTCAATTTCGAGTCTCATAGCAAAGGGTCTGAATACTTATGTAAATAAGCTATTTCCGTTTTTTATTTGGAATAAATCAGCAAAAATGTCTAAAAACCTGTTTTCACTTTGTCATTATGTGGTATTGTGTGTAGGTTGATGAGGAAAACAAATAATTTAAAACATTTTAGAATAAGGCTGTAATGTAACAAAATGTGGAAAAAGTCAAGAGGTCTGAATACTTTCCGTATGTGTTGAACCCAAAAATGTAGGTTGGAAGGTAAAACCAAATCAAATATGGATGTGAATGTAAATACTACATGATCATCCTCCATCAGCCAGTGTGCTTCAATAGGCCAGGGCAAAATGGAAAGAGTCACTCCACATGCTACCGTTTGAAATGATGGTGTAATATACAACACACTACTGAAATATTTGGGCTGGTAATTAGAGTATATTCCACTCATGAATTTGAATTTCATTGATACACTGTAAGTTGATGATTTTAGCTTCACATAGAAAAGTTGATCTTGTGCAATGTTACATGAGGCAGAAAGGGCAGGTAGCCCTTGGCTCCCTGAAATGGCTTCTTGCTAGTTACTGGTGGCTGCAGGTAGCTTAGTGGTTCAGAGCGTTGGGCCAGTAATTGAAGGATGCTGGTTTGAATCCCCGAGGTGACTTGGTGAAAAATGTGCCCTTGAGCAAGGCACTTAACCCTAATTGCTCCTGTAGGTTCAAAGGTTCTGAACATAAGACTCTGAACAGACTGAAGGCATTACAAGCGTTATTATCACGGTTGTCCTGAGTTTTGAAAAAATACCACTTACATCTGAAAAATGTGCCAAAGTGATAGAAAAATGCTGTAATTATCCCTGACAGCACATAAAGACACATTTTCCATGTTGACAAATGAGAGAGAGAAAAAGAGGGTGTGATCATGTGGGGTTCATACATACACACATACAGTACATTTGTGTGTTGCAGTTTGTGTGTGCGTACGTGTGTGTGTGTGTGTGTCTGCGTTCATTCGTGTGTGATTCGTGTGTTGGTGTGTGTGTGTGTGTGCGTGTGTATGTGTGTGTGTGTGTGTGTGTGTGTGTGTGTGTGTGTGTGTGTGTGTGTGTGTGTGTGTGTGTGTGTGTGTGTGTGTGTGTGTGTGTGTGTGTGTGTGTGTGTGTGTGTGTGTGTGTGTGTGTGTGTGTGTGTGTGTCTGCATGTGTGCATGTGTGTTTGGAATGTGGAGGGTGTGGTTGGAATGTGGTTTTGGAGAGATTTGATTGATTGAACAAAGTATAGAAGAGAGTGAATATGCTTCAGGCATATTGTCTATTAAGACTGATGGTCTGACGATCCAAACACCTTTTAAGGGGATAGTAAATGTTTGTTTGGATAGAAACCCATAGCTTGTTAAGCAATTGCCTAATCAAGTGTGTGTAGGCTCTATTCTCATTGTAACATACCTTGCAATTCTAAAGGGAAGAAAATGAGAAAATATTGACTGAGTCTTAAAGTTGGATCCATGTATAAATTCTTCTTATAAAAAACCTGCAAAGCATTGTGCACACTAAGTATCTGCATGGATACATTCTTCTTACTCGTATTATTATCTATTCTGATGCCTAGTTATGTGCAGTGCCTTCAGAAAGTATTCACAACCCATGACTTTTTCCACATTTTGTTGTGTTACAAAGTGGGATTAAAATGGATTTAATTGTATTTTTTGTCAACATTTATGAATAATGTACGAAAAATAAAACGCTAATATATCTTCATTATAGGATGCCATCTTTCCAACTTTCCAACAAGTCAGTTTGTCAAATTTCTGCCCTGGCAGAGCTGCCCATGTTAACTGTAAGTGCTGTTATTGTGACGTGTAAACGTCTAGGAGCAACAACGGCTCTAGTGTGTCCAAGGGCCCCCCCACCTCGTGGCAAAACATTTTAGTGGCCCCACTCTTGATGGCAGAGAGAAAAATCTATGTTTTAATGTTCATTTACTACAATTATACATATTTTGCCGTGGGGCGGAGAGAACATTTAGCAATTTTATAACAAATGTATTGCAATTCTACTCATTTTGCCATGGGGCAGAGAGATACATCTTTCAGTTTGAAAGAAAATTTCCTACAATTCTACACATTTTGCCATTACTTATGCCATGTTAATATGATATCTGAGTGAGAATGACTAATACTGCGTGCCCGATCGGTATTTGGCCATGATTACTACAAGTATAGCTGGCTAGACTAACTACCAATCCAAAAATGAACATGGCAAATTGTCAGCTAACTGAGGGACTGACATAACAAGAGAAAAACTGTTGATGCACAACCAAATTTCAAAATCACATCTTGTGTACTGTTCTTACTCTAAATAGTGAGTTCCTTTTTTGGGGGGACAAAGTCACCGGTTATGTCGGTTATGCCTGGAGCCGGCCCTGCATGTACACATTTCATACATTTCCCTTTTGGTTGGGTTTGGCATAAGGATAACAGCATCCTCTCATCAAATGACTCAATGGAAGAAATATGTCACACATCACATACACATTGAGAGGTTGTTTGTTCTCCTAGTGCTTTAATGGGTCTCTGAGCAAGCAGAGAGAAAAACATCTGCTACAATGACACCTGCTGGTGACTCAGGTGTGGACAGACAAATGAGATGGATAGCATCCATCGACAGTGAACGAGACCACACAAGTAGGCCAAATAGACATAAGGGGTCGACTTTCAGGGGCCGTTCAGGAATACATAACCCTTCATATTTACCACTTTAAACCAGACCATTTGTGGGTAGGAAAAGGAACTTACAGTTAGACTGGCTGTGATTCCAATTAGCCTGTTTGATAGGTCACTGTTTGGCAGGCAAATGATGTACTAACCTGGCTAGAAAAGTCAAATGAATGTGAGTGGAAGGCTGAAAAGTAGGTTGTGGAAGCACAAATCTGTCACAGAAAGAATAAACAAATTCCATGGTCGCCTGTGATGACGAAGTCTCCTCATTCATCTCCTCGGGTGACAGTGGAATCCACATCTCTGCTGGTGCCTTTGCTGCCTCCCAGGGTGTTGTTGGAATCCACGTCTCTGCTGGTAGAGACCTGGATACCGTTGGTGGCTCCCAGGATGATACAGCCAGGCAGGTCAAAACTGGGGCCTACATGGCTGTTCGCATGGCCACTGATGTAAGTGCTGCTGCTCTTGTATCCGCCCATTGAGCCCCGGACGTAGCTAGTGGTGCGACTGCTCTCCAGGGGGTAAGAGTTGTAGTTCATTGCTGGAAGTGGAAATTAACATTTCGGGTCATTGAAGTGAACATGGACTCGTGTTATTTATTTATCTCAGTTATTTGACCATTACGATTTACAATCAGTACTCAGAATTAAGTGAAACAGAATAGCTGTGGAGTGTGAGGACATTCACTTACAAGAAGACTGTTTGGAGATGCTGACCGACTTGATTCCAGTCACCAGCCTGGGTAAAGAGGTGGAGAGTAAAGAGAAGGGATCATAGAAGTAGAAGGAATAGAACAGGCTTGGAAGCTCTAACCCTGAAGCTCTAACCCTGAAGCTTTAACCCTGTAGCTATAACCCAGAAGCTATAACCCTGAAGCTCTAACCCTGAAGCTCTAACCCCGAAACTCTAAACCTGAAGCTCTAACCCAGAAGCTCTAACCCAGAAGATCTAACCCTGCAATTTGACAGGTAGTGGTAGACTCATGGATACACCACGTTGTCTTACGTCAGATTGTGTCACTCCTACGCGACGCTCGTCGCTCGACTAATCTTTTATGTAGGATGTTGAACACATAAAAAAAATATATATAATGATTTCGAAAATCACTCCGCTCTCGGTGTCTATGACACACTGGCTACTGCGGCAAACCATGCTCCAGCTAGCAGCATAGTGCGAGCTTGTTTATGGTAGATAGTTTGCTAGCTTGTTGATAAAGTTGTAAGTCACCAAAGTTATGGGACTGTTCTCAGAAATCAGCATTTTTCTGATTCTGACAGCTGGCACTGTGCCTCGCTACTTTGTAACATTTGGCCAATGCGATAACGGCGCAGAGAGCAATGAGTTGTGCTGTAGAACTCAGCACACTAATCACGGCAGAACTAATCACTCCCTGCCATCCAGGACCTCTATATCAGGCTGTATCAGAGGAAGGCCCAAAATGTTTCAGAAAAACCTCCAAAGACTCCAGCCACCCAAGCCATAGACTTTTCACTCTGCTACCGTCCATCGGCTCTCAGACCAACAGGCTCCGAGACAGCTTCTACCCCCAAGTCATAAGACTGCTAAATAGCCAGACTGCTAAATAGTCAATTAATGCTACCCAAACTATCTGCACTGACTCTATCTTGCGCTGACCCTATGCACACTCACTAGACTATACAGTATATACACACCATATACACACTCATTCACACACACTACATTGACACTCCCACATAAAACCCACACATATTCACATACACTACATACACACACACATAACACACACAAACATACCAACACAACACAAACACACATACTTACACACACACACACTTTTACACTCATCAGTTGCTGTAGCAACTCTGTTCTTTATTTTACTCTTATCGTTATCTATCCTGATGCCTAGTCACTTTACCCTGCCTTCATGTACATATCTAGCTCAAATACCTTGTACCTCTGCACATTTGATCTGGTACTGGTACTCCCTGTATATAGCTCCATTCTTGTGTATTTATTTTATTCCTCTTTTTATTTTATTTATTTTTATTTAACCTTTATTTAACTAGGCAAGTTGTGTTACTATTTTATTTTTAAACTCTGCATTGTTGAGAGGGCTCGGAAGCAAACATTTCACAGTAAGCATTTCAGCGTTGTTAGCATCCCTGCCTTTTGTTTCATATGAATTAATTTTGCAAGCAGACACTAGCTAGCTAACACTAGCTAATTTTCAAATTTCAACAACAAAACACCTTAACTAGGTGTAGAATTGGGTAGTGAAGACTTGCTCATTGAATGATGCTAACTGATGTGGCTCATGCAATTAAACGTATTTTCAGAGAAAGAATACAAGTTAATGAGAAAGAATACAAGTTAATGAAACAGCGCCCCTCTGTCTCACTATTTGTAGCCCATCTATCTGATGCTGTCTTGTCAAAAAGAGTATGACATTGTTCCAGCCCGTAGCATTGAATCACTCTTTGATTGAATGTAAGGGAAGCCAGCGAGCATTTGGCCTCCCTTGATTAAAAAATATATATTGAATAATAGCCAATGGTCCTAGCGCACAAAAAAAGTGTCAAGGGAAGCCAGTTTGACTTTGGCTTCAAAGCCAAACATCATTGACAGATTTTTTTTTTATTATTGCATCATCTTGTTGTGTCCTTGTCATCCGGTGGCTAGTTAAAATTGTCTCTTTCCTAAATTAGCTATAGATGGAGATAGGGATTTGGACTTGTGGTTTTACTTAAATTCTCTGCACTGGCAAGTTATTATAAAGGCGATTCTGATCCAACCATAAATTAATACATTGTGCCTCTGGCCTGAGAGGATGGAAGTTCAACATGTAGATATATGTAGTATACTAATGTTTACTAGCTGGCCTGGTGCATCGTTGCCCGTGAATGGAAGTTATGCTAGCCAGCAAGCATCTTAGCCAGGTAGCCTAGGACAACAAAAACTAAAGGTGTATACAGTATGACAGAGTCAGAGACCGTTTAGGCAAGATGAGAGAACAGAATGGCATTGGTGTTTCTCTACAAAATGTTTTTCTATTTGCACACACACACACAGAGAGAGAGAGAGAGAAATCAGTAGCATGGACAGCCACATCATGTTTAGCTTACGTTGGAATAAATCATTTGGGGTATCTTTTAGATGTCACTGTATTTGACTAAGCATAAGGGATTACAGTGGCTTGCGAAAGTATTCACCCCTCTTGGCATTTTTCCTATTTTGTTGCCTTACAACCTGTAAATAAAATTAATTTTGGGGGGGTTTGTATCATTTGATTTATACAACATGCCTACCACTTTGAAGATGCAAAATATTTTTTATTGTGAAACAAAAAAGACATAAGACAAAAAAACTGAAAACTTCAGTGTGCATAACTATTCACCCCCAAAGTCAATACTTTGTAGAGACACCTTTTGCAGCAATTACAGCTGCAAGTCTCTTGGGGTATGTCTCTATAAGCTTGGCACATCTAGCCACTGGGATTTTTGCCCATTCTTCAAGGCAAAACTGCTCCAGCTCCTTCAAGTTGGATGGGTTCCACTGGTGTACAGCAATCTTTAAGTCATACCACAGATTCTCAATTGGATTGAGGTTTGGGCTTTGACGAGGCCATTCCAAGGCATTTCAATGTTTCCCCTTAAACCACTCAAGTGTTCCTTTGGCAGTGTGCTTAGGGTCATTGTCCTGCTGGAAAGTGAACCTCCATCCTAGTCTCAAATCTCTGGAAGACTGAAACAGGTTTCCATCAGGAATTTCCCTATATTTAGCACTATCCATCATTCCTTCAATTCTGACCAGTTTCCCAGTCCTTACCGATGAAAACATCCCCACAGCATGATGCTGCGTGGTGGCACATGCTTCACTGTGGGGATGGTATTCTCAATGTGATGAGAGGTGTTGGGTTTGCGCCAGACAGTGTTTTCCTTGATGGCCAAAAAGCTCAATTTTAGTCTCATCTGACCAGAGTACCTTCTTCCATATGTTTGGGGAGTCTCCCACATGCCTTTTGGCGAACACCAAACATGCTTGTTTATTTTTTTCTTTAAGCAATGGCTTTTTTCTGGCCACTCTTCCATAAAGCCCAGCTCTGTGGAGTGTACGGCTTAAAGTGGTCCTATGGACAGATACTCCAATCTCCACTGTGGAGCTTTGCAGCTCCTTCAGAGTTATATTTGGTCTCTTTGTTGCCTCTCTGATTAATGCCCTCCTTGCCTGGTCTGTGAGGTTTGTTGTAGTGCCATATTCTTTCAATGTTTTAATAATGGATTTTGGGTGGGATGTTCAAAGTTTCTGATATTTTTTTATAAACCAACAGTGATCTGTACTTCTCCACAACTTTGTCCCTGACCTGTTTGGAGAGCTCCTTGGTCTTCATGGTGCCGCTTGCTTGCTGGTGCCCCTTGCTTAGTGGTGTTGCAGACTCTGGGGCCTTTCAGAACAGATCATGTGACAGATCATGTGACACTTAGATTGCACACAGGTGGACTTTATTTAACTAATGATGTGACTTCTGAAGGTAATTGGTTGCACCAGATCTTATTTAGGGTCTTCAAAGCAAAGTGGGTGAATACATATGCACACACCACTTTTCAGATTGGTATTTCTTCAAATTTTTTAAAGAACTTGTTTTTTTCATTTCACTTCACCAATTTGGACTATTTTGTGTATGTCCATTACATGAAATCCAAATAAAAATCTATTTAAATTACAGGTTGTAATGCAAACAAATGGGAAAAACACCAAGGGGGATGAATACTTTTGCAAGGCACTGTATATGATGTTGAAATGTTGAAGTTGAAATGGTGCTGGAATAGTGGAGGCAGCGCATGTTTTCTTTATGACTTGCGGTATCTCTCTTTGGTTCTAAATCAATAGTTGTTTAGTAGTCCGAAAATGTCGGAAACATTACCTTGCTTGACCATGCTATAGGTCATGTAACTAACTGTTTGTTACTCTCACACCAGCCTTCGCTTTGTCTCCCCCTCCTGTCCAGCTCATGCAATATGTTTTGTGGACTTCACCAGACAGATCTTGCTCTCCGGTTTTGAAATGAAACAAATGTGTGGTTTAATTTATTCTGCCACTGTCTTCTTATTGTCTCGGCTTTAGGCCTATATATCACCGTTGCAAGGCATATGAACTAACAGGTTATAGAGCAAACGACGCAATTATCACAACACATAGGTTTTAATATAGTTTTTTTCCCTGACTTGGAATCCCCAGTGATTTTACTCATGCACCGCTACTGTGTATTTTTTGTAATGTCAGTTGAGTTGACTCAACAAATCACAGCACGTATTGAAGGGTAAACTTCTTGCTTTTACTTCCTGGCCTGGGTACACTCAAAATTGCTGCCAGTCCACCCATTATGCCATCATTGACATCATTGACTTGAATGGGGATGCCCATTCTATTCATTCCTTTCTGTAGGGATATGATCAGTGAGCAAATTAACTCGTTGGTCATTATCAAATTCTCCTAATGCTAGTCAGGTCATTCAACACCATGTTTTAATGCTCTCATGTGTGAATGCTATCCTCCTTACTTCCTGTGACTACTCACTAATATAAAATAACGTTACATGAAAGCCTAACTCAGATCAGATCTGAGGGAAAGAGGGAAGGCAGCCAGTTCATTTGGGCAGGGCTCACGGCTCCTACCTGCTCTCCTCTCCCTCCAGCAGCTTCCTGTAAGTGGCGATCTCAATGTCCAAGGCCAGCTTGACATTCATCAGCTCCTGGTACTGGTGGACTTGCATGGTCATGTCCTGTTTGGCTCTCTGCAGAGCCACCTCGAGATCGTTGATGCGAAGCCTGGCGTCCTTCACCGCCAGCTCACCGTGCTCCTCTGCCTTAGCAATCTGGTTCTCCAGGTGGGTGCGCTATTGTCAGATAAATCATATTTTTAGTTGTGTTCCTATTTGTAAATGTTGTTGTTCTTACCGCTGAATATACCACCCTGCATACCACTGCTGGCTTGCTTCTGAAGCTAAGCAGGGTTGGTCCTGGTCAGTCCCTGGATGGGAGACCAGGTGCTGCTGGAAGTGGTGTTGGAGGGCCAGTAGGAGGCACTCTTTCCTCTGGTCTAAACAAAAAGATCCCAATGCCCCAGGGCAGTGATTGGGGACACTGCTCTGTGTAGGGTGCCGTCTTTCGGATGGGACGTTAAACGGGTGTCCTGACTCTCTGAGGTCATTAAAGATCCCATGGCACTTATCGTAAGAGTAGGGGTGTTAACCCCGGTGTCCTGGCTAAATTCCCAATCTGGCCCTCAACCATCACGGTCACCTAATAATCCCCAGTTTACAATTGGCTCATTCATCCCCCTCCTCTCCCCTGTAACTATTCCCCAGGTCGTTGCTGCAAATGAGAATGTGTTCTCAGTCAACTTACCTGGTAAAATAACGGTAAAAAAAAAAATAGGAGTGACAGTCTATCCACGCTAGGGGTGTTAGATAAAATGGCACTTCTGTTACATATTGACTGAGAGGCATGCAGTATGAGACACTCACCTGACCCTTCATCATGTCAATTTCAGACTGATATCTCATGATTTTACGGTTCATATCTGCAATCTCTGCCTTAGTGTTTTTCAGGTCGTCCCCATACTTTCTGGCTGACAACTGCATCTGTTCATACTGTTACAGAGACAACACATAGAGACATAACAAAACAGTGAAGTCCATGTAATTTAGCTAGCAGATACCTGAGATGGTAGAAATAGCCTTTGTTACCACAATTGCTATGGTAATCGAGAGAGGTTTCACAATGTATAGTTACAATGAAGTAGTGGAGGTGAGCTAGTCATGACCTCACACAGTGACATTATCCTCCCTCAGAGATCCTCCCTGGGGTAACTGTCACCCCAAACTATAGAACTTGAGATTTTATGGTTATAGTGGTTGCCTTAAAGCAAAATGCTCTGGTTCTGGTTCTGTTCTAGTGTCCACATTAGGATACCACTTAGGCATTCGACATCATAGGATGCTGGTGGGAGGAACTGTAGGAGGACGGGCTCATTGCAATGCTGGAATGGATATAATGGAACGGAGTCAAATATGTGGTTTCCATATGTTTGATGTGTTTGATACAGTTTCAATTATTCCATTCCAGCCATTACAATGAGCCCATCCCCCTATAACTCCTCCCACCAGCATCCTCTAATGGATTTCCATTCTCAGTGATATGCAAGTATGGACATAGGAGCACAGCCAATATTGAATCTCGGAAGGTTTACGAAGGCATGAGGTGTTCTGCGGGCCTCATGCCTCAGGGCTTACTTTCTGTGTGTACCAGGTCTCGGCCTCAGCTCTGCTGCTGTTGGCGATGTCCTCGTACTGGGCACGCACTTCAGCGACAATGGAGTCCATGTCCAGGTTACGGCTGTTGTCCATCTCTACCACCACATAGGTGTCCTTGATCTGGCCTTGCAGCTCACGCAACTCCTGAAGAACCAAGAGAGGATGAAGAGAAACCTTTAGATTTCATCCGGCATCTACTCTTCACTCAATTGATTCCAAATCCGATGGAATCTACAGCATAGGCTAATCCTTCAAATGTTTTCTGTCGGTCTCTCCCATTGCAGTATGGACATGATACATTACCATATCATAGATACTCCTGAGGAACTCAATCTCATCAGTGAGACAGTCCAGCTTGGCCTCCAGCTCCATCTTGGTCATGTATGCAGAATCTGTATCCTGAGAAAGCAGGACATATCTAGTTTCATGTAGGGCGGCAGGTTGGACCAGTAACCGAGCAAGGCACTTAATTCTAACTGCTCCTGCAAGTCGCTCAGGATAAGAGAGCCTATTAAAATGTAAATGTGCTTTTCTACTTCAGCCAATTTGTTGATGTTGTGGTAAAGCAACAATGCACTGCAAGTTATGCATGTAGGGGGGCTTCTAGAATGATTCAGTCTACTGACCTTCTTCAGGAAAACAAAACTGTTTTCAGACTCGTTACGCTTGTTGATCTCATCCTCATACCTGAGAGTGGAGAATAGAGCAAGCCTTTTAATCAAACAAGAAACATTTCTGACAAGCTTAAAATCAAATGATGTTTAGGATTAAAGATTTGAATGTATTCAATCAAAAATAAAGCTTCTTGAAATCATGATACTGTATTTGAGACCCAGATTTGGAAAGTAGTTCCACTTTCCCAAATTAGCATGCGAATGCTAATGATAATGCTTATATCCTGCCTGTTTTCAACTCTCTAGAGACAGCAGGAGCGGTAGAGATACTCTGAATGATCGGCTATGAAAAGTCAACTGACATTTACTCCTGAGGTGCTGACCTGTTGCACCCTCGACAACCACTGTGATTATTATTATTTGACCCTGCTGGTCATCTATGAACATTTGAACATCTTGGCCATGTTCTGTTATAATCTCCACCCGGCACAGCCAGAAGAGGACTGGCCACCCCTCATAGCCTAGTTCCTCTCTAGGTTTCTTCCTAGGTTCCGGCCTTTCTAGGCAGTTTTTCCTAGCCACCGTGCTTCTACACCTGCATTGCTTGCTGTTTGGGGTTTTAGGCTGGGTTTCTGTACAGCACTTTGTGACATCAGCTGATGTAAGAAGGGCTTTATAAATACATATGATTTGATTTGATTAATGATAATGACCTTTTCAGGGCAAATGAACCCTCCTAGTCAAAAATCTATAATATGAAGAAAGTACTCACTTGGTTTTGAAGTTCTCAACCAGACCCTGCATGTTCTTCAGCTCCCCCTCCAGCTTCATCTTCTCGTTGCCCAGGCCGTCCAGCTGTCTGCGCAGGTTGGAGATGTAGGCCTCGAACATGGCGTCAATGTTGGAGCGGGTGGTGGTCTGGTCCTGCAGGAGGCTCCACTTGGTCTCCAGCATCTTGTTCTGCTGCTCCAAGAAACGCACCTGCAGGGACAAAAGGGAAATGGTCAGTGCCATTGACTGAAACTTGTGAATTAATGAAGGAAGGAAGGAAGGAAGGAAGGAAGGAAGGAAGGAAGGAAGGAAGGAAGGAAGGAAGGAAGGAAGGAAGGAAGGAAGGAAGGAAGGAAGGAAGGAAGGAAGGAAGGAAGGAAGGAAGGAAGGAAGGAAGGAAGGAAGGAAGGAAGGAAGGAAGGAAGGAAGGAAGGAAGGAAGGAAGGAAGGAAGGGTGATGTGCATCACTAAGGTGTAGAGAGGGGTAGAATGCCACACATAGATAAGGTTAACCTGGTGGTAAACATAACCGATTTATGGCTTAACCTGTATATTGATCCTTGAGTTCTTTGGTTCTTTAGAAATAATGGGCCCCATTAAGGTAGGTAAAACAATAAGGGATGGTTGAAGCATGTAATCATTGTAGAGATAATTGACAGTTGATAAGCCCTGTGCATGAATGGGCTGATATATCTGACAGTGAACATGACATTTCCTGTTTGAGTGTGTAGGCCTATGGGACAATGGCACATTGAGCAAGAGAGGATCCTGTGACAAGATGGATTTCTGCCCAACAACAAATCCCTATTTGCCTACAACTTCTACTGAGAAGAAAGATTGTTCTGTGGACTTAAGAGTCAGTAACTGGTGTCCAGAAGGGTTTTCCGAACAACAAACCCTGTATTCATACAACCAACCTCGTCTTGTGGTCTCTCTCTGGCCCTATTTCTGTCTCCACCATGTCTCCCTTTTTTAGTAAGAGGGAGTTTGGTGATCCCAATTTATTCTGTTAATAACCAAGTTTGTCTTTTATATGCTTGCCTAAATAGTATGCAATAAGTCATAAATGTACAGTATAATCTATTTCCATAGTTTTGTACACGATGTACAGTGGGGCAAAAAAGTATTTAGTCAGCCACCAATTGTGCAAGTTCTCCCACTTAAAAAGATGAGAGAGGCCTGTAATTTTCATCATAGGTACATTTCAACTATGACAGACAAAATGAGAAAAAGAAATCCAGAAAATCACATTGTAGGATTTTTAATGAATTTATTTGCAAATTATGGTGGAAAATAAGTATTTGGTCAAAAACAAAAGTTTATCTCAATACTTTGTTATATACCCTTTGTTGGCAATGACAGAGGTCAAATGTTTTCTGTAAGTCTTCACAAGGTTTTCACACACTGTTGCTGGTATTTTGGCCCATTCCTCCATGCAGATCTCCACTAGAGCAGTGATGTTTTGGGGCTGTTGCTGGGCAACACGGACTTTCAACTCCCTCCAAAGATTTTCTATGGGGTTGAGATCTGGAGACTGGCTAGGCCACTCCAGGACCTTGAAATGCTTCTTACGAAGCCACTCCTTCGTTGCCCGGGCGGTGTGTTTGGGATCATTGTCATGCTGAAAGACCCAGCCACGTTTCATCTTCAATGCCCTTGCTGATGGAAGGAGGTTTTCACTCAAAATCTCACGATACATGGCCCCATTCATTCTTTCTATTACATGGATCAGTCGTCCTGGTCCCTTTGCAGAAAAACAGCCCCAAAGCATGATGTTTCCACCCCCATGCTTCACAGTAGGTATGGTGTTCTTTGGATGCAACTCAGCATTCTTTGTCCTCCAAACACGACGAGTTTAGTTTTTACCAAAAAGTTATATTTTGGTTTCATCTGACCATATGACATTCTCCCAATCTTCTTCTGGATCATCCAAATGCTCTCTAGCAAACTTCAGACGGGCCTGGACATGTACTGGCTTAAGCAGGGGGACACGTCTGGCACTGCAGGATTTGAGTCCCTGGCGGCGTAGTGTGTTACTGATGGTAGGCTTTGTTACTTTGGTCCCAGCTCTCTGCAGGTCATTCACTAGGTCCCCCCGTGTGGTTCAGGGATTTTTGCTTGTGATCATTTTGACCCCACGGCGTGAGATCTTGCGTGGAGCCCCAGATCGAGGGAGATTATCAGTGGTCTTGTATGTCTTCCATTTCCTAATAATTGCTCCCACAGTTGATTTCTTCAAACCAAGCTGCTTACCTATTGCAGATTCAGTCTTCCCAGCCTGGTGCAGGTCTACAATTTTGTTTCTGGTGTCCTTTGACAGATATTTGGTCTTGGCCATAGTGGAGTTTGGAGTGTGACTGTTTGAGGTTGTGGACAGGTGTCTTTTATACTGATAACAAGTTCAAACAGGTGCCATTAATACAGGTAATGAGTGGAGGACAGAGGATCCTCTTAAATAAGAAGTTACAGGTCTGTGAGAGCCAGAAATCTTGCTTGTTTGTAGGTGACCAAATACTTATTTTCCACCATAATTTGCAAATAAATTCATTAAAAATCCTACAATGTGATTTTCTGGATTTCTTTTCTTCTCATTTTGTCTGTCATAGTTGAAGTGTACCTATGATGAAAATTACAGGCCTCTCTCATCTTTTTAAGTGGGAGAACTTGCACAATTGGTGGCTGACTAAATACTTTTTTGCCCCACTGTACGTTCAGTTTTGTACACAATGTTTTGTACACAATGTACATTCAGTTATGATTGACCAAAGCAGGGAGCTTATTCAATGAAGGTAAAGGGAATGGTTATAGGTAACATTGAAAATCTGAAACAGATGACTGAAATCACCCTTCAAAGGCCAAGTTAATACAAACCAGTGGTGGACATTGCACTTTTGGGAACACTCCATTGGCCCCATTGTACCAGACGAGCTAAATCAAGCTCAGCTCAAGTGTATGAAAGTATTTGGCATGCACTATGCATTTGACCCTGTTGTGATAGGAACACATGAGGAACTGACCTTATCGATGAAGGAGGCAAAGCGGTTGTTGAGCGTCTTGATCTGCTCCTTCTCCTGGGTGCGGACAACCTGGATGTTGGGGTCGATCGCCAGGTTCAGTGGTGCCAGCAGGCTCTGGTTGACCTGAACAGCTGTGATTTGAGGGGGTCCCGTACAGGTCATCTTCCCACCTCCCATACCACCACCCACACCCATAGCACCGCCAACACCCATAGCACCGCCAACACCCATAGCACCGCCAACACCCATACCACCGCCAACACCCATACCACCGTCAACACCCATGCCCGCATACCCAAACTCCATCACACCCCGTCTTTGCACGGACCCCCCAGCCACAACTACCCTATAACCACCTGCTGCAACGCCCCCGGCGCTGCTGCCAACGCCCCCGTAGGAGCTGCGGACGCTGTAGCTCTGTCTGGCACCACCATACCCACCGGAGTAGGAGCTGCTGCTGAAGTTCTGAGGGGAGCCCATGCCTGCAGAGGAGGGCCTCACAGAGTAGCTGGTGCTCTTCACAGCTCTGGTGGACATGACGACTTACGTTTTAGCCAGTGTTACAGGAGGTGGTCTGTGGAGACTGAGAGACTCACTGTAGATGGAGCTCACTGTTCCCTGGCCCTCTTTTTATCTGGAAAGGGGAGGGTCCAATTGGAGTTATGATTGGCTAGCATTCATTGGGGATGAGCACAGAATAGAGGAATTCTGTAGGAAAATAATAGAGTCATGTTACATATTTACAGCACACAGATTGAATTTGAGAGAGTAGAAAACGTACATAACAGGGATTGAATTTGAGAGAGTAGAAAACGTACATAACAGGGATTGAATTTGAGAGAGTACAAAACGTACATAACAGGGATTGAATTTGAGAGAGTACAAAACGTACATAACAGGGATTGAATTTGAGAGAGTACAAAACGTACATAACAGGGATTGAATTTGAGAGAGTACAAAACGTACATAACAGGGATTGAATTTGAGAGAGTACAAAACGTACATAACAGGGATTGAATTTGAGAGAGTACAAAACGTACATAACAGGGATTGAATTTGAGAGAGTACAAAACGTACATAACAGGGATTGAATTTGAGAGAGTACAAAACGTACATAACAGGGATTGAATTTCAGAGAGTACAAAACGTACATAACAGGGATTGAATTTGAGAGAGTAGAAAACGTACATAACAGGGATTGAATTTGAGAGAGTACAAAACGTACATAACAGGGATTGAATTTGAGAGAGTACAAAACGTACATAACAGGGATTGAATTTGAG
This sequence comes from Salvelinus alpinus, assembly GCF_045679555.1. Lineage (NCBI taxonomy): Eukaryota > Metazoa > Chordata > Actinopteri > Salmoniformes > Salmonidae > Salvelinus > Salvelinus alpinus. The sequence continues at coordinate 45,684,640 of NC_092097.1, forward strand.
AGAGTAGAAAACGTACATAACAGGGATTGAATTTGAGAGAGTAGAAAACGTACATAACAGGGATTGAATTTGAGAGAGTACAAAACGTACATAACAGGGATTGAATTTGAGAGAGTAGAAAACGTACATAACAGGGATTGAATTTGAGAGAGTACAAAACGTACATAACAGGGATTGAATTTGAGAGAGTAGAAAACGTACATAACAGGGATTGAATTTGAGAGAGTACAAAACGTACATAACAGGGATTGAATTTGAGAGAGTAGAAAACGTACATAACAGGGATTGAATTTGAGAGAGTACAAAACGTACATAACAGGGATTGAATTTGAGAGAGTAGAAAACGTACATAACAGGGATTGAATTTGAGAGAGTAGAAAACGTACATAACAGGGATTGCCCGTCTCATTGAAGCTTTAGATGGACTTGTAGCTGTTTTTCCTTGTTTGCAGCATAAGGTACTATCATAATGCTATTCTGACTATTCTTATGATGATTTATTTATGTTAAAGTGTCAATGCAGTTGACCAGTGCAGAATGCATTATATCAGGGTTGGGGAGTATCTGATTACAAAACAACTGCAACTGTAATCAGTTACGTAACCTGCAAACATATTGTAATTCGATAACAGAGTACTTCTTGTATTACTCTAAAATTCAGAAATTATGTTGGTAAAAAAAAACGAATAATGACACCTTTCTGTTTTGTCAATGACATTCAATTCAGCCTTGAAAAAAGGTGCAAGTTATGTTTGTTTCACCTGAGCGAGTCTGACCACAAGTCAGAGACCACTATGATGACACACCAAATGCGTTTGATGGATCATTTTTGTCTTCTTCTAATGCCTCTGAAAGGGAAAGTAATCAGATTACATTACTGAGTTTGGGTAATCAGTTACATTTCTGATTACAATTTTGGACAGATAACTAATAACTGTAACGGATTACATTTAGAAATTAACCTACCCAACCCTGCATTCTATGCATCGTCAAACACACCAACAGTATTGAATTGTACAGAAACGTACAGCTCTGGGAATGGGCTACTGCACTGTACATGATTCAGGTGGTTAGTAAATTATATTTGAAAATATAATTATTTCGACATAAAAAATGTAGTGTTCATCTTTACTTGAATATAATTAGTACTTTACTCTACTTCACTTGTTCAACCAACCCAAATTTTCTTTTACATGAATTCAGCATAAAATAAATACTTAATATTAACAACTATTTGTTTGTAAAAACAACTACAAGGAAAATTGTGTTTAACTTACTCAATTTTCATAATATTTCCTTTCAACTTAAGAATTTTAAGTTCTTACAACAACTTGCCATGGCACATTTTTTTTTATGATACTTTTACACAATGTTGTAATCATGTTTAAATTGAGGAAAGGCAGGCAATGGAACAGGGATTTTTCAAAATAAGAGGCACTTCCTGGTTGGATTTCCTCAGGTTTTTGCCTGCAAAATCTGTTATGTTATACTCACAGACAATATTTTGACAGTTTTGGAAACTTTACAGTGTTTTCTATCCCAATCTGTCAATTATATGCATATTCTAGCATCTGGGCCTGAGAAATAGGCTGCTTACTTTGGGAACGTTATTTTTCCAAACATAAAAATACTGCCCCCTAGCTTCAAGAGGTTTAAAGGGATATCAACCAGATTCCTTTTCCTATGGCTTCCACAGGGTGTGAACAGTCTTTAGACATAGTTTCAAGCTTTTATTCTGAAAAACGAGTGAGATTTATCAAATCGCGTCAGTGGACTGCCAGATGTCCTTCGATTAGTTCATGCGCACGAAAGTGGTAGCTCAACATTTTCTTTCTCTCTTGTATTGAATAGTTTACCGTCCGGTTGAAATATTATTGATTATTTATGTTAAAAACAACCTGAGGATTGATTATAAAAAATGTTTGACATGTTTCTACGAACTTTACGGATACTATTTGGAATTTTCGTCTGCCCTTCATGACCTGCACAAGCCTGTGGATTACTGAACATAACGCGCCAACCAAATGGAGGTTTTTGGATATAAAAATAATCTTTATCGAACAAAAGGAACATTTATTGTGTAACTGGGAGTCTCGTGAGTGCAAACATCCGAAGATCATCAAAGGTAAGCGATTCATTTGATTGCTTTTCTGACTTTCGTGACCAAGCTACTTTGCTGCTAGCTGTTTGTAATGTTTTGTCTACTGATCGATAAACTCACACAAACGCTTGGATTGCTTTTGCTGTAAAGCATATTTTCAAAATCTGACACGACAGGTGGATTAACATATTTTTAGGAAAAAAATGAATTTGGCGCTCTGCAATTCAGCGGATGTTGACGGAAATTATCCCGCTAAAGGGATCTGTGCGCCAAGAGGTTTAAAAGAACGAAAAGCTCATTTCTATATTTGTATCAAACAGTTTGTTATTCTGTAAGGTGTAATGGATCATGATGAATGGATATCAAAACCATCAGACAAATTGAGGTTCAGTGATGAGACCACCCATTCTCATCCTTAGTAAGATCATGCATGCCACGCTTGACAGAGGCAAATATATCAAGCTACAATGCTTGCAGCTTGACCTCCAGTTAGTGCTAGCGGAATGAGCACTGTGCTCAACAATTCCTGCTAAAGTGGATAAAAATGTCAAGTGATGAAATACATAAAGCCATGTTTAACAGTAAGACACGATCAATGAAAGTAACTAATTAGAAAGATTAAGTAGATCTAATGTACAATAACAGTTCTGAATTTGAATCTTAGCCATTTTTTTTATGCTTGACTTAATATATTAGTGTTTGAAACAGTAAAAGTTAAGTATAGTAGTGGAACTAGCACAATATTTTTTAGGGTGTGTTAGATGATTGCTCATGAAATTAGTGCTTGGCGTCATCCTGCGAGACAGTTTGTCACCATTAACGATGTACCTTGCTGCAGCAAATATTTTGCATATGTAAAAAGGAACTTTATAATGCCCAGAACTGTATTAGAGTTGAAACAACATTTATTTCAACTCTCAAGTGTACTACCATAATATAGTCCGAGGAAATTCCATGAGTCAGATTCTCCCAAAATCAAGAGACGTATTTTAATATGACCAATGTGCAGCAAAAAATCTTCCACAGACAGACTGCACGTGTTAGCATGTACTTCTAGACATTAAACCACATCAAGTATCAACCACTGGCTTCCAGTTGAAGCTCGCATCCGCTACAAGACCATGGTGCTTGCCTACGGAGCTGTGAGGGGAACGGCACCTCCGTACCTTCAGGCTCTGATCAGGCCCTACACCCAAACAAGGGCACTGCGTTCATCCACCTCTGGCCTGCTCGCCTCCCTACCTCTGAGGAAGTACAGTTCCCGCTCAGCCCAGTCAAAACTGTTCGCTGCTCTGGCACCCCAATGGTGGAACAAACTCCCTCACGACGCCAGGTCAGCGGAGTCAATCACCACCTTCCGGAGACACCTGAAACCCCACCTCTTTAAGGAATACCTAGGATAGGATAAAGTAATCCTTCTAACCCCCCCCCCCCTTAAAAGAGTTAGATGCACTATTGTAAAGTGGTTGTTCCACTGGATATCATAAGGTGAATGCACCAATTTGTAAGTCGCTCTGGATAAGAGCGTCTGCTAAATGACTTAAATGTAATGTAAATGTAAATGTAAGTAGATGGGGAAGGTTTTTACTATCAGATATGGCGTGTCTGTGTTGATAGGGACTGAATGACTCACAGTTGTGGGTTTTAATGTAAACCTAATTGACAATCCATATCTTAACACATCTTAAAGTGAGTCATACATACTGTATAATATGTTGCAATGAACAACTCTCATTGATCAATTACATTTTACACAGACACCTTTATTGTGTGGAGAGTATCACATAGGCTATTGATTAACATTCCTCTCTTATCTGCTGACAAAATAGCGAACAGTGGTTGTCTCTAGTTTCCTCAATATAATGCCAAGCCCACCTTGGTCACATACCCTTTTCCCTGCATCATGAAAGGCAGTTCATGGCCCGTATTCAGAAAGTGTCTTAGAGTAGGAATGCCTTCAGAAAGTATTCATACCCCATTACTTATTCCACATTTTGTTGGGTTACAGCCTGAATTCAAAATAGATTTATTTTTAAACACACAACACCCCATAATGAAAAAGTGAAAACAGTACAAAAATATGTCATTGACAAACGTATTCACATCCCTGAATCACTACTTTATAGAATCATCTTTGGCAGCGATTACAGCTGTATGTCTTTCTGGGTAAGTCGGTAAGAGTTTTCCACACCTGAATTGTGCAACATTTGTCTGTTATCAGTGCTTGACTTGGACTGCTACTCATTTTGGTGTTGGTACTTTTATATTTAGTTGCAGGAGCGTCACAATACTTTTGATCTAATATTCTGTAAGAGAAACAGGAGCTCAAGCAGTAGAAAATGTGAGGTGCCGGTTACTCGGCTCTGGTGAGCTCCTGCCCAAGTCAAGCACTGCCCATTTATTTATTTTTTTAAATGTTAATCTCTGTAAAATTGGTTGTTGATCATTACTAGGCAACAATTTTCAGGTGTTGTCATAGATTCTCAAGTAAATTTAAGTCAAAACTGTAACTTGGCCACTCAGGAACATTCACTGACTTCTTGGTAAGCAACTCCATTGTAGATTTGGCCTTGTGTTTTAGGTTATTGTCCTGCTGAAAGGTGAATTCTGTGTGTCTGGTGGAAAGCAGACTGAACCAGGTGTTCCTCTAGGATTTTGCCTGTGCTTAGCTCCATTCCGTTTATTTTTTCTCTTTAAAAACTACCCAGTACTTAATGATTACAAGCATACCTGCATTGTAAAACCTTCCTGGTCTTTGTGGTCGAATCTGTGTTTGAAATTCACTGCTCGACTGAGGGAGCTCACAGATAATTGTATGTGTGGGGTATAGATATGAGGAAGTCATTCAAAAATCATGTTAAACACTATTATTGCACACATACATCTTATGTGACTTGTTAAGCACATTTCTACCCCTAAACTTATTTAGGCCTGCCATAACAAAGGGGTTGAATACTTATTTATTCAAAACATTTCAGCTTTTAATTTGTAATTAATTTGGAAGTCACATCCTGTACAAATTGTCAGTCTTGTACCTTCACATTTCTATCAAGTACGGTATATATCTTTACCTTCGGGCTTCACTTCTTCTATTGTTGACACTCCCTGTACTTCAGGTGAAAGAATGTGATTCGGTTTATCAAAACAGAGGTCGAATAGGGGGTGTTTATGTTTGTCCTGTTTCCGTGAGACACCCTCAGAGAGTGGGGTCACAGCCAGGAATCAGCCATTATTGTCAGCAACCCTGAAGCCTTTAGGGTTACGTGCCTTGCTCAAGGGCAGATCAACAGATGTTTCACTCACTCAGCTCATTATTCAAACTTGCAAACTTTGGGTTACTGGGCCAACACTGTAACAGCTAGGCTACCTGCCGTGGTTAATTGGTAGCTTTTAAAGAATGTGGTCCTTGTAAGAGCCTGACCTATTGTGTTTACATGCAAAAGGAAGTGGCCTTTTGTTTATTTAGCCCTAAGCAATGAAATGCTACTATGAACACCCCGACACTGTTGTCACAGTTAGACACAAAGGATGTGATTGTGTGTGTGTGTGGGTGTGTGTGTGTGTGTGTGTGTGTGTGTGTGTGTGTGTGTGTGTGTGTGTGTGTGTGTGTGTGTGTGTGTGTGTGTGTGTGTGTGTGTGTGTGTGTGTGTGTGTGTGTGTGTGTGTGTGTGTGTGTGTGTGTGTTTTACAACCTTGCTGCTTAGTAACACATGTTAACCCACACACCTCCCTGGGAAAGGCTTATCAGAGTTTGACTGCTGGGTTGAAGAGATAAATAATGACTCAATGAACTCAATAACACACCTCAATGAATTCAGTTGGGAAAAAATTATATAGCATTACATTTGTCACATGATTTTAAATCATTTTTACAGATCTGGTCGAGTGAATAGTTTAAACTATTTTTCAGTTTATCTCAAATGTTGGAAAATATAACTCCATTTGTAAACAGACTCGAAGTTGCACTGTGAAGAGCCAATGTTTATTTTGCCATATGAAAGCAACATGGCTTCCGTTTGTATTGGCCGTTGGGAGCCCTTATCTGGCTCAAGCCTTACCATGTTTGTCAAAAAGTGACCAATGACCTATTATTATTCATCAGGTTCATCCCTAAACAAACAAAAACAGCTGTAATCTTTCTGTGATCATCTTGACTTTGATAAATCTCTACTTTCCTCTCTGGCTGAAATCACTACATTCCTCATCTATCGTCAGAGGCCTGGGGTAATTTTAAGACACCCGTTTGACATCTGACCCTTCTCACACCGTGGCCTCCAGAGACGAGAGATGTTTTGGGCTTCACATGCAACACATAAAGTTTGGAATGTGCTGGGATAGACATGTACATGCAATGAGTGGATGATGGTGGGAGGGTCAGAAGACAACGAATTATAGCCGAGAAGAAACAGCCTCTTTACAAATATCAGAGGTTGACCCTGACCTGTATGGGGCTGCTGTTCCAAATAACCCTAAGGGCTTGGCGGTATGGGTCACATAATTGCCCTACAGGCCTCTCCCTGCCACCTACGCTTAGAGTCATAAACATCTTTGTCTGAAGTGGAGTCAACACTAAGGTAGAAATTTCAACATCCCATAATAGCAATGGGATGGTCCACAGGAAGGTCAGGGCCAAGGCAGAGGAGGGGTCATCACGGGAACAGGCAGGAACAGCTGCCCATTTGTACCTTGACTGCCACACCCTCTTCAGGTATGCCTGTTTAGGGTTGCTTGGCTTGAGGCTGCCTCTCCACGCTATTCAGGTGTACTTGTTTGGGTTGCTTGGCTTGAGGCTGGCTCCCCCTAGTGCCCCTTGGGAAGAATCCGATGCTTTAATATTATAGTTGTGCCGGTCGGCACGCGACTATAGTATGCATATAACAAACCACATACCGGATTTTTAATCTGGTTTTTTTATAGTATTTTCTGTGCCTACCTAGCTCAAATTCCAGACGTCAGATTAAAATGAGATTATACCGTCCATAAAGTGGATTAAAAAAACGGCCGATTGACTAAATTTGTAGGTACAGCAGTTTATATTAAATGTATAATTTATAGCTCACGATGTGCTACCTTTTTGTAGCGTTTCTGACAATGCTAACATCTTTTCAGCTGAATCTCAGAGTTCAGCTATCTAACCTGGTCGAGCAACTTGGTTGCTCGTTAACAACACAGCTGCTGCTGCCTGCAACAGACTGCCTGTCATAAGAGGCAGCTAGCTCTATGGTGGTATTCAAGCTGAGGTTAATCAATAAATGCAAACAGATACTGTATATATTATTGTACTGTATGTATTTTTTTATATAGGCCTATTGTAAATGTGTATTATTGTAGTGTCACCATCTTTATTGCAAATACAAATACACGCATAACTTTAAGCTACATATTCATTTTCACATAGGTAATAAACTGCCCATTGATCCGCACAGCAATTGATAAAACAGGACCATGTTTGCAAGTGTTTCTGAGCTTATGTGAATATTACACAGGTAAGCTAACTGTTACAGAAATCAGGAATGCAGACAGGCTCTGTAGACTTCTATAAGAGTGACTGTATCCAACACGCCGTAACCTGTTGTTATGTTGGGTGCCTACTGACCCCAAAAAATTACAATTCTCAATGTCATATATTGCTAAAATAAAGGTTTAATGAAATACAGGCAGGCACCACATTACTACAAGACAAAACAGATCGCTCAATCAAGCGTGATGGTCTTGTAAGTATATAAGCAAAGCTTGCTTTCATATAATAAAAAAAGCTTTAAAGGGTAGTGGAATGGGATTAGTATGTTGTGTGCAGAATCCAATATTTAAACTTACGGAACAAATCCCATTATTGTGGGAGCATCTCCTCTAAGAGTAGGAATTAGGCTGTTTGAGAAGGTTTGAATCCTAAGCAGCCTGCATACACATAGTTTGAAGTACAATACCAACATAGCTACTGTAGTAGGTCTAAGCTGTGTGCTGGACAACCTTGGTAGAGCATGGGTGGAGTAGTTATTGTGGTGCTCGTGAATTTTCTTTCTTTTTTCGGCTTTAGACCAATGCCTATTCTCACTTAAAACATCATTTTTTGTTTTTAATAATATAGAGTATAATATGGTTGACTGTAATTAATGTGTTTGTAAACCCCTGTATTGATTTTTGTGTTGTAATTATTGGTAAATGTAAAGCTTGTTTGATGTGAGAACCTGGTCAAGGGGTTTCAATAAAGGTAAGTAAGTAAGTAGGTAGTAACAAACTAATGAAGGGCTGGATTCAATCTGTATTGCCGAAGCATTGTGGAACATCCGTATTAAAATGTGAAGGTAATTTCCGATTGAGTCGACATATGTAGTATTTGCCGTGAAAGCAGTCTCCGCAACAGCGGGAACATCTTCAGCTTTACGGATTGAGTAGTGCCAAAAGTAAATAAGCTTTATTTTTTACAGCCCACTATATATATATACACTGCTCAAAAAAATAAAGGGAACACTTAAACAACACAATGTAACTCCAAGTCAATCACACTTCTATGAAATCAAACTGTCCACTTAGGAAGCAACACTGATTGACAATAAATTGCACATGCTGTTGTGCAAATGGAATAGACAAAAGGTGGAAATTATAGGCAATTAGCAAGACACCCCCAAAAAAGGAGTGATTCTGCAGGTGGTGACCACAGACAACTTCTCAGTTCCTATGCTTCCTGGCTGATGTTTTGGTCACTTTTGAATGCTGGCGGTGCTCTCACTCTAGTGGTAGCATGAGACGGAGTCTACAACCCACACAAGTGGCTCAGGTAGTGCAGTTCATCCAGGATGGCACATCAATGCGAGCTGTGGCAAAAAGGTTTGCTGTGTCTGTCAGCGTAGTGTCCAGAGCATGGAGGCGCTACCAGGAGACAGGCCAGTACATCAGGAGACGTGGAGGAGGCCGCAGGAGGGCAACAACCCAGCAGCAGGACCGCTACCTCCGCCTTTGTGCAAGGAGGTGCACTGCCAGAGCCCTGCAAAATGACCTTTCAGCAGGCCACAAATGTGCATATGTCAGCATATGGTCTCACAAGGGGTCTGAGGATCTCATCTCGGTACCTAATGGCAGTCAGGCTACCTCTGGCGAGCACATGGAGGGCTGTGCGGCCCCACAAAGAAATGCCACCCCACACCATGACTGACCCACCGCCAAACCGGTCATGCTGGAGGATGTTGCAGGCAGCAGAACATTCTCCACGGCGTCTCCAGACTCTGTCACGTCTGTCACATGTGCTCATGTGCTCAGTGTGAACCTGCTTTCATCTGTGAAGAGCATAGGGCGCCAGTGGCGAATTTGCCAATCTTGGTGTTCTCTGGCAAATGCCAAACGTCCTGCACGGTGCTGGGCTGTAAGCACAACCCCCACCTGTGGACGTCGGGCCCTCATACCACCCTCATGGAGTCTGTTTCTGACCGTTTGAGCAGACACATGCACATTTGTGGCCTGCTGGAGGTCATTTTGCAGGGCTCTGGCAGTGCACCTCCTTGCACAAAGGCGGAGGTAGCGGTCCTGCTGCTGGGTTGTTGCCCTCCTACGGCCTCCTCCACGTCTCCTGATGTACTGGCCTGTCTCCTGGTAGCGCCTCCATGCTCTGGACACTACGCTGACAGACACAGCAAACCTTTTTGCCACAGCTCGCATTGATGTGCCATCCTGGATGAACTGCACTACCTGAGCCACTTGTGTGGGTTGTAGACTCCGTCTCATGCTACCACTAGAGTGAGAGCACCGCCAGCATTCAAAAGTGACCAAAACATCAGCCAGGAAGCATAGGAACTGAGAAGTTGTCTGTGGTCACCACCTGCAGAATCACTCCTTTTTTGGGGGTGTCTTGCTAATTGCCTATAATTTCCACCTTTTGTCTATTCCATTTGCACAACAGCATGTGAAATTTATTGTCAATCAGTGTTGCTTCCTAAGTGGACAGTTTGATTTCACAGAAGTGTGATTGACTTGGAGTTACATTGTGTTGTTTAAGTGTTCCCTTTATTTTTTTGAGCAGTGTATATATATGATATTTAGCTCACAATTACAAGGTAAAATAGCAAAAACACATTGATTACAATCACATTAATCATGTGTTGGTTCCTGGAGTGATTGAGTTTTGCATTATTGTTACTACATCATTTATCTGTAAATACAAATAAATAATTACTGAAATAGGACTGTAAAATAAAATGTAATCAGATGTTCTTGTGTGTGAATGCATACTGTCTTAATCTTCCTGTGCAAGTATTCTAATAGAAAAGATGTGTCATCCAATTTATAAAAATGTAATTGTTTTCATAACCTCCATTCTAATCATTGGAAATGTGTGTTTTACTGTATTCCTATGTTCCTAAAGAGTATGAAGGTTGACTATGCATTTTACTTGTTAATTAAAAGGATAATTATTGGTTTTCTTACCCTGTAAGCAGTCTAATAATGGATATTGACTTGCGTTGGTTTTGGGCCACACATGCTAAAAAGTTCAACAAAACCAAAGTAGGATTGCTTTCTTATCTTGTCCATAGAAACCTACAGGATAAGGAAACCAATATATATGTTTTTAATTTGGGTGAACTATCCGTTTAAGAGGCTATTATGCTGTGACTATGCATTTGCAGTGGAGTGTTCATGAAATTGTTGTCATGTAGGGTGAATATTGGTTAAGTGAGATACGTAACAAAGTGGGACACTTACATTTTATGTATTTCTTTAAATGTGTACAATAACATCACCAACAATCAATGCCTGTGTGTTACTGAGGAAGTATGCGATGATTAACAATGTTTTTAATGGGTACGATGTCATTATTGTGGGCGTGGCATCCTGTGTAATGACACGCATCTCCAGAAACATAATGGTAAGTAAAATGAAATAGCATTCTCAGGTAAATAATGTTATGGTTAAAATAAACTAAAAAAGTATATTCAGTGTATCATTACAACATATTTTGTAATAGGATGGAATTGTGAATCAAAATGACTGTAAATGGATTTCATACTACTTTTACTGCTAAATTCTTTAAAACAATGTTGGAGGCAGCTTATGATAGAAATATGGAGATTATTCAATTCTCCGGCAACAGCTCTGGTGGACCATCCTGCAGTCAGCATGCTAATTGCACGCACAATCAAAACTTGAGACATCTGTGGCATTGTGTTGTGTGACAAAACTGCTCATTTTAAAGTGGCCTATTATTGTCCCCGGCACAATATGCACCTGGTGTCACGCCCTGATCGGTTTCACCTGTCCTTGTGCTTGTCTCCACCCTTTCCAGATGTCGCTTATTATCCCCAGTGTATATATCCCTGTGTTTCCTGTCTCTCTGTTTGTCTTGTTTTGAAAAGTCAACCAGCAGTTTTCCTAGCTCCTTTTTTCCCCAGTCTCTGTTTTTCCTAGCCTCCTGGTTTTGACCCTTGCCTGTCCTGATGCTGAACCCGCCTGTCCTGACCTCGAGCCTGCCAATCACCTGGTACTGTTTGGACTCTGACCTGGTTTATGAACTCTCGCCTGTCCCTTTTGTTATAAAAAATATTGGAGCTCAACCATCTGCCTCCTGTGTCTGCATTTGGGTCTCGCCTTGTGCCCTTATACCTGTGTAATGATCATGCTGTTTTATCAGCTTCTTGATATGCCACACCTGTCAGGTGGATGGATTATCTTGGCAAAGGAGAAATGCTCACTAACAGGGATGTAAACAAATTTGTGCACAATACTTGAGAGAAATAAGCTTTTGTGTATATGGACATTTATGGGATTTTTTTATTTCACCTCATGAAACGTGGGGCCAACACTTCACTTTGCGTTTATATTTTTGTTCAGTGTACTTAGAAGGATATTACCTCACCAACATTAACCCTAGCTAGCGATATTTATAACCACGCAAGTACTGTATATGACAAAAAAAAAGTTTATTTAGCTGTATTTGAAACAGTCATTGAAATTGAGGGGTGAGGGGTCTTTCTGGTTGCATTCTACAAAATGTCCACTAGAGTGTAGCATTGAGAATGTTGACCTGATAGGCTTAGATATGGTTCTTTATATTTTATATAAGCTATACAATTAAATATGCACCATATAATTATAATCAAGTATGATATTAATAATAATACATGATAATTATGAATGTTACATGGGCTCCTGAGTGTTGCAGTGGTCTAAGGCACTGCATCTCAGTGCTAGAGGTGTTCTTACAGACCCTGGTTCAATTCCAGACTATATCACAACTGGCTGTGATTGGGAGTCCCATGGGGCAGCGCACAATCAGCCCCGCGTCGTTAGGGTTTGGCCGGGGTAGGCCGTCATTGTAAATAATAATTTGTTCTTTAACTGACTTGCCTAGTTAAATAATTAAATACATTTTATTTGTATGAATGATTGTAGTTTATCTTGAAATTATGTAGGCTACTCTCTAATTTCTCCTTCTTTACAATAAATAATTATGTGCTAATCTTGCCAATCAAGATGTCCCAATTTGCCAGTATCGACTAAAAAAGGATGTAGTCTCAGGACCATTTGTAAGTAATCCATTCTGTGTTTAATATTTATTTGTTCCTTCTTTTGTATAGTGTAGTAGAGTTCCTAAGCTATTAATGATAGTATTGTAATATTTGTGTTGTGGAGAAATGACCAGGCAGGAGACGGGAGTACAGTTAGTTTTCGTTTAGTCAAAACCTCTCGTGCTCTACAGTTCCCGGGCACACTAGTGCGCATGTGCATTTCCTATTAGGTGTAGTAACGTAACACTGTCGTAATACATCACTACTTAGTAACAGCATAGTAACTAATATAAACAGATGTAGATCCCAGATACTACAAGTATCATATTGGGGGTTAAGACAATGGGAGGATTTAATAAGGTGAAAGCACATTTTCAGAAAGTGTCCACTTTACCGATACTCACCCTACGTGTGAATGTTAAAAGGGAGCATATTAATTAAGCAGGCCATTGGGCTGACTATGCATTTTCTGTAGTTAATGCATTTGTTGTCATGTAGTTGTTGTCATGTCAGTTGGTAGAGCATGATGCTTGTAATGCCAGGAGAGTAGGTTCGATTTCTGGGACCACCCATACGTAACATGTATGCACCCATGACTGTTTTTATTTATTTTATTTAAGCTTTATTTAACTATTTAATGACTGTAAATCGCTTTGGATAAAAGCATTTGCTAAATAGCATATATATTACTGCTAATACACAAGAATCACTCTCAAACAATGTTCTGCTTTAACCCCTATTAAAAGGTTTAAAAACAAACAAAATAAAGATGATAAATTATGTTCACCGGGATACCACTGGAAGGCATTGTTTGGATTTTTATCTACCCTAACAATGTTACTCTATATATTTATTACCAATTTCCGTTGTATATTCACTTTCTGCTTCACACTCATGAAATGTCTATTATTTTGAGATTAATAATGTGCCGAAATTATAAAATACATCAGCCAATTCAGAAGGGGAGAGATTAACTTTGGAGGAAGCTTCTTTTTTAAGGTAGCTCTCGAGACTAGAGTTTCTTTCTCGGATCAACAGTTATTATAAACTGGGCAAGCACTGCCTATCAGTCCACTGTCATTGGAGTGCTCTGTCCATAAGGTTTCTGGCATTTGAGACAGAATGGAGTGAGAGACAGAGACAGTTTCCCACTTCGGGGAGTGGTTAAATTTTGCCTACTTACGAATTAGTTCAGAACTTCATTGTTGGGGATATCAATGAAAACTCCATCGGAATACAAAAAATTGTATCCTTAAGCTTAGCAAACAACTCTCTACCTATCAAGTTACACGGTTGAGTGGGTGAATACAGAAAATCATGTTCAACATTCATTGGACCTATTGAACAGGGCATGGGGTTTGTTTCAACACATATTACGGGGTGGTATTCCTTTTATTCTTGACGTATGCTCTGATTAACGTGGCGATTATATTTTTTGTTGGAAGCTGTTTTAAAAGCATATAAAATGTGCAAATTTTTGTCTGACACGTTATTTTCCAGACCCTTTAGACAAGGGCATCCAACAATATTCAGGACCTCAGGGTGTAACCAAGGCATCCAACAATATTCAGTACCTCAGGGTGTAACCAATGCATCCAACAATATTCAGGGTCTCGGGGTGTGTCTGGGTCTTTATCTAATACTTCTAATTAATTTAAAACGATCAATATCCACCCTCCCATTTTCCTCTTTCCTTCTCTCAGATATGGCACAACTCGTGGTCATGGGATTGAGTAAGTACCATTGGCATAACATTGGCTCACACTTTATTTGTATAGACCGGATTTTCCATCTGTAAATGCTCTACAGATGGTCATACTATCTGTTGATAAGTAACTGTTTTCTAAGGTTACGGTTAAGGTTGGGGTTAGAGCTAGGGTTTGGGTTTGTAGATAGTTTAAATATTATCGATAGTCTGTAGATAGTCCATCTGTAGATGCTCTACAGACTATCCAAATAAAGTGTTACCTAACATTGTAGCAGTATAATTGTTTTAGCTGGGTAAGTATTCCCGAGCTCAGGGGTAACAAAAAATAAGAATAAACAAGTTCAAGTTGATCTAAGAACGATCAAGCTGGGAGCTTTCATTCTTTGACGGTTGTCCAGAACCCATGAAGCACATGAGCTCCTGTTGAGTTTCCCACATTCCTGTTGTTATTGCTATGAGTCAGTCTCCATTTTCTCTTCTCTTTTAATCCCTCTTTCCCTCTCCCCCATGGCCTCTCTGGTCTGAGGGTCTCCGGAGCTACTGCACATGCAGCAGTTTAAAGTGATAGTGCCCTCTGAAATCAAAGTTGGTCCGATTTTTTCGGACTTCAAAAATATATCAAATGTTGAGTCCACAAATGTCGCCATCTGTTGTGTAGGAAGTAATAGTAGGTTTGCAGTATCCAAAACCATTCTGTTTATTTGACCGTTCAAAAAATGGCAACTGCACAAAAACAGTGTGGGCACATATATATTGAGCATGTGAAGTAAATAAGAATGAAGTATTTTGTTATATAACGCATGCCATAATAATTGCATCGAACCTGCAACCTATTGGCATCACCAAACTCTTGTATTTTCCTTTTTTGCAGCCATTTCAGTAGTTGTTTAATTTGTGGAGTTTCTGACTTCAGTCGTCTCATTAGCTAAACGCATGCTCCATTGAATTTAAAGCTAGACATGGCCTGTATATAATTTCCAGGTAGCACTTCAGAAGTGCATTTGATTTGCACAATGAAATGAGTTGAAACATCTGACAAACTTTGATTTTGAAGTGGACTGTCATTTTAAACGTTTCGAAATGGCATAGAAGTAGTAAGATGAGTCATTCTGATTCCATTGAGAAGTTTCTCTTCCTCAACCATTAAACCATTCTAAATCACTGAGGTATAAACTCCTTGATATATGATATTACCAAACATAAGTACTGTATTATATGAGAGTTGTTCTGATGTAGAGGGGAAGCTTTGAAACTTGATCAACCATGAAGGTGAGGTAGAGTGACAGTATAAAGAAAACAATGGAAGTGTATGAGCTTTAGCCAACTGTGTGTTTTGTTATTTTGTTCTCTGGGGTCCATTTTGTGAATCCGCCCTAGCCAGGGCATACAGTAGTCTCGTCAGAGAAAGTGGTTGGGAACCTACTATTTTCCACTGCTATAAACACCACCACCTATTAAATTTGAGTCCATCTAGTTAAGGGCAGAGGTTTTATTTTGGAATGTTCTGTTACATTTCCACACACAACCAGCCCTTCATTTAATAATGTCTAAGATACAGAATATCTGATGTAAGTAAAAAAAAAAAAAAAAAATTTAAGTAAGTAACCTTGTCCGAGCCAGAATGGCCCATATTTCTGTAGCGTGAAGCAGCTTGACATACAAGTACACCCCCTGGACAGGATGCTAGTTTATTGCATGGCCTAAGAAGCCATACAATTCCTTGTGAACATAATTTGAGGCTAGGAAGTTGCTTGTTTATTGTGAGACTAAAAGTGTCAAGAGTCCGAGTAAAATGTTACATACTTTGTTACATACATATATTATGTAATGAATTACTGTATATGTTATTTCTGACACTCACAGTCCTATTCTAGTATGTTTTCTTAAGAACAATGGATATTGATGGGTTTTTTGTGTACTGGATTAAAAATTAAATGGCTCTATCTGTCTGTGTGACTTTATTACCTTTCGGGTGACACAATCAACACTCCTGCTCAATGAGATACAAACTAAAAAGATACCACTAAAAGATACCATTCAAGGTATCACAGCTATCTGCAGATATCTACTCAAGATAAGATATTAACTGAAGAATTTTGTGAAAATCACTCAAAGGTGACTGAAGAGCACCCCTTCCCTTCCCTCCCCCAACCCTATCCCTGAAGACAGAGAGACATATACACTGTGGTATCAGCATACCAAAGTCTTTGTGCACACCTAATTTGATTAACCTTTACATCTTCTAGGTGTGTTTGAGGGGTTTGGGTGTTTCCTGTTTAATATGGGCTATGGGGTCTTTCAAAACATGGTTGTACTACACTGAGTATAGAAAACATGAAGGACACCTGCTCTTTCCATGACATAGACTGACCAGGTGAATCCAGGTGAAGTCTATGATCCCGTATTGATGTCACTTGTTAAATCACTTCAATCAGTATAGATGAAGGGGAGGAGACAGGTTAAATAATTATTAAATCTTGAGACAACTGAGACATGGATTGTGAATGTTTGCCATTCAGAGGGTGAATGAGCAAGACAAAAGATGTAAGTTCCTTTTAACGGGGTATGGTAGTAGGTGCCAGGAATACTGGTTTGTTTCAAGAACTGCAAAGCTACTGGGTATTTCATGCTCAACAGTTTCTGTGTGTATCAAGAATGGTCCACCACCCAAAGGACATCCAGCCAACTTGATACACCTGTGGGAAGCATTGGAGTCAACATGGGCCAGCATCCCTGTGGAACACTTTCGACACCTTGTATAGTTCATGCCCAATGAATTGAGGCTGTTCTGATGGCAAAAATGGGGGGTGCAACTTAGTATTAGCAAGGTGTTCCTAATGTTTGGTATACTCAGTGTAAATGCTAATGGGATAACTGTTGTTGTTATCACTGGTTTATTCACAAATTCATCATAAGTCGGTCCAAAGAGGTTTGGTGTGGTAAAGTTAGCCATTCCAAACAAGAGGTGCAGGGAAATAGTTTGTGAAAGTTGGTCAAAGTTAGCTAACATATTCCATTAGTTTTGTTTAGCCCTGCTGAGAAGTGCATCCATATCCAGCTATTTTGGGGTTTGGCTGACCACGTATGTTTAAACTATGCAGCAACCGTTACAAATATGCCTTTTATGGGCAAAACCAGAAGAATGCCAATGCATGCTCAGATTAAAAACTCTTAAATTATTTTCTTCTTCATTCACTCCAGTCTTTCATTATTTTCTTAATTATATGTGTTTGTTTCTTTTTTCCAATTAAAGTATTTTCCCTTTTTTTTTTTTTTACAATGTGATGAAGTTGTAAGCTGGACTGTCACAGTAGTAGGAAGTACTTTTTTAAATATACAGTACCAGTCAAAAGTTTGGACACACCTATTCATTCCAGGGTTCTTCTTTGTTTTTACTATTTTCTACATTGTTAAATAATAGTGAAGACATCAAAACTATGAAATAACACATATGGAATCATGTTGTAACCAAAAAAGTGTTAAACAAATCAAAATATATTTTATATTTGAGATTCTTCAAGGTAGTCACCCTTTTCCTTGATGGCAGCTTTGCACACTCTTGGCATTCTCTCAACCAGCTTCATGAGGTAGTCACCTGGAATGCAGTTCAGTTAACAGGTGTTTTGTTAAAAGTTCATTTGTGGAATTTCTTTCCTTCTTAATGTGTTTGAGCCAATCAGTTCAAGAACTTTGAAAGTTTCTTCAGTGCAGTCGCAAAAACCATCAAGTGCTATGATGAAACTGGCTCTCATGAGGACCCAGAGTTACCTTTGTTGCAGAGGATAAGTTCATCAGAGTTACCAGCCTCTGAAATCAGCAATTAACTGCACCTCAGATTTCACCTCACAGAGGTGAGACACATCTCAACATCAACTGTTCAGAGGAGACTGCATGAATCTAGGGCCTTCATGGTTGAATTGCTGCAAGGAAACCACTACTAAAGGACACCAAGAAGAAGAAGAGAGTTGCTTGGGCCAAGAAACACGAGCAATGGACATTAGACCGGTGGAAATCTGCCCTTTGGTCTAATGAGTACAAATTTGAGATTTTTGGATCCAACCGCCATGTCTTTGTGAGACGCAGAGTAGTTGAAAAGATGATCTCCACATGCGTTGTTCCCACCGTGAAGCATGGAGGAGGTGTGATGGTGTGGGAGTGCTTTGCTTGTGACTCTGTCAATGATTTATTTAGAATTCAAGGCACACATAACCAGCAAGGCTACCACAGCATTCTGCAGCGATATGCCATCCCACCTAGTGTGCACTTAGTGGGACTTTTTTCAACAGGACAATGACCCAAAACACACCTTCAGGCTGTGTAAAGGTTATTTGACCAGGACGGAGAGTGATGGAGTGCTGCATCAGATGACCTGGCCTCCACAATCACCTGACCTCAACCCAATTGAGATGGTTTGGGATGACTTAGACCACAGACTGAAGGAAAAGTAGCCAACAAGTGCTCCGCATATGTGGGAACTCCTTCAAGACTGTTGGACAAACATTCCAGGTGACTACCCCATGAAGCTGGTTGAGAGAATACAAAGCTGTCATCAAGGCAAAGGGTGGCTACTTTGAAGAATCTAAAATCTAAAATGTCAATACATTTGGTTACTATATGATTCCATATGTGTTATTTCATAGTTTTGATTAATTCACTATTATTCTACAATGTAGAAAATAGATTTAAAAAACAACAAAAAACTTAAATGAGTAGGTGTGTCCAAACTTTTAACTGGTACTGTATGCTTCTCATTAGATGCACGCAAAAAATAGGGGAAATAAGGAACCGAGTGAATGAAAGCATGAGAGAAGAGGGAGGAGAGCAGGAAAGAGAGGATGGGGGTGTGGATGTAGGCAGGGTCTTGGAGGCCGGCCTGCGAAAGAGAGAGAGAGGATAGTTGTGTAGGGGGAGTATTAGTTCTCCGGTTCATTCTACCCGCGTCACTCTCTCTGTATCTCAGCTCAGTCTCCTCTCGCTCTCTCTTTCTTCTCCATTCTTTTTAACTCCTCCATCAGCAGTCATGAGTTACAGACCGTCCAGCAGCCACACCTCTTTCCAACGCTCCGCGCCCGTGTCCTCCTACCGGGCCGCCAGCACCTATGGCGGGGCCGGAGGCCAGGGCACCCGCATTTCCTCCACAGCCTACGGGGGCCTCCGCAGCGGTGCCCCGGCCAGCTCCTCCTCCTACTCCACATCCTCCTTTAAGGTGAGCGGCGGTGGTATGGGCATGGGTGGTGGCATGGGCGCCGCTATGGGTTTGGGCATGGGTGGTCTGACCAAGACGACGGCGGCAGGTGGTGGCGGTGGTCACGTCATGGGAAACGAGAAGGGGGCCATGCAGAACCTGAACGACCGTCTGGCCAACTACCTGGAGACGGTGAGGAACCTGGAGCAGGCCAACGGACAGCTGGAGATGAAGATCCGAGAGGCCCTGGAGAAGGGAGGACCAGACGCCCGCGACTACAGCAAGTACAGCCCTATACTGGACGACCTGCGCAAGAAGGTGGGGGTGTGAATGAGAAAGAGAGAGAGGGGGGAGTGATAGTGAGAGGTACAATATGGGGTCTCTTGAGTAGTATCACATTCAAACAAATAATAATACAGTATCATTACAAGAGTGATAGAGACAAAGAGAGAGTGACAGGGAGAGAGAGAGGGTTGTTGATAATGTGTGTAGAAAAAGGGTTAAGGTGAGAATTTTTTTTTGTCTTTTGTTGCTTTAGATAAGTGTGTTCATAGATAATCCTTATTTGATTAACCTATAAATCAAAATATCCATGTAATGTCACCAATGTTGCAACTTTTCTGTGAACTAAAACCCATATGGTATGAGAGATGTCCCTCCAAGAATGAATTTAAGCGTAGTGAAAATGATTTATTCACCGATTTATACTTTGCTTCTCACTCTTTCTGCCTTCATTTCAACATTTCTGTGATGAACCCTGCTTTGTAACAACTGCCTTATAAAATGTCCTAACAACTGAATAGAGGGTGGGGCAGATATCCCCTTTCCTTCCCCCTCCTTCCCTAGTTCCCTCACTCCTCAAACTAGTCAAAGACTTCCTCAAATGAATCCTTTGGTGGAAGCAGTGAATCATCATCAAAAAACTGACCAAAACCCATAAACAATGTTCCAAGATGGTTTCCAACCCGCCGGGTCACTCTCCTGGGTTACTCTGGGGCGTAGTGTGGTGTGGGAGGGACCAGCAATGTGAACCAGATGTGGTGTGACAACACACAAAAAGAATCCCCTGTGAGATTTGAAACACATGGTGGGTGTGCTGGTTGTATAACCATTATAGCTCCACACAGCACAGTCAAAGTCTCTGTAAACTACTCACAGCACAGTCAAAGATCTATGTAAGAATTCCAACAAGATCTCATGAATTCCTGGCAAAAACAGACTTTTGTCCAAAAGAATTCAGAGGCCCTCTATAGCTTATGATGGCACTCTTATGATGAATGTTAGCCTTGTTCCACTTGCCGGACACATAAAGGGACAAGAGTTTCCTTTTTTGTGTGATTCACACCAGAATGCCATGGTTAGAAACACACAGATTTTGGGGTGGGGGGGCGGGGGGGGGGCTCTCTTTATGGTTTTGTGGGGGACAGGAAGCCCCGCCTTTTTCTTTAAACAATGAAAATTGAGAACAGATTCAGCCCTAGAGCGAGAACTAATTTTCCTGTTCTTCCGTTTGTGGTTCCTCTTTTTTCTTAGAGACATGTGACGGTAACCATAGATTCATTTGTGATTCACTCAACCTGCAGTTTCAATATCACTCCCCTGAGAGTCTTAGATTTAAAATGGTGGTGATGAGCAGCAGATCCCGTGATGGAATGTTTTAGTTCTTCTTTTTTATTGCCAGCTCATCTGTGTATGACGCACACAATTATAGTTAGAATTAAGAAGTAAGTGGGGGAAAACATACAGGCCTACAGCTTTCCTCTATAACTGACATGGATTCAAAAGTTAAGTTAAATAAAGCATCATAATGCTCATGTCACCTGCAAACTTGTCCTCCAAAAGATTTAGTCTGTTATTGTCATGTATTCATTAGCATTAACAATCTTTTTCTCCAATAGGTCTTTGATGCGACAGCGGACAATGCTAGCCTGGTGCTCCAAATTGATAATGCCCGCTTAGCTGCAGATGACTTCAAAGTAAAGTGAGTTTACCACTGTAAATGACATCTTTCTGCACACTGGTTGATCCATGAATTTGTATACAATACAAGGGTTCATTTGCGATTTTGTAGATCGTCCCTCTGTCAAAAAAATCTATTTATCTGTTTAATTTCATACTGTACATGTGCTTCTCACAAATTCAATTGGTTTAAACCCACTATACACAATTAGGTAGTGTATCAGCCATTCAGTTCAAGGAAGAACTCTCAAGAGTTTGAGATATGCCAGACCCATGAGGGAGGAAGTCTAGTGCCTGTACCGGTATGCAGTCTTATCTAATCTCTCATAATGAATCTGTCATATTGGCATCTGCATGTAAATGTCTGATGTGCGTTTAAACTTTCCCTCCCAAAATTCTATTTTTATATTTTTACCCCTTTTTCTCCCCAATTTCGTGGTATCCAATTGCAATTACAGTCTTGTCTCAGTGCTGCAACTCCCGTACAGACTCTGGAGAGGCAAAGGTCGAGAGTCACGCGTCCTCCGAAACACAACCGAACCAAGCCGCGCTGCTTCTTGACCAAATGCCCACTTAACCCGGAACCCAGCCATAACAATGTGTTGGAGGAAACACCATACACCTGGCAACCGTGTCAGCGTGCACTGCGCCCATCCCACCACAGGAGTCGCTAGTGCGCAATGGGACAAGGACATCCCTACAAGCCAAACCCTCCCCTAACCCGGACGACGCTGGGCCAATTGTGCGCCACCCCATTGGTCTCCCGGTCACGGCCGGCTGCGACAGAGCCTGGACTCGAATCCAGAATCTCTAGTGGCACAGCTAGCACTGCGATGCAGTGCCTTAGACCACTGCACCACTCGAGAGGCCTCCCTCCCCAAATTCTAATAATAATCAAAAGTAGGGAGAGAATCAAAATTGACTTCAGATAGTGTCTGAGTCAACACATTTTGGTTGAGCAACTGACTAGATATCCATTTTCCCTTTCATAGTCAACTGAAACACGGCAGCCATTTTGTGCCTTCACCCCATCATTTCGAGACCTTGGGGCTATAAGGTTCAATCTGATATTTTTGTCAAAAATGAGATAGTCACATAAATGATCTTCAGAAGGTTCTTCAGATGATTGTGAAGTCAAATATTTAAATTAAATAAACTACTGTACATTTTAAATGAGAAAAAAAATGGAAAACTAGAAACGTATATCTGCATAAACCCATTTGAACTTGGCGCTATAAGGTTTTATCTGCAATCCAATCACAAGCCTAAGTACGGTCTAAGTACGGTCCAGGCTAGTTTAGCCAGCAATAATGGCATGCATCAAAAATCTTAAAGTAAATGATGTTGTCGCATCATTGTTCAGTGATGACAGTAATTTGTCTGTTGATCATAATACATTTCTTAATGTATATTATGATGTGTTCTGACTATCTTGCAAGGGCGAAATTGTAGTGTAGATATTGGGGGAACGGACGAACAGTAGACGACTTCTTGGGTATGACACTACAAGCTTGGCACACCGGTATTTGGGGAGTTTCTCCCATTCTTCTCTGCAGATCCTCTCAAGCTCTGTCAGGTTGGATGGGGAGCGTCGCTGCACATTTTCAGGTTTCTCCAGAGATGTTAGATCGGGTTCAAGTCCGGGCTCTGGCTGGGCCACACAAGGACATTCAGAGACATGTCCCAAAGCCACTCCTGCGTTGACTTGGCTGTGTGCTTAGGGTCGCTGTCGTGTTGGAAAGTAAACATTCGCCCCCAGTCTGAGGTCCTAAGCACTCTGGAGCAGATTTTCATGAAGGATCTCTGTACTTTTACATCTTTGCCTCGATCCTGACTAGTCTCCCAGTCCCTGCTGCTGAAAAATATCCCCACAGCATGATGCTGCCACCACCATGATTCACCGTAGGGATGGTGCCAGGTTTCCTCCAGATTTGACGCTTGGCATTCAGGCCAAAGAGTTCAATCTTGGTTTCATCAGACCAGAGAATCTTGTTTCTCATGGTCTGATAGTCATTTAGGTGCCTTTGGCAAACTCTAAGCAGACTGACATGTGCTTTTTACTGAAGAATGGCTTCCGTCTGGCCACTCTACCATAAAGGCCTGATTGGTGGAGTGCTGCAGAGATGGTTGTTCTTCTGGAAGGTTCTCCCATCTCCACAGACGAACTCTGGAGCTCTGTCAGAGTGACCATCAGGTTGTTGGTCACCTCCCTGACCAAGGCCCTTCTCCCCTGATTGCTCAGTTTGGCCATGTGGCCGGCTCTAGGAAGAGTCTTGGTGGTTCCAACCTTCTATTTAAGAATTATGGAGGCCACTGTGTTTATGGGACCTTCAATGCTGCAGAAATGTTTTAGTATCATTCCCCAGATCTGTGCCTCGACACAATCCTGTCTCAGAGCTCTACGGACAATTGCTTCAACCTCATGGCTTGGTTTTTGCCCTGACATGCACTATCAGCTGTGGGACCTTATATAGACAGGTGTGTGCCTTTCCAAATCATGTCCAATCTATTGAATTTCCGTGGATGTAGAAATCAAGGCCGGTCTGGACTGCACCAAAACAAGACGTTCAAAAGCGTCAGCGTCGTTCCGTGCATACTGAGGTGCCTACAGTGTTGCCTGAAATGTAATTGTATGAATGCCCTTCTATGTGGTAAGCCTACCATTTGTAAAACACCAAAAAAAGACGACGACTGACCGTGCTTACTGGGGTGTAGCCTACCATGTCGGCCAGCAATGGAATTGTATGAATGCGCATCCATGTGGTAGGCCCACCATTTGTAAAACAGGCCGTTGCATTGGCTTTATTAGTCCTGATTCCTGTGACTAATTAATTTGGCTATTTAAGCTCTGAATATCAGCTACCCAACTCTATCAGGAGTTATCGTAAGCCTATTTGTAATGTGTTTACCCAGTTGGAAATGCAGAACTATTTAATTTTTCGCTATGATCAACTTATCAAAAATGTACGGATACAAACTTGAAACCACTGATCATGACAATGAGGTGAAACACCAGCACAGAAGTTGTGATTGTCAATTCCACATTGTCCATTTTACTTTTACCTATCCTGTTTTTAGGATGTGTTGTTTGTTAACATGACAGCGCATTTTTATTTGATTGGGTGCCGTTTAGGTTAGGTTACTTGATGAGAGAAACCTGCAGGATGTAAAAAGTGTCCGTCTCATTACATCGTCATACATTTTATCTCCAGCCTGTAGGCTACAGAAAAGACCACATACTCTTTCTACCATATGCTAGAAATCTGCTACATGATTTACGTTGGATGATTTTTTTGACAGAACATTGGTGTTGCGCCTGCTGTGATGCGTTTCTCCAACAGCACCCTGGAGAGGCGCGCTGGGAATGGACAAAGTGGGCACTGCTTATCACAGGGTAGCATCAGGCTCACCTAAGAAGACCAAATGCCACCGGTTGATAGAAATTGTCAATGTTTTTCGGCAGAAGCATGTGAGGTTTTTGTGTTATTGGTGGTGCGTCTTGCTCAATTTAGCTCAGAAAATGCTGCCCTCGTCAATCTGCCGCCATAGGCGGCCACCTTATCCTGCCTAATGAGCGGGCCGGCCATGGTTAGAACCTTCGTAGGAACATTGTTAAATCTCTGAGCTGTTGAAATTAACGTTGCACTTGAAAACGCTCGTAATCTTACGCCTGCCTCAGACCTCTCGTAGAACAGCTAAGTGTGCACAATGATGTGCCAAATCTGTGATTTTGTGAATTTTTAATGGGTAAGCATTAGAATGACACGCCTCAATATTTGCAGCCGTATGTGGTAATATCTCTCTAGGACCTGATCCGCCATCAGTATTGTGAAAGAATTCTAATGCTACGGTAAGATTTGAATGGAGAAAGCTGATCCGAGAGCAGTGCTCCCTTTCTTTTGATCCTACCAGTATCGACACATGCTCTAACGACTCACTTAGCGGCCATTGTCTCTGTGTGGTGTTTTGGGAAACGCATATTACACCTTTGGCCATTGTAAGAAAGATGCATCATTAAAACACACGTAAGTCTAAGTTCCATCGCTATCGGGAAGCCGGGTCCTGTTCTCCCATCCCAGTGGCAATTTCACCCATGCTATCTTTGTATTATTCTATCATTTATATATTCAAATAGCTACACTTTTTTTTTTTTAACTGAACATGTCAAATTCAGAAGTGTCAGATAGAGGCTTATGGCTGAATCCAGATTGAGATTTCAGAGCCACAAGGTTATATCTGCTATTGCACCCCCCTAAAAAAATGATTTAGAAATGTCTAAGGATTTTTATACTCTGCACTTTAGGTACCTTTAAGGTGAGGGTTATGAAAGAAGAATTCACTACAAAACAGTTCAGAGATCTGGGATGTGAAAACGTTGTTGCTTAATATCTCAGAACAATGCTTTTCTCAGATAAAACCTTATAGTCCCAAGGTCACAATTTCCAAGTATTTCATGTCAACAAGGAGTGTAGTGACAGTCTCCCTATGCCCAAAGGTTTGAATCTGAGAATGGCATTCGCCAGTCAGTGGAGGCGGACATTGCCGGGTTGAAGAAGGTCATCGATGACACCAACATGGGCAGGATGAACGCGGAGAGTGAGATCGAGGCCGTGAAGGAGGAGCTCATCTTCCTCAGGAAGAACCATGACAATGTGAGCTATAGTATTAATATTGAATATCCACATCAAATTATATTATTTTAAAATTCATATTTTTATTGTATTTGAATAGATTGAAGACTAATATTATTATTGGAAGCGTCTCATGGGGGGGATTCTCAAGACATAACATGCTCAATTTGAGCTACTCCAGGTAGCGACATTGCATGCTAGCTCAGTGCTGCCCCCTCTCATTGATTATCTCAAATTGAAGGCCGACTGGGGTACTGCAGGCTGCCGGTAGCAACTTGATTATCCTTATAACTTCTTCTGTGTGCGATTTTAAAATAGTTGGTTCAAGGACATACATTTGGTGTGATAGAAGAAAATATTGGCACCATGACCGTCTTCTGAATTTTTTTTTTTTTACATGAATATTGCCAACGAAGATTGCTATTTTCCCGAAAACAACAGCCTGCAGTACCTTGGTCGGCCTTTAACTTCATGGCTTCAATGAGACGCGGCAGTTGTTCTCTCCTGATTGAGATTGAATGTCCATGTCAAACAATAGAAGATTTGCATGAAATAGAACATTTCCAGACTAGATTTAAGAATGATATAATCCAGGAAGAATGATGATAACGTGATAACAAAATCAGACTAACCTAATCACTAGCTATGAACTTTTCACATTTCACAGTTGGTAAATTTTGGAATGCCTTACTATTTCTCATGTCTCTGTCTCTCTCTCTCTCCCCCTTCCCTTCTTCCCTCTCTCCAACAGGAAGTGATGGAGATGAGGAACCAGATCACTCAGTCGGGGGTGCAGGTGGACGTGGACGCCCCCAAGGGTCAGGACATGTCACTGGTCATGGAGGAGATGAGGGCCAAGTACGAGAAGATGGCTCTGAAGAACGCAGAGGACCTCAAAGTGTGGCACGAAAACCAGGTTTGCCCATCCTATCTTTACATTGTTCAGAAGGAAAGAAGGATGGATATGTTCTTATCATTACTTCATACATACTAACATTACACACCACATAAAGTCCGGGTTTGGCTGGGGTAAGAATAAATAAGAATTTGTTCTTAAATGACTTGCCTATTTAAATAAAGGTTTAATAAAATAAAATAAGTTAATAAAAATAAAGCCTATAATACTCCGTTTTTGATCCGCATTTGGAATTGAAATGGACTACCTCACACCCACAGGCCAATATAAAAATGTGTATTTGCAAAAAGTGTAGCTTTCCAATAAAAACCAGTATCATATCTGGGTAGTCTAGTCACACAACAAAAGCCTGAACTACAAAACATGAATTCACCTCTCAAGTTGACTCAGCTTCTCTCCCTCTCATCTCTCTCCCTTTGTGCTGTGGTATAGATCTCAGACGTGCAGGTGCAGGTATCACAGAACACAGAGGCCCTGCAGGGGGCCCAGGTTGAGATGAGTGACCTACATAGACAGCTACAGACCCTCGAGATTGAGCTGGCGTCCCAACAGAGCTTGGTAAGGACATTCTTTCAATATGATGATAACATATTTCAGTTAAATTCCTATATTCCACAGAGCAGAAATGGAACTGATAGTAACCCCAGTATGTCCTCTATGTCCAACAGAGGAGGCTGGTGGGAGGAGCTATGGGTGGATGTGCTCATTGTAAGGGCTGGAATGGAATTAATGGAATGGTATCAAACATATGGAAAACACATTTGACTCCATTCAGTGTATTCCGTTCCAGTCAATACAATGAGCCTGTCCTCCTATAGCTCCGCTCACCATACCTTAGCCATACCTTCCATATCTCCAAATTCCAACATTCTAATAATCCCAATGTCATTCAACAACATTCCCAAAATTCTCCTCTTATTTCAAACAGAAATCCTCCTTAGAGGACACCTTGCATAACTTGGAGATGCGTTCCAACATGGAGGTGGAGAAGTACAATGCCATCCTCATCCGTCTGGAGGGCGAGCTGACCAACCTGCGGGGTAACATCCAGCATCAGGGCCAGGAGTATGAGGCCCTGCTCAACATGAAGATGAAGCTGGAGGCCGAGATCGCCACCTACAGGAGCCTGCTCGACGGAGGGGACTTCAAGTGAGTGGACGAGGGGATGAGGGAGATTGGTTCAATCCTAAATCGACCCATAGACCAATTAGATAGGTATAAGCATTATGTTCATAGCTCCACCTTCCACCTTGATAGGCCAGGTGGAAGTTTCATCATATTGGTTATTTCAATCAAATCTTCTCAGATCTCCACAAGTGCATGTGACATAGAGCCTGAAGGTTGATTTGGGATTGGGCCATTGACTGACTATTGGGGTGCATCTTAATAGTCTAAACTGGCTTCCTCTCATCTTGATTTGTTTTCTTCATGTGCACTGATTTACAGACACATGGATAGGTGGATGTTAGGCAGACTTTTCGCAATCCAGTTCGTTGACATCAGTGAAGGAAAGAAGGCGAGAACGAGAGGAAGCAACTTTATACTATTGAGATGCACCCTTAGCTCCGAGATGGGTTGAGATGATTGAGATTAAATACATGTTTTATTTTTAATCAGTTATCACGCAAGAATAAGAACAAATAGTTGAGGATCAAATTCTTGATTCAATCACAGCTATGCTTCAAGCTCAACTACCACAATACGCCATGGTGCGTGGATCAAATCAAATCTATGGAGTTGAAACAGGATATAATGAGATCGTGAGGTGGGGGTGACATTTACCATGAGTCAAATTCTTGGAAGTTGTGACAAAGTCAAATGGCAGAAACACAAAATGATTTTGGACACATCTGCAGCAAGTAGGCCTTGCTGCAGAGCTTGAAGCAGAGCTGCCATATCTGTCGGAGCCATCTTACTAATGTGAGTGGATGAGGTAGTTTGACGCCATCTACAGTATAAACCAGGTATAGCATGATTGTTTGTCCTGTTAATGAATGAATGTCCTGTTTTTTAATACCTATTTTTTCTATTCCAGGCTCCAAGACGCTATGGATGAACTGAAACCCTAAAGGAATGAGGCGGGACAAAAGTGATGACCAACTGTCAACTTCATGGAGAGAGATACCCACAGACACGGAGGAGTCAAACCCATCAAATGGGCATAACCATGTCATAAAAATAAAACCTTGATGCAATGGTTTATCATTTAACGTGTTGTTTCTCATATTTATACCTAAACACTGCACCGAGCCCATTTTTTATTTTACCAGGCAAGTCAGTTAATAAGAACAAATTCTTATTTTCAATGACGGCCTAGGAACACTGGGTTAACTGCCTTGTTCAGGGGAAGAACAACAGATTTTTACCTTGTCAGCTCGGGGATTTGATCTTGCAACCTTTCAGTTACTAGTCCAACACTCTAGTCCAACCACTAGGCTACCTGCCACCCCATTAAACTGAGCCTATTGAACTGAGCCTATTGAACCGAGCCCATTGAACCGAGCCATTTGCAAGATTTTAGGAAAGCTTAAAATGTATCTTCTTTATGTGATGGATAGAAAACTGTAATTCCCTTTTTAAAATATGATTTATTTTTTTATAGTACGAAGCACGGGCAATCAAAAAGTCCCAAACTCACAAACACCCCTTGTGTAGCAATAGAATAAATACAAGAAAAGTTACAAATAACTAAAAGCCATCATCACACATGATGCATGACATAGTGTAGGGTTAGTAACAGAAGAAGATAAAAATGATTAAACTGACAGAAATATTGTCCTGAAATTACCTCAATGTACAGAAAGAGGCACACATCCCCAAACCCATGAACAAAAGCTTATAGGATATTGCAAAAGCATATCACCCTAAAACCAAGGATGGTGTGGCTTAATAATGAGAGAAGAAATTGATGAATATTTATCATATGTGTATAACAATATAGTCAACATTTAAACCAACAGGTGAGGTAAACAATTAGCAATTAAACATTCATAAAGTCTTTAATTAAATCACAGCACATACAATAAAATAATTAATTATAACTTATTGTGAATAGGCTATAGAGAAGAATGCTTTAGGAAGAAATTGATGCTTGTGCTCTTATTGAATTTAGGTAGGCTACTCAGTTACACTACATTATTGCTATTATAAACTGGTTGCCAATGTAATTAGAGCAGTAAAAATACGTTGTTTTGTCACAACAGTGGTATAAGGGCCGATATATCACGGCTGTCAGCCAATCAGCAGTCAGAGCTCGAACCACCCAGTTTATAATAGGCAATAAATAAGAAAGACCATAGTGCAATACATAGTTTATGCGTAGCTCCTTATTGTGAAGGCCAGCACGTTATGTCATCAATATACAGTATCTGCAAGCTGTCTCTCAAATAGCCTACCACATTACTGCAGTCAAATAGTTTTGAAGAAGTAAAAGAGAAAGAATGCACTTCTTCAGAATATTGATCTGTTTTTGGCAAGGGCTGCAAACAGTCACGGTCATTATATAGGGAAAACCAGCTGCATGGCGAGCACCTATGCCTATCTCCCAGACAAGTAAAACACTTTTTATGCTTGCTTCGAGGTAAACAACATTGATCCTCCTACATGGGCCCCCGCTGCTCAAGATGACTGTGTGTGCTCTCTATCTCTGTGGCAGACGTGAGCAAGACTTTTAAACGTGTGAATACTCTCAAAACTAGACCAGCTGGTTTAAGGACAGATTCAACCTCTCCCTGTCCTAATCTGTAATCCCCACATGCTTCCACCATTGTTCCTGCACCCTGGCAAACAAAGGTAACCTGCCTAAATGACTATCGCCCTGTGGCACTCACTTCTGTCATCATGAAGTGCTTCGAGAGGCTGGTAAAGGACCACATCAGCTCCACCTTACCTGACACCCTGGACCCACTACAATTTGCATACCGCACCAAAAGATCAACGGACAACGCAATCGCCATTGCACTGCACACAGGCCTATCCCACCTGGACAAGCGGGTGTGAAAATGATGTTCATTGACTGAAGATGTAAGGAGGGGCTTATTACAGTTGTATTCCAGCCACTAGGGGGTACATGGGTGAAGCCCATGGGAAATGAAGAAGAACATTTTAAATGGACTGGGGGAGCTGTTACATTGTGCTGACATGGTTAAAATTCAAGTAAACAGTACCTTTCGCGTTGAAATGTACATTATAAGCTCATAGATAAAGGTAAGAAATTTGGAGGCACAGCTGAGATTTATTTTCATGTGAGCACCGGCCCATATTCCTTGAATGGACAATGAGTGAGAGACATTGGGAGAGTTGCTAGCTAGCTAACCATAGCTGGCTAACCACTGAACGAACTTTTGCTATCTTGCCATTGCCTGCATCGTCGTTATTGCCACGTGAGTAGGGCAATATGAGTCGAGAGTGGGAAACGTTGTTGGATGAAATTGAACAGAGTTTATGGACTTTAACTGAGGACAATTTACGGCACCTGTGTGTACGTTGTGGAATAGGAAATGTAGATGACTCTGAATTAAAAGGAAAGAGCCGTCGCGCGTTGCGGCGCAAACTGATTGAAGATTACTGTGAGAAGGAGGATTTAATGGAATCAGAGGATGAGGGGATGTCATGGCTGCTTCAAGTGAAAAACGAAATCAAAGTAATATCAGACTCGGAGGATGCTGCAAAAAGTCTGCCTACAAGCCCCAGCCAGTCGGCGCCAACGATGCAAGTGAACAACGAACCCAGTGGAGAGACAGAAGCTGTTGCAGGATGAAAAGAGGAGGGAGGGGCTCCCCCGCCCAGCAGAGAGGTGGCCCCAGCTCCAGAAAGGCACACACCACAGAGAGAGTGTGGAGTGAGTATGCCCAGTCATAAAGACTGATAAGAGATCAGAATCAGAAAGATAATCTCAGCTTCAACAGCCTAGAACATCAGATTGAAAATCGACTGAGAAAAGGATACAGTGAATTAGAAATCACAGAAGCCGTAATCAGAGCTGTGAGCCCAGGGCTTAAGATGAGGAGTTATCTGGAGGGGAAAACAGACATGACACCCTAAGGCAAATCTTGGGGACACATTATGCAGAGAAGGATGCCACTGAACTGTATCACAAGTTGACTAAGACAACACAAGAGTCTGCCTTGGACTTCCTAGTCCGAGGCAGAAAGACAGAAAGTGTTATCAGCCTCGTGCCCTATCAGGACTGAAATATGGCACAGAGTTAGTCAAGAGCCAATGCCTACAGGCCATTGTTACTAGATCAACAAATTATGTCTTGAGTGGAGTGCTTGAGAAAATGCAAATTGCCCAGGGCAATGAAAGCAAACGCATGCAAAAGGCCATGGTTTCAGGTAAGTTCACCCCTACTGGAGTGAACGCAGTACAGAGTGAGGATAAATAGGATAGTGGAGAGGAATGTGACCAGGCAGAACCCCTACAGACCACAGTCTGAAAACAAAATAAATACAATCTCCTCCTGAGTAAAATTGATGCGAGCAATGAAGCAATCAAAGAACTGACCTGACAGGTAACATCATTAGTACAGTCGGTGCAGGGCCAGAGTGACAGTTCAGTTAGGAATCGCTCCAACAGAAAACCATGTACAACCAAAAGAGAGAGAAGAAAATGCAAAAGTTATCAGACTGGTCATCAGACTGGTCATCTGACTGGTCATCTGACTGGTCAACAGACTGGTCAACAGACTGGTCAACAGTGATAGCCATTGGGCAGTAGGATGTAGGATCAGGGGCAAAGCACATTCATCAGGAAACGCCTGGGGGTCACCACCATGGAACGCAGAGTGACCTCAGATACATCTAGTTCCATCCAGTGTTGTAGCGGCTGCAGGGCAAAGGGAGAGAGAACCTCAGAGTTGAAGTTGTGTTCATTGGGTCATAAAGCTGCCTATTGTTCTGAAGTGTGCCAACAGGATCATTGGAAACAGTACCAACCTACATGTAAGACTAAGACTGCCCGCAAAAGGAAAGACCACAACTCATCTTGTCCCATGAAACAGAGAGAGTGGGGGCCAACTACTCCAGCTATCCCAGGACATTGTAATGTAGCACAGCTCATTGGAATTTCTTTTAAAGTGTGGTGTTATATGGAGCGCGTAAAGACACAAGCACTTTGGGACACTGGCTCAGGTATCCATCATAAGTGAGGAATGGAGAAGACGGTATTTGCCACACACACAATTAGACCACTGGCAAAAATCAAGTTGACGTTGCAGTAGTGAATACTACCATTATGACATTACCTTACCAAGACAAACAGTGATAGCGACATTACAGAGATTGCTAGTGTCACCCGGTTCCTGTGCCCAGTGGAGAAAAGGTTACTGTAGCACAGGTTCATGAGAGATCCCCACCGGAGCCCTGACACCAGTCACAGAGTGATGGGACCCACCTGTAGATGCACAGCAATAGAGCCATGAAGAACAAGAATTAGTCAAACAGATGCTCAGAGAAGAATCTGCCATTTTTGCCAAAGATGACATGGACATAGGGTGCATTGAAACTCTCCAAATGGAGATAACATTGACTGATAACATCCCAGTGTCAAAGAGATACAATGGAGTGCCACGCCCCTTGTATGCTGAGGTGAAAAGCCACCTCCAGGGGCTCTTGAACTAAAACTTAATCATACACATCACCTCTGGTCTGTGTACGGAAAGAGGAGTCCAGAAAATACA
This sequence comes from Salvelinus alpinus, assembly GCF_045679555.1. Taxonomy (NCBI): domain Eukaryota; kingdom Metazoa; phylum Chordata; class Actinopteri; order Salmoniformes; family Salmonidae; genus Salvelinus; species Salvelinus alpinus. The sequence continues at coordinate 45,718,315 of NC_092097.1, forward strand.
CTTCCTTCAGCACTCCTTGGGCCTTTATGAATGGAGCATAATTCCCTTTGGCTTATCAAACTGCCTTCCAACGAAGCATGGAGAAAAGTTTAGAGGGTATAAGAGATACCATATTTGGATGATGTGCTTGTTTTTAGTCAGTCATTTGAACAACATGAGGAAGATGTCCGTCAGGTACTCAGGCAGCAAAATAAATAGTGTGACCTATTCAAGAATGAGGTCTGCTGTTTATGAAAAATAATTTCTGCTGAGGGTTACAGAATGTATGTTAAAGAAATTGTAGAAGTGCAAGAACTGGTAAACAGGCCACCAACAAACGTGAGAGAGCTTAGGAAACTACTGGGGTTTCTAGGGTACTACAGGGGTTATGTACAGAACTTATCACAACATGCAAAATGGCTCTATGACTTACTAGCAGTGAAGTCGGAGACCCCAGCATCCGGGAAGCGAAAGACCAAGATAGCTATGCAGTCGGGACAGGCTCCGCCCCACCAGAAAGTTATATGGGAGGATGCTCACCAGAGAGTATTAGAACACTTGGTAAGTGTGTTGACTAATACACCTGTGCTTGCATAACCAAAATTTCAAGAACCCTTTTATCTTGCATGTTGATGCCTCCGAAGAGGGAGGTGTGTTATACCAACAAGAAAGTGGCAAATTGATGGTAATTGGATATGGCTCCTCACCCTGACATAAGCAGAGAGAAACTATCACCTTCCCTTGGGGAAACTGGTATTCTTGGCCTTCAAATGGGCAGTGACTGAGCGGATTCAAGATGATCTCTTTAACGCTCCCTCTGTGACAGTGTACAGGGATAGTAACCCCTTGACATACAGTACCAGTCAAAAGTTTGGACACACCTACTCATTCAAGGGTTTTTCTTTATTTTTACAATTTTCTACCTTGTAGAATAATAGTGAAGACATATGGAATCATGTAGTAACCAAAAAAGTGTTAAACAAATCAAAATATATTTTATATTTGAGATACACAGTCTGTAGGTGTGTTTTGGGTCATTGTCCTGTTGAAAAACAAATGATAGTCCCCCTAAGCGCAAACCAGTTGGGATGATGTATCACTGCAGAATGCTGTGGTAGCCATGCTGGTTAAGTGTGCCTTGAATTCTAAATAAATCACCGACAGTGTCACCAGCAAAGCACCCCCATACCATCACACCTTCTCCTCCATGCTTCATGGTGGGTAATCCGTTCACCTACTCTGCGTCTCACAGAGAGACGGCAGTTGGAACCAAAAATCTCAAATTTGGACTCGTCAGACCAAAGGACAGATTACCACCAGTCGTGTTTCTTGGCCAAAGCAAGTCTCTTCTTATTATTAGTGTTCTTTAGTAGTGGTTTCTTTGTAGCAATTCGACCATGAAGGTCTCCTCTGAACAGTTGATGTTAAGATGTATCTGTTGCTTGAGCTCTGTGAAGCATTTATTTGAGCTGCAATCTGATGTGCAGTGAACTTGAATGAAGTTATCCTCTGCAGCAGAGGTAACTCTGGATCTTCCTTTCCTGTGGTTGTCCTCATGAGAGCCAGTTTCATCATAGCACTTGATGGTTTTTGCGACTGCACTTTTCCGTATGCAATTTTCCGTATTGACTGACCTTCATGTCTTAAAGTAAAGATGGACTGTCATTTCTATTTGCTTATTTGAGCTCTTCTTGCCATAATATGGACTTGGTCTTTTATCAAATAGAGCTATCTTCTGTATACCACCCCTACCTTGTCACAGCACAACTGATTGGCTCAAACACATTAAGAAGGAAAGGAATTCCACAAAGGAACTTTTTACAAAGCACACCTGTTAATTTAAAATGCATTCCAGGTGACTACCTCATGAAGCTGGTTGAGAGAATGCCAAGAGTGTGCAAAGCTGTCATCAAGGCAAAGGGTGGCTACTTTGAAGAATCTCAAATATAAAACATATTTTGATTTTTTTGGTTACAACATGATTCCATATGTGTTATTTCATAGTTCTGATATCTTCACTATTATTCTACAATATAGTAAATAAAATAAATCCCTGGAATGAATAGGTGTGTCCAAACTTTTGACTGGTACTGTATGTACTAACTACAGCGAGACTGAATACCACTGGTCATCGCTGGGTGGCGGAGCTGTCTGACTTCAATCTCACACTGAAGTATCGTCCTGGAAAGGTAAACACTGACTCAGACTTTCTGTCACGTTCTCCTTTGCTTGCTGAACATTACATGGAAGAATGCACAGAGAAACACTCCCCTGAGACGGCAAAAGCAACACTCAATAATGTTCAGGCACAATAGCATGACTTGAGTAACTTGGATATCCGTGGTCACGCTAAGGCCATCAGTGCAAGATGAGCTGTCAAGGTAAGGGGGAACAATTACAGACTGACTGTCTCCACACGATCTCATGCAGGCTCAGTTAAAGGATGCAGCTGTATCAAGAATCTTGGAACTGAAAAGGCAAAGGGCTAAGCCAAAACCAACAGAATGTCAACAAGAGTCATGCAAAGTCAAACAGTTACTGCAAGAGTGGAACAGACTCCATGTCTCACCAGAGGGATTATTACAAAGGAAAACAGCAAAAAGGACACAAATTGTGGTACCAAGTCAGTATAGAACACTAATTTACAAGTACTTACACACTGAAATGGCCCATAAAGGAACAGAAAGAGTGTTGAACTGTCACGACTTCTGCCGAAGTTGGTCCCTCTCTTTCACGCCCTGACCTTAGAGATTCTTATTATTCTCTATGTTTGGTTAGGTCAGGGTGTGACTCGGGTGGGAAATTCTATGTTTTCTGTTTCTTTGTTTTTGGCAGAGTGTGGTTCCCAATCAGAGGCAGCTGTCTATCGTTGTCTCTGATTGGGGATCATACTTAGGCAGCCCTTTTCCCCACCATTAGGTTGTGGGATCTTGTTTTCTGTTTAGTTACTGTTGCCTGACAGAACTGTGCGTTTTCGATTTTGTTATTTTGTTTGAGTGTTTTTTAAATTAAAATCATGAACACTTTCCACGCTGCGCCTTGGTCTACTATTTCTACCACCAACGAGAGCCGTTACACTCTCCTTGTTCGGGCGGCGTTCGGTGGTTGACGTCACCGGCCTTCTAGCCATCGCCGATCCACTTTTCATTTTCCATTTGTTTTGTCTTTGTTTTACACACTTGGTTTCAATTCCCCAATTACATGTTCATTATTTAACCCTCTGTTTTCCCCATGGTTTTTGTGCGTGATTGTTTTATGTATGTTTGGTCTGTTATTGTGGGCTCGGTATTACGACATGTTATTGGAATATTTGAGTAAAGTTACTTGTGTTACTCATCTCTGCTGTTCTGCGCCTGACTCCTCTGCACCAGCTACACCCAGACCACTACATGAACTTAGCACAAGAACACTTTAATTGAACACTTAATCACTAAATTGTGTAAGTGTATCAAATAAAATAAACCCAGTGTAATAACTAGGGCCCCAATGCAACATGCACGGGCTCCTTTTGAGATGATTTTAATTGACTATGTGCATTTGGAGAAAAGCAGATGGGGCTACGAATCCATTTTAATTATTTTAGATAACCTTACAAAATTTGTGCAAGCCTACCCACCAAAAATAAGTCGGGGAGAACTGCAGCAAAAAACATTTTTTTGAAGACTTTTCCCCAAAGTTTGGCTTTGTGTCAAAAATCCATCACGATCAGGGAGGAGAGTTTGAAAATCAGTTATTCAGAGCCTGCAGAACTGTACGGGAATAGCCAATTCCAGAGCCTCGCCATATCCTCCACAGGGGAATCCAGGCAAGAGATTTAACCTATTGTCAATGTTGTGCACACAGATTAAGAGAGAAATGCTAACTGGGGTGATTATCTTAAAATCTGTCTAGGACAGGCGTTCCGCTAGCGGAACCCCTCGACAACATTCCGCTGAAAAGGCAGCGCGGGAAATTCAAAGAAATATGTAACTTTCACACATTAACAAGTCCAATACAGCAAATGAAAGATAAACATCTTGTTAATCTACCCATCGTGTCCGATTTCAAAAATGCTTTACAGCGAAAGCACAACATATGATTATGTTAGATCACCGCCAAGTCAAAAAAACACAGCCATTTTTCCAGCCAAAGATAGGAGTCACAAAAAGCAGAAATAGAGATAAAATGAATCACTAACCTTTGATCATCTTCATCAGATGACACTCATAGGACTTCATGTTACACAATACATATATGTTTCGTTCGATAAAGTTAATATTTATATCCAAAAACCTCAGTTTACATTGGCGCCATTTTCAGAAATGCCTCCAAAATATCCGGAGAAATTGCAGAGAGCCACGTCAAATAACATAAATACTCATCATAAACTTTGATGAAATATACATGTTTTACAAAGAATTAAAGATACACTTGTTCTTAATGCAACCGCTCTGTCAGATTTCAAAAATCTTTTAAGGAAAAAGCAAACCATGCAATAATCTGAGACGGCGCTCAGAACAACAACAAAAAATAATTCCGCTATGTTGGAGTCAACAGAAATCAGAAATTACATTATAAATATTCCCTTACCTTTGATGATCTTCATCAGAATGCACTCCCAGGAATCCTAGTTCCACAATAAATTGTTGTTTTGTTCTATAATGTCCATTATTTATGTCCAAGTAGCTACTTTTGTCAGCACGTTTAGGACACATATCCAAACGCTCGTGCAGGTCCAGCCGAACGTCGGACGAAAACTTCAAAAAGTTATATTACAGGTCGAAGAAACTTGTCAAACTAAGTATAGAATCAATCTTTAGGATGTTGTTATCATAAATATTCAATAACGTTCCAACCGGAGAATTCCTTTGTCTGTAGAGAAGCAATGGAACGCAGGTCGCTATCATGTGAAATGCGCGTGACCAGGACCTGGCTCTCTGCCAGACCACTGACTCAAACAGCTCCCATCTGGCTCCACATCACAGTAGAAGCATTATTCAAGGTTCTACAGACTGTTGACATCTAGTGGAAGCCGTAGGAAGTGCAAACAGATACAGATCCATATCCTACTGTGCATTCAAAAGGGGCTGATTTGAAAATTGACCAACCTCAGATATCCCACTTCCTGGTTGGATTTTTCTCAGGTTTTCGCCTGCCATATGAGTTCTGTTATACTCACAGACATCATTCAAACAGTTTTAGAAACTTCAGAGTGTTTTCTATCCAATAGTAATAATAATATGCATATATTAGCATCTGGGACAGAGTAGGAGGCAGTTCACTCTGGGCACGCTATTCATCCAAAAGTGAAAATGCTGCCCCCTATCCCAAAAAAGTTTTAAAAAGGTAATTCATGCATGTAATTATATCACCGGTGATGCTACTGGGTTCTCACCATATTTCCTGCAATTTGGAAGGGCTCCACTGCTACCTGTTGACCTTGTATTTGGGTTACAGATAAAGTAACAGAAGAAATCATACCAGGATTATGCTAAGAAGTGGAAACAACAGATGGCGGAAGCCTATGACATCGCCATAAGAAACATGGAGAAATGAACAGCAAAGTGAAAAGCCTCAGAAGAAAATGAGTTCGGTTCTGGTCTCAGGGGATCGTGTACTGGTGGGGAACATGTCAGAACGTGGGGGGCCGGGAAAGCTAAGATCACACTGGGAGGATCAAATACACGTGGCGGTAAACAGGAAAGGTGATGACAGCCCTGTCTATGAGGTCAAACCCGAGAGGGGTACAGGCAGGGCCTGGGTTCTGCATCGCAATATGCTCATGTCATGTAATTCCCTACCATTTGAGGAGCCAGTTCAAGCACTGAGTAGAGTAGAGGAGAAAGGAACCACTCCAGCACAGAGGTCTGGGAGGAGCTGATGGTTCAGAGACTTAATCATTCCATGATGAAGTGGACACTGATTCATTGGGGTCAACCATGACCTTGCCCCACCGTTCAGCCCGGCAGAGGAGGCCCAGAGACATCCAAACCTTTAACACTTTTTTAATATTTTTTTTATTTAACCTTTATTTAACTAAGCAAGTCAGTTAAGAAAAAATCTTATTTACAATGACAGCCTACACCGGCCAAACACAATCACAGCCAGTTGTGATACAGCCTGGATTTGAACCAGGGTGTCTATAGTGACACCTCTTGCACTGAGATGCAGTGCCTTAGAACACTGCACCACTCGGGAGCCACTTTAGGGCTGCCAAGCGCTTATCAGGATATGAATTAGAGATGTTCAGATTTGTTCATTTAAATATAATAAAAATTGACTTTACTAATCACAGTGAGATAATGTTTAGTAGGAGTTGCGTCTTTGCCGATATAGGTAGACTGGGCATGTCTATATAGTTATTGTCACGACTTCTGATGAAGTCGACTCCCCTCCTTGTTCAGGCGGTGTTCGGCGGTCGACGTCACCGGCCTTCTAGCCATCGCCGCTCCATTTTTCATTGTTCCATTTGTTTTATCTTGTTCCCCGCACACCTGGTTTACATTCCCTAATCAACTGCATATATATATATTCCTCTGTTCCCCCCATGTCTTTGTGTGGGATTGTTTTGTTACGTGTTTTGTATTGACACACCTAGCTGGTTTTCCCCCCGGGTACTATGTTGCAACCCGGAGTATGTTTAATCGTTAAACATGTTTTGCTTATTTATGACTTTGTCGCACTTTGCACTTTTGCCTTTGGCTGGAGGTTTGTTGGACACTGTTGCGTCCCTCTGTTGTTTGCTTCTGCCGAATAAAGTGTGCGCCTGATCACAACTCTCTGCTCTCCTGCACCTGACTTCATCACCAGTAGCGCACACGCTGACAGTTATATGGGTGTTAGTTCAGTTTTCTCAGGTGTTCTCTTGACCAGTACTTACGTCCTCTGTTTTGAGGCCAGTTAAATGTTTGGGACAACATTACATTTTTGCAGGGTAGTGTTGTAAGGGGCTTAATACAGTTGTATTCCAGCCACTACTTGGGTGAAGCCCATAGGAAATGAAGAAAACTTTAAGTGGACTGGGGAGAGGAAGAAAAACAAACAAAAAATGCTGTAAACTGCTGTTACATCATGCTGAAATGATTAAAATTGATGGGGCTGCAGTGGAGAGGTTCAAAAGCTTCAAGTTCCTCAGCGTGCACATCATAGAGGACCTGACATGGACCCATCACACCGTCATCGTGGTGAAGAAAGCGCGACAGCCCCTCTTCAACCTCAGGCAACTAAATTTTTGCATGGCCCCTCAGATCCTCAAGAACTTCTATATATGCACCATCGAGAGTACCTTGTCTGGCTGCATCACCGCCTAGTATGACAACTGCGACCACAAGGCTCTACAGAGGGTGGTGGGAACTGGGAACGGCCCAAAACATCATCAATCCCCGCCCTCCAGGACATTTACACCAGACGGTTTCTGAGGAAGGCCTGGAAGATTGTCAAGGACTCCGTCACCCGAGCCACGGACTATTCACTATTCACACACGGACTATTCACTCCGCATCAGGTCTACCACCAGGCAATCAGACTGTTGAACAGCTAACCCTAGCTGTCTACCTGCCCAGACCTGCACCTTAGATAATATTTGGGTAAGACTTTCTATTATACAGCATTATACATGTACCCATAATGCACTATGATATAGTAATAATTCAGTATAAGTTTAGTTATAGACACATAAAGACTCATATAAACTCATGCCCCCGAGTGGCGCAGTGGTCTAAAGGACTGCATCTCTAGCACTCAGTGCTAGAGGCTTCACTGGTTTCGATTCCAGGCTGTATCACAACCGGCCGTCATTGGGAGTCCCATAGGGCAGTGCACAATTGTCCCAGCGTCGTCCAAGTTAGGGTTTGGCGGGTGTAGGCCAACATTGTAAATAATAATTTATTCTTAACTGACATGCCTAGTTAAATAAAGGTTAAATAAAATAAATACAATTCTTCTGATGCATTACAGTCATAATCACTTATAATGTACAGCAACATATGTAGCGCTTCATAATTGCTGGTCACTTTTTCCTCAAGGATCATACAGCATTATAATGACTGTCAATGTGATTCATTTCTAACCTTTTTGTCAATGAGCAGCACATCATTATTACTGCATCCTAATCTTTGTTTTGGTGTGTTATAGCATACTTATAAGCCACAATAAAGTAATATTCTTTGATTGCTTTAGGTAAGGTGATGAAAGGCAGACAGCTATTTGCTGACATTGAGGTATATGCTGATGTTGAGGCCAAGTCGCTCACCCACCATTGCACCTTGTATCAAATGGTGAGCTGGACCTTGCTTTACATGCACAGACAGTTACATTGTTATGTGTTCATCTACAAAGCCCTTCTGGGTAAACGACCTCTCTACCTCTGTAGCCGGCTCTTGTTCACCAGTAGCAGTTACCAGACACGGTCTACTAGGTGGTTGGTAAAGCCTCAGGGCAGTTACGGAGAAAGGCAAGACTGCCTTTTCCTATTGTGCACCAGAGGCATGGAACAGTCTGCAAAATGTGGCATGGAACTTCACCTAGATGTACTAGTGCCCCTTAGTTTTAGGCCAGAGTTTTAAACTCACTATGTTCAGGAGGAGTGTAAATGTTTCCTGTAGGCCGGATTGCTCTTGATAACGTGTTGTTGTATGTTTTTTTTCCTGGTTAAATAAGCTGTTACTGTACAATTCTAAAGTTGTCATTGTATGTTTTCGTGAAATGTCAGGACTTTTTGGAGGGTAAAAATGTTTGACCATTAAAACTGCTATTTTCCCAAACCCCTAACCCTAAACTTAACATTTATCCTAAACCTAACCCTAACCGTAACCCCAAAAACCCTAACCTTAACCCTAACCTTAACCCTAGCCATAACATTAACCTGAACACCAAAACCCAAAATCAAACCCCTTAAGCTTAAAATAGCATTTGAACAAATTCAGGACTTGAAAAAAGTCTTAAATGATAGGACTTTTGGGGTCCGGATTATGTAGGAAAACACACGCACACACACACACACACACACACACACACACACACACACACACACACACACACACACACACACACACACACACACACACACACACACACACACACACACACACACACACACACACACTGTCAAAACTGCTGTTCTATTTATATACTATTTTATTCAACTGCAACACCAAGACATTATCCACTTCATATTTGTAAATACAGTCATACTTGACATATCACATTCATAATTTATGCTTTAACTAGCTATATATGCAAAAGGCTAGGAAACACTGTCACCACTGATAAATCCACTATAATTGAGAATTTCAATAAGCATTTCTCTACGGCTGGCCATGCTTTCCACCTGGCTACCCCTACCCCGGTCAACTGCCCGGCACCCTCCACAGCAACCCGCCAAAGCCCCCACCATTTCTCCTTTACCCAAATCCAGATAGCTGATGTTCTGAAAGAGCTGCAAAATCTGGAACCCTACAAATCAGCCGGGCTAGACAATCTGGACCCTCTCTTTCTAAAATGATCTGCCGAAATTGTTGCAACCCTTATCACTAGCCTGTTCAACCTCTCTTTTGTATCGTCTGAGATTCCCAAAGATTGGAAAGTTGCCGCGGTCATTCCCCTCTTCAAAGGGGGAGACACTCTAGACCCAAACTGCTACAGACCTATTTCTATCCTACCCTGTCTTTCTAAGGTCTTCGAAAGCCAAGTTAACAAACAGATTACCGACCATTTCGAATCCCACCGTACCTTCTCCGCTATGCAATCTGGTTTCAGAGCTGGTCATGGGTGCACCTCAGCCACGCTCAAGGTCCTAAACGACATCATAACCGCCATCGATAAGAGACATTACTGTGCAGCCGTATTCATCGACCTGGCCAAGGCTTTCGACTCTGTCAATCACCACATTCTTATTGGCAGACTCGACAGCCTTGGTTTCTCAAATGACTGCCTCGCCTGGTTTACCAACTACTTCTCTGATAGAGTTCAGTGTGTCAAATCGGAGGGCCTGTTGTCCGGACCTCTGGCAGTCTCTATGGGGGTAACACAGGGTTCAATCCTCGGGCCGACTCTCTTCTCTGTATACATCAATGATGTTGCTCTTGCTGCTGGTGATTCTCTGATACACCTCTACGCAGACGACACCATTCTGTATACTTCTGGCCCCTCTTTGGACACTGTGTTAACTAACCTCCAGACGAGCTTCAATGCCATACAACTCTCCTTCCGTGGCCTCCAACTGCTCTTAAACGCAAGTAAAACGAAATGCATGCTATTCAACCAATCACTGCCCGCACCTGCTCGCCCGTCCAGCATCACTACTCTGGACGGCTCTGACTTAGAATACGTGGACAACTACAAATACCTAGGTGTCTGGTTAGACTGTAAACTCTCTTTCCAGACTCACATTAAGCATTTCCAATCCAAAATTAAATCTAGAATTGGCTTCCTATATCGCAACAAAGCATCCTTCACTCATGCTGCCAAACATACCCTCGTAAAACTGACCATCCTACCGATCCTCGACTTCGGTGATGTCATCTATAAAATTGCCTCCAACACTCTACTCAACAAATTGGATGCAGTCTATCACAGTGCCATCCGTTTTTTCACCAAAGCCAAGGTAAAGCTCCACCTTATCTCAGCTCACTGGTCACCATAGCAGCACCCACTCGTAGCACGCGCTCCAGCAGGTATATTTCACTGGTCACCCCCAAAGCCAATTCCTCCTTTGGTCGTCTTTCCTTCCAGTTCTCTGCTGCCAATGACTGGAACGAACTGCAAAAATCTCTGAAGCTGGAGACTCATATCTCCCTCACTAGCTTTAAGCACCAGCTGTCAGAGCAGCTCACAGATCACTGCACCTGTACATAGCCCATCTGTAAACAACCCATCTATCTACCTACCTCATCCCCATACTCTATTTATTTATCTTGCTTTTTTGCACCCCAGTATCTCTACTTGCACATTCATCTTCTGCACATCTACCATTCCAGTGTTTTAATTGCTATATTGTAATTACTTTGCCACCATGGCCTATTTATTGCCTTAACTCCCTTATCTTACCTCATTTGCGCTCACTGTATATAGACTTTTTGTTTTCTTTTGTTCTACTGTATTATTGACTGTATGTTTTGTTTATTCCATGTGTAACTCTGTGTTGTTGTATGTGTCGAATTGCTATGCTTTATCTTGGCCAGGTCGCAGTTGCAAATGAGAACTTGTTCTCAACTAGCCTACCTGGTTAAATAAAGGTGAAATAAAATAAAAAATAAAAACATTGTGACCACATCAGTTTTACTACTATGCATACTACTTTCTTCTACTATTTGTTTTTATTACACAAAAGGTATTCAAATATATTTGAAATGCCTGAAATTGGTCTCTATTATTAATAGAAAATAGTAGACAGCAAGTGCAAGGCTGGAGAAATTTGAGGCTCGCGACCAGATGCGCGTTCTCGATTATAAACCTCTGACGCCTTCATCCGGGAATCTTGTACGAACTCGCTCTCCAACATGGCGGCGCCAGGTGAGGTTTATGTGGGTGAACGAGCTAGGTCGGGTGGGAGATTTCAGAGGGTATTAGCTCGACACAATTTAGCAAATATCGTTTGACGAGTGTCTACAGCTTGTCGTGTCAATCTGTGTCGGTGTTCTATGTGTATATTTTCATAAAATTACTGTTTCTCAGGGATAAAGACGCCGCTGCCGGCTAAGTGATCTAGCTAGCTAACGTCGTTAGCTTCGCGAGGCAGCTATTTGCTCAAGAGTTTAATAATTTCTTCCCGGTGTTTTTCATTGAGTGATATGTTACGGGTATTGCGTTGACTTTAGGGTGTGACTTTGGATTGTATCATACATTTAAGTAGTTCGTAATGTTATTCATAAGCAACTGACACATTGTGTCTAAGTAGTCGACGATTTACTGTGGCGCTAAGACAAGCAAGCGCATTTCTTGTAGGAGGGTCTGGTTCAGTGGCATGGGTTTCTCAAGGAATTTCCCACGTGCGGATTTTGGTAACCGATTGGTGAAGTAGGACAGTTGCTGGACGCGTCCTATCGCTGGCCTCCCCTCAAATGTTAGCAGGCTGGCGTATTTAATGATGTCAGCCACATGCCACTAGCATAGGCCTTAAAGTATTCCCGGTAAGCAGTCCTTTGCTGACGAAGCCAGTGGATGTAATGACAATGGCTAGCTAAGCAACTAGCTAGCTCGTTAGCTTACTAACATACCAGTGGTAGCTTCAGCTGTATTCGTTTCAGCTGTATTAGTTAGCTTGGAACCATCCAGTTTCGAAATTATTTGGTTAATGTTGGCTAGTTTAAGGAAATATGGCTACATTGGCAAGAATGACTCACTGGCTATTTCCCCAGTTTGGTTTCACGTAATTCATAATGATTCACCACGTGGAAGGCACTACTTTGCACCTAGGCCTGACTTACACGCTGTTTGCTAGGATAATTTAATATTGTAGCTTGTTCTACAGTGTGTATTAATGGTATTGTTGTCACTCACTGCACGAGTACCATCACCATTCATTGTAAACCGTGTGTGACCCACTGACAAGATACCAATTGTAAACAGGCTGTGTGTGTGATGCTCTGTAGTGTGTTAAAAGAATGCCCTGACAGCTGGGATTTTCACAATGAAGCCGCCAGCCCTCTTTGTTTTTCCCAGTCCGCGTCAAACCAAAACAAACCAACCAAACCTGCTCCATCAGAAGAGCTGGGTCTCATTGAAACCAGTAGCCAACCAATTTAGTCACAATAACAAATGTAATGTCTGTAACACACACACACCTAAAGTGTTGTTGCCCTTGAAGAAACAACCAAACTCTCTGTTGCTGAAAATAGGATAAACTGTAAAAGCACTTATCAGTGATGCCCAATTTTGTTTTAGAGCGTTTCAATATAGTGGCAGTTAATATGCGGTGAGAGAGACCACTCCCTGTTTTAGAAGCAGGTTGGCATTCATGGGAATGACTAGCGTACTGGAGGCAGCTTTGCAGGGTAATCACTAGCTGGCCTTAACCACACTGCTAACCTTATGCCTTAACTTTAAATTTAGACCAAAAAGCACATTTTTGTTTTCATTAATTTTTACAATATGTAGCCAGCTTCAACTTTGCAGCTGGCCAATCTAGTGGAAATCTCTCAGCTCTGCCTCCAGTACAAAATTAATCTCAATAAATGTCATCCTGCAGTTTAGAGTGGGCCCAAGGCTCATCTGGCTGGCTTTGGACCCACACACACTATGAAGACCTATTAGACAGACACACTGTTTCATTGTCATGGCCTGCACGTCATTGCTCCTTTATCTGACGATGCTGGACTGGAGCAGTCCACAACAGTGAGAAATTACTATTTGTTCGCATGCAGCTGTTGGCATAAAGGGTGGATTGAGGCCTTTTCTTAACCAATGCGCTTGTTTTGCCTTCGTCAGAGAATGTCAATGGCAGTTTGTGAAAATGACGTAACATAGTTTCATGAATTTCCACTAGCTCGGTATAGACACTTTCATTGGTTTCCAACGCAATGCAGGACTGCCTGGAGGTAGAGGGCTGCACTCCTGCGGAATGCCAACAGGACCTGCTGGTCCCAATAGAGATCATAGCAGCCAATCAGCATTTTTCATGCTGCGGTTGGGAGCGGGCAGTCTGTCTGACTATTTTGGGATGAAAATAATTGTTTCGCAGATTTGAAAACGGCTTTCGTTCTGCGTTGTATGCATTAGCCTGCCTACTGTATTAAAAACACCTATTTGTTGCATTATTCACATAGTCATAGTGCTTTAAGTTCAGTAGCCTGCCTCTCCTCCTAGTTAGGTGTGCAAAATCAAGTGCATCTGTATATGTGTTGTCTCAATTAAATAGAGTAGGCTGCCTATGCATTGGTGGAGAATCAGGTGGCAGTTATCTTTCCAAGGATTTTTTATTAAATGTGATTAGACAATAGTTTACTACAGTGTCTGTAAATAAATAATAATGGTAAGAAGTGAAGGGCGCTCAACAGACTTGAGTCGAGGTGCAATCAAACAAATAGATTATTGAAAAGACACAATGCGCGCGTAGGCTAAAAATGGTGAGCGAGTATTGCCTCTTCATTTTCTATAAATATTTTTTGCCCATTTGTCTCTGCTTGCAAATCGTCCTCCTAAAAGGTAGGCTATATCCTATATGCTAACGAGAAAGTGCAACTGTCCTCAACATTTTTGCAACTTCAAGTTCATTATCCATACGTGGAGTTCAAGTGCATGTGTGGTCTCAATTCAAGACTAGGCTTGGGTGATACTGTTTATATCATATACTGGGGTATGTTTCGAAATACAGATGGTATGATTTTCAGTACTGTTTTATAAATTTTATTTAGGGGGTGTTGTGTGCTACTCAACTGCTTACAAACTAATTATAAGAAATCTAAGATGTCAAATTATACCGACCCGTATACCCCACTATGGTAAAGAGACGGTATGAAAATCTCCATACCGCCCAACCCTAGTAGGCTATAGCCTATGCATGGGCGGCAAAGCACAGGGCCGTTATCTTTACAAGGGAATTTACTTCCTAAATATGATTAGGCTATAGTTTACTACATTGCCTAGACAAATATGGGTGATAAATATTTATTTCTATCTGAAAACAGTCTCACTCCTAAAACATATCTCAAGAGAAAGTGCACGTCTCTTCAAACTACGTCTAGCCTGTTTGATTATCAGCCAGTAATACCGAAAGCCTAATAATGGGACACGTGACAATCTCTGGCAATTTAACCTATTTCTTGGGTTATTTTTGTGGATTTTGATATTGCCTGTAGGGTGCAAAATTGCTTGGACCATGGCTGGCAAGTGAGCTGTGTCACATACGCCTAAAATAACATTGAAGGACTGTGGTTGGGGTCGAACCTGTTGCGCGTAGGAGTAGAACAGAAATCCAGCGGAGTGCGGTATGAAAAGCTGCGGGCGGAATTAATAAATCCATCTCTCGCAGACCTCTACCTCGAGTCTAGTAGTCACAAATCAATTTAAATGTACCGCTTGTAGTGGTCTATGACTTCGTAATTACATCATACAAAATGTCTTCCAAATGTACCCTCTATCTCTTACGTAAGAGACTGGCAACCATGCTAATCCAGACCCTTAGATTGGAAACTAGGGACTAGTGGTCGTTTTTGGACAGTTCACCTCTGTACATTACATTTCCCTTCAATGTTTCATGCAGCCCACTGATCTCCCTCTCTCCCTCTCCAGCTAAGAAGAAGGGGAATAAGAAGGGGAAGACCCTGACCCTCACTGACTTCCTGGCAGAGGACAATGGGAGTGGAGGCAATGCTCCACCACCGCAACCCAGCTATGCCAAGTCCACCAGCTGGGCTGACGAGACGGATGACCTGGAGGGAGATGGTGAGAGACACAACATGATGCTTGATGAGATCTCATATGGGGGCTCATCCAAAGATGCAAACTTACCAGGGTTTCACATTCACTAGGGTGCAATGCTAATAACTATGCAGATCAGTGAAGTGTAGCATTGGGAATCATGTCTTGTTGTTCCACAGTACATTTCTATCTGTTTTCGATAACGTTGCACCTGTCCATGAAAAAACATATCCCTCTTCCTTACTCCTCCCACTCTTTCTCTCAGTGTCCACCTCCTGGCACTCAGGGGAGGACAGTTATCGGGCCCCGGCCATAGATCGCAACATCCTGCCCACGGCGCCACGGTCGGCCCGCGAGCCCAACGTGGACCGGTCACGCCTCCCCCGCAGCCCCCCCTACACCGCCTTCCTGGGCAACCTGCCCTACGACGTCTCCGAGGAATCTATCATGGACTTCTTCCGGGGCCTAGCGGTACGTACTAGATCCTGTCAGAATGGCAACTGTGTTAACAAAATCTGTGTTTTCAGTAGGCACAGAATGGTGCAAAAATGCTTTGCACTCCTACCTGGACATGTCTATGTTGTGCCGACTCAACATGACTCTGGTGTGGGAAGGATACCACACACTTTTTGACTTGTATATTATTATTTATATATCTTATTTATTTAACCTTTTGTCAATAGGGGGAGCTGTTAGCACTATTTTTTTTTACATTTTCAAATTAAACTGCCTCGTACTCAATTCTTGCTCGTACAATATGCATATTATTATTACTATTGGATAGAAAACAATCTTTAGTTTCTAAAACCGTTTGAATTATGTCTGTGGGTGAACCAGAACTCTTTCTACAGCGAAAATCATGACAGGACATGCGAAGGTCAGAAATCTAGGCTCTGTTCTCAGATCAGTTTAAAGCTCTGTGTGTGCCCTATGGGTCGAAATGAACTGCACCCGCCTTCCCCTGGATGTCAGTAACCAATGAGAAGTGGAATGGAGTCTCTACGTATTTCTCAGAGTTTATAAAAGGCCATGGAGTGACATGTCCGTTCTTTTGGACGCTCGTCAAGGCGCAAGAGAGGACATCAGAATGGCATGCTCAAAAGCTCTCGTTATCGGCATAAGATATATCCGTCTGTGATTTAATTCGATATAAGTGTTAGAAACATCATAACGAAGTTATTTTAAACCGATTTATATCAGTTTATGCGAGTATATTGCTATTTTCGGAATTTTCGTAGTATTGCGCTTTGAGGATTTGGACATGTGTGTGCCACGTAGCTATTGTTAGCTGCTAGTTCCGAAGTTGAAGAGGACGTTTTACAACAAAGCAACGATTATTTTGGACAAAGGACAACTTGCCCAAGATTCTGATGGAAGCTCGTCCAAAAGTAAGAGCTATTTATGATTTTATTCCGTATTTATGTGGAAAAATGTAAACGCATTTGTCGGCCATTATTGCGGCACTAGTCTGGCTGTAACGCACACTGTATGTCTAGTAACGTTAATTTTAAAAATCTAACTCAGCGGTTGCATTAATAACTAATGTATCTTTCATTAGCTGTCCAACCTGTATTTTTTTTGTCAATCTAATCGATAAATAATCGTAAACTTAGGTACCTTTCCAAGATGGCGCCGGACAGAATGCATGCCATGTTTTGACTGATTACATTGCATAACCACGATTTGTGATGCTAAATATGCACATTTTCGAACAAACTCTATATGCATTGTGTAATATGATGTTACAGGACTGTCATCTGAAGAATTCTGAGAAGGTTAGTGAAAAAATTAATATATTTTGGTGGTGATAACGTTATCGCTCTTTTTGCCTTGAATCAATGCTGGGGTGATGTTAGCTCATGTGGTATGCTAATATAACGATATATTGTGTTTTCGCTGTAAAACACTTAGAAAATCTGAAATATTGTCTGGATTCACAAGATCTGTGTCTTTCAATTGCTGTACGCTGTGTATTTTTAAGAAACGTTTTATGATGAGTAATTAGGTAATACACGTTGCTCTCTGTAGTTATTCTAGTCGCTTTGGTGAGTTTTGTGATAGTGGCTGCAATGGTAAACTATGATTTATACCTGAAAAATGCACATTTTTCTAAAAAAACAGATGCTATACCATAAATATGTTATCAGACTGTCATCTTATGAAGTTGTTTCTTGGTTAGTGGCTATATATATCTTTATTTAGTCGAATTAGTGATAGCTACTGATGGAGTAAAAAACTGGTGGAGTAAAAAAATGTGGTGTCTTTTGCTGACGTGGTTAGCTAATAGATTTACATATTGTGTCTTCCCTGTAAAACATTTTAAAAATCAGAAATGATGGCTGGATTCACAAGAAGTGTATCTTTCATCTGGTGTCTTGGACTTGTGATTTAATGATATTTAGATGCTAGTATTTACTTGTGACGCTATGCTAGGCTATGCTAGTCAGCTTTTTTACTGTGGGGGGTGCTCCCGGATCCGGGTTTGGGAGGAACTAGAAGTTAACTAGGCAAGTCAGTTATGAACAAATTCTTATTTACAATGACGGCCTACCCTAGTCAAATCTGGACAATGCTGGGCCAATTGTGCGCTGCCATATGGGACTCCCAGTCAAGGCCGGATGTGATACAGCCCGGATTCGTTCCAGGGACTGTAGCGATGCGTCTTGCATTGAGGTTAGGGCAGGGTGGTATAACATATTTTGTGATGTACTGGTATTGATGCAGTGACCAGTTTGGGTTTTTACTTTACCTTCTAAATCAAAGTTTATTTGTCACGTGCGCCGAATACAACAGGTGTAGACCTTACAGTGAAATGCTTACTTACAGGCTCTAACCAATGGTGTGGAAAAAAAGGTGTGTAGGTAAGTAAAGAAATAAAACAACATTAAAAATACATTTGAAAAAAGAGTAGCAAGGCTATATACAGACTCCTGTTAGTCAGGCTTATTGAGGTAGTATGTACATGTAGGTATCGTTAAAGTGACTATGCATATATGATGAACAGAGAGTAGCAGTAGTGTAAAAAGAGGGGTTGGCGGGTGGTGGGACACAATGCAGATTGCCCGGTTAGCCAATGTGCGGGAGCACTGGTTGGTCGGGCCAATTCAGGTAGTATGTACATGAATGTATAGTTAAAGTGACTATGCATATAAGATAAACAGAGAGTAGCAGCAGCGTAAAAGAGGGGTTGGGGGGGCACACAATGCAAATAGTCCGGGTAACCATTTGGTTACCTGTTCAGGAGTCTTATGGCTTGGGGGTAAAAACTGTTGAGAAGCCTTTTTGTCCTAGACTTGGCACTCCGGTAATGCTTGCCATGCGGTAGTAGAGAGAACAGTCTATGGCTGGGGTCATTGACAATTTTTAGGGCCTTCCTCTGACACCGCCTGGTGTAGAGGTCCTGGATGGCAGGCAGCTTTGCCCCAGTGATGTACTGGGCTGTACGCACTACCCTCTGAAGTGCCTTGCGGTCGGAGGCCGAGCAATTGCCGTACCAGGCAGTGATGCAACCGGTCAGGATGCTCTCGATGTTGCAGCTGTAGAACCTTTTGAGGATCTCAGGACCCATGCCAAATCTTTTTAGTTTCCTAAGGGGGAATAGGCTTTGTCGTTCCCTCTTCACGAATGTCTTGGTGTGTTTGGACCAATCTAGTTTGTTGTTAATGTGGACACCAAGGAATTTGAAGCTCTCAACCTGCTCCACTACAGAATGTGGACGTGCTCGGTGCTCCTGTAATCCACAATCATCTCCTTAGTCTTGGTTACGTTGAGGGATAGGTTATTCTGGCACCACCCGGCCAGGTCTCTGACCTCCTCCCTATAGGCTGTCTCGTTGTTGTCGGTGATCAGGCCTACCACTTGTGTCGTCAGAAAACTTAATGATGGTGTTGGAGTTGTGCCTGGCCATGCAGTCGTGGGTGAACAGGGAGTACAGGACGGGACTGAGCACGCACCCCAGGGGAGCTCCAGTGTTGACGATTAGCGTGGCAGATGTGTTGCTACCTACCCTAACCACCTGGGGGTGGCCTGTCAGGAAGTCTAGGATCCAGTTGCAGAGGGAGGTGTTTAGTCCCAGGTTCCTTAGCTTGGTGATGAGCTTTGAGTGTACTATGGTGTTGAACGCTGAGCTGTAGACAATGAACAGTATTCTCACATAGGTGTTCCTTTTGTTCAGGTGGGAAAGGGCAGTGTGGAGTGCAATATACCGGCATTTTAATGTTTGGTTTGTTAAATGTGATACGCCATGTGTAATGTCACTTTATAGTTCACTTTACTACTTGAGTCATCTCTCTCCGTTCTTTCTCTCCATGCCACTTTCCACAATCTAGCCAAGCCCCCTGTCACTCAAGGAGTGCATTTGATGTTTCTCAACCATGCCACTTGCGTTCAGTCTGCATGGTCAATGCAGCACATGTAACAATGTTGACAACAACAATGCTGTTTTCACTTTGCTTCTTAATATAAATCCACTAGCATTCTATAATGACACGATTCGTTTGTTTCTTACATCAGCAAACAGCTAGTTTGTCTTTTCTTAGCAAGTTGCCCTGAATCTTGAGACACTAAATGTTAATTGCTAATAGCTATCTAGCTAGCTAATAAATGTACTGAGTAAGAGCAAACGTCACTAGCTAACACAGCCTGATAATACCAGTGATGGTGTAGACCTAAATCGGCATGTTTGTGCAACAGTATCTTCTAAATCAGAGGAGTATGAAAAGCAAGAATATGTTAGCTACATGAAGTAGCTAAGAGAGAACATGCAATGTAGCCAAAGCTTATAGGGTCTACTAGGAAACACTTAACATTTTAGTTCCTAGCCTGTCACAATAACTCCTCCCTGGCATTTTAATTTGTTGTCTCAAACAACACTGTATTCAAAGTGCGCACTATTATATTCTAACCATAGAACAGTCATTCTATTTCCATGATTCCAACAGTTTTGCTCTAATTCGCAAGTCAAATCGCATTGCAACATTTGGGTAAAAAGTCCTAGATAGGGCTGCACGATATGGGCAAATTATGTGGCAGTGTGGAAATTCTCAATTGAGCACTAGTGTCAAGTACTTAAATAAAAATACTTGAAAGTACTACTTAAGTCGTTTCTTTTTTTGTATTTGTACTTTACTTTGCTATTTTTATTTTTGACAACTTTTACTTCACTACATTCCTAAATAAAATACTGTACTTTTTACTCCATACATTTTCCCTGACACCTAAAGTTAGCAGACAGGAAAGTTGTCAAATTTACGCACTTGTTAAGAGAACATACCTGGTCATCTACTGCCTCTGATCTGAAGGACTCGCTAAACACACATGCATTGTTTGTATATTAGGTCTGATTGTTGGAGTGTGCCCCTGGCTAGCTGTTTAAAAAATAAATATGGTGCCATCTGGTTTGCTTAATATAAGGAATTTAAAATGATTTATGCTTTCACTTTTGATACTTAAATACATTTTATCAACTACATTTACTTTTGACACTTAAGGATATTTAAAACCAAATACTTAGACTTTTACTCAACTAGTATTTTAGTGGGATGACTTGAGTAATTTTCTGTTAACGTGTCTACTTTTACTGAAGTATGACAATTTGGTACTTTTTCCACCACTGCAATTGAGTGCAGGAAATGCAGTAATGATAGAAGTGCTGAAATTTGTTTTTGTTTTATACTGTTCAATTCAACCATCAGAATGGAGAAAGACTCATTGAAATCACTTGGTGTGTTGCCACCCTAGGATCACTCACTACTCATAAAGCAAATGTACAACTTATTATTCAAAAACTAAAAACAGTCAAATACCATACAAATTTAAAAAAATACCGTGATATAATATTTTGGCCATATCGCCCAGCCCTAATTGAGATGCAATGCCTTAGACCGCTGTGCCACTCGGGAGCCCAAACATGTAGATCTTTATGGAGATAGATCTACATTTTCAACACAGTGTAGATCTGTGTTGATTGACCGCTACTATCAGTATATAGGAAAGGGGAACTGTAAAACATTTACTATTATAAGGGTTTGCACCAAAAACAAATCTATTAGACTCTTTACCAAACTTAGTTTTTGCTGACCAGCCTCGTTATCTTAAGAATTATACACCTATTGAACCTGCCAACGGTGAGCCTCTTGGCACCAATCGAAGCCGTTGCTGTTCTCTTGTAGCAGACACGGTCAAATGGATGCCAAAAACAACACTTTCACCGACGGTCGCTGTGCAGTTTGACAATAACTGACTCAGCAACATTAAGGGGAAGGACACTTTATGCTAAATTGTGCCTAGAAATAGTGTGATGTGTATTTCTTGGCAGTCATTGTGATTATATGACAGATCTATTATGTGTTATCAGGATTCTAATTTGATTTGCCTCCCAATGATCGCTGCAGAAAAGTTTTCTGTTTTGAAGGAGATATGAGAAACTGAACGACTGTGGTTGTGTTGATGCTTGTGGTCAGCTATTTATACACCAGTTTGTATTCCTGTTAGGGATGCACATTTTGGTCAATTTTGCTGCCGACTAACCGACCCCTCATTAACCGGTCAACAAACATCCCCCCCCAATCAGTAAAATGAGGTGACCAACAGAAAATACTATGCATGTATACAAGGAGCAGACATTTTTCTTTAAGAACTGGAAACATGCAACAATAGAAAACCTGTTGTCTTAGTCAAAAGGCTATAGTTTATTATCGAACATGCAACTCCTGTAATGAAGCAGCCAATAAAAAGTAATTTTTGAACATTTGCCGAAATTCAATTCGTGGGAAATCACTGTTCTAAACAGCGCACTTAAAGCAATCAGTTAGATATGTGATAGACCAATCTCAGTTAGAAACCTAGAGAAGGGGAATTTTATCGTAATGACTAGGATGGGTTGCTAATAGGAGCATTGTGCCTTTGGCTTATGGACAATGAAAGAAAGTTTATACGAAAACCAATAGAACAGAAGAGACATTCTGTATCTTCATAAAATAATTGCCTCCACTTTCTATGGTTGGATTTTGGCTAGGCTACTTTGAAGCAAGGTAATACATGCCTCATTTATTTAAAGTTAAACGTTTGGGTTTCAAACCGTTATATTCCTTCAAGTTCACATTGCAAAGTTGTGTGTGACCGTTGATATAGCCTATGCACTCAAATGCTGTTATTACGAGTTGATTGCTGTAATTACAAGTTAATTGTGGCTATAAAACAGTTAACACACAATTACATTTATAATTTTTATTCGTTGTGCAATGACTGGGCTTACAAAAGCACATGCTCTCGTGATGTCTGACAGGCAATATCCTAGTTTGAGGAGCAGAATAGCCTATGATGTATGATGAACGCGTGTAATAAGATGCTTAACAACTAACAAAATATTTAATTCCACAAAATTATTCAAATGTACCTATAGAACAATAAGCATGACCGGTCAAATGTATTTTCGGCGGCTAACCAATTTTAACGGTTAACCGTTAACATACCTAATTCCTGTCAAACTGAAGGACACAAACAGGACATTCAACCCACCTGAGGTTAATCATTGCCTATATCTATAGGAGGTGGCTTAACTGGAACCATCAACTTGTCTAGCCTGTTAATATACTCTTGAGTGTGCAAAACATTAGTAACACCTTAATTCTTACGGCTGAGATCCCGTTAACGGGGCGATATGACAACAGCCAGTGAAAGTGAAGGGTGCCAAATTCAGAAGGACAAATCTCATAATTAAAATTCCTCAGACATACAAGTATTTTACACCATTTTAAAGATGTTGTTAATCCCACCACAGTGTCCAATTTCATAAAGACTTTATGACGAAAGCACACCAAACGATTATGTTAGGTCTGCACCTAGTCACAGAAAAACCCAGCCATTTTTCCAGCCAAAGAGAGGAGTCACAAAAATCAGAAATAGAGATAAAAGATACAAGTATTAAACATGGAACTTTAGATAAACTTCTCCTTAATGCAACCGCTGTGTCAGATTTTAAAAAAACTTTACGGAAAAAGTACACCATGCTATAATCTGAGTACGGCGCTCAGAGCCCGAATAAGCCATAAAGATATCCGCCATGTTTTGGAGTCAACAGAAGTCAGAAATAGCATTATAAATATTCACTTACCTTGCACTCCCAGGAATGCACTCCCAGGAATCCCAGTTCCATAATAAATGTTTGTTTTGTTTGATATAGTCAATCATTTATGTCCAAATACCTTCATTTTGTTCGCGCGTTCAGTCCAGTAATCCAAATTCATGACGCACAGGTCAGACAAAGTCAAACAATTCCATTACAGTTCGTAGAAACATGTCAAACGATGTATAGAATCAATCTTTAGGATGTTTTTAACAAATCATCAATAATGTTTCAACCGGAGAATTCCTATGTCTTCAGAAATGCAATGGAAAGCAGGTCGCTCTCACGTGAGCGCGCATGTTCAGCTTGTGCCAGACACCTGACTCAAAGAGCTCTCCTTCCCTCAGTCACAGTAGAAGCATCAAACAAGGTTCTAAAGACTGTTGACATCTAGTGGAAGCCTTAGGAATTGCAATATGACCAATATCCCACTGTATATTGGATAGGCAAATTTACAAACCTCAGATTTCCCACTTCCTGGTTGGATTTTTTCTCAGGTTTTTGCCTGCAATATGAGTTCTGTTATACTCACAGACATCATTCAAACAGTTTTAGAAACTTCTGCGTTTTCTATCCATATCTACTAATAATATGCATATCTTAGCCTCTGAGCCTGAGTAGCAGGCAGTTTATTCTGGGCACCTTTTCATCCAAGCTACTCAATATTGCCACCCAGCCATAAGAAGTTAATATTGAGTTGAACACCCTTTTGCAACTTCGACACGTGGGTTCATGCAAGCAGAATGCCTCTGAACCCTACCAAGTGCAAGGTCCTATCAGTAACCTTAACAAGAAATCCACCTGTCCCATGCCACCTCTGGATTGAGGGCCAGGATCTGTGTGTGACAGTACAGCAGGTAGCCTAGCACTTAAGAGCGTTGGGCCAGTAACCGAAAGGTTGCTGGTTCGAATCCCAGAGCTGACTAGCTCTGTTCCCTTGAAAGAAACATAACCCTAATCCAGAGCAACTTACAAAAGCAATAAGAGCACCTGCAAAAAATAATATGTTAACATTTTAGGGGTAATTGTACAGAAGCACTTACAGTGGGGCGAGCAGGTTGCTACTATGCTAACCAAGAGCAACAGATCACTGTTTCTCCTTCGCCGCCTTAAAAGGTTCCATGTGCCACAGGAAGACCTGGTGAACATGTACACCCGCTACATATGCCCCACCCTAGAGAATGCCACTCCTGCTTGGCACAGCTCACTGACCCAGCCCAGTCTAATGACCTGGAGCATTTTCAGAAGAGAGCATGCCGCACCATCCCAGGAGGACTCTCCAGTTATACCTGTCCCTACCTCAGCTCCATGAACGACATACAACTCTGCACTGATTGCTGTCAGCCTCTTAAAATCTAAATTCAGAGACTGGCTACCCCCTCACTGACAGGCAGGAACGTCCGCAGCCAAAACAAACTGACTACGAAAGTCTAGAACTGAATGGTACACGAGGTCACCAATCCCATATTTCTGCTCATTGATTCATGAGTCACTTTAAAATCGCAGGACATTATTAGTTAATTTGTTTTACTATTTCTATTTTATTTTTATCCATGTTTGTCAGTGGTGGGAAAAGTACCTTATTGACTAAAGTGAGTCACCCAGTAAAATCCTACTTGAGTAAAAGTCAAAGTATTTGCTTTTAAATATACTTAAGTGTAAATGTAATTGCTAAAATATACTTAAGTATCAAAAGTATAAATCATTTTCTTTCAATTTCTTTATATTAAGCAAACCAGACGGCACCATTTTCTTTTTTAAATTTACAGATAGTCAGGGGCACGCTCCAACACTCAGACATAATTTACAAATGAAACGTGTTTAGTAAGTCTGCCAGATCAGAGGCGGTAGGGGTGTTCCATTGATAAGTACGAGAATTTGACAGTTTTTCTGTCCTAAGCGTTCCGTACTATTGGGTGTCAGATTTTTTTTTTGCGTATAAAGTATTACATTTTTATGAGGAATGTAGTGAAGTAAAAGTTGTCAAATATGAATAGTAAAGTACAGATACTTTAAAATACTAAAAGTATCACACCACTGTATGTTTGTATGCTCATGGATTTCAGTTTGTATTAACTGCTATGGGTGTAATAAAATAAACTTGCTTATTATATATACAGTATCAGTTAAAAGTTTGGACACCTACTCATTCAAGGGTTTTTCCTTTTATTTTTACTATTTTCTACATTGTAGAATAATAGCGAAGACATCGAAACTATGAAATAACACATGGAATCATGTAGTAACCAAAAGTGTTAAACAAATCAAAATATGTTTGAGATTCTTCAAAGTAGCCACACTTTGCCTTGATGGCAGCTTTTCACATTTTTGGCATTCTTTCAACAAGCTTCACATGGAATGATTTTCCAACAGTCATGAAGGAGTTTCCACAATGTTGGCAATGCCTACTCATAATTGCTTTAAATCACACGATGTGCGTCTTATCTTTTTTCCTACAAAAAAATAGAAACAGCCAATTTTCATATTGATATAGGTGTGCAGGAGATGAATATGAAGTTTAAAATGTGTGTGTAATACACTGCTCAAAAAATAAAGGGAACACTAAAATAACACATCCTAGATCTGAATGAATGAAATATTCTTATTAAATACTTTTTTCTTTACATAGTTGAATGTGCTGACAACAAAATCACACAAATGATCAATGTAAATCAAATTTATCAACTCATGGAGGTCTGGATTTGGAGTCACACTCAAAATTAAAGTGGAAAACCACACTACAGGCTGATCCAACTTTGATGTAATGTCCTTAAAACAAGTCAAAATGAGGCTCAGTAGTGTGTGTGGCCTCCACGTGCCTGTATGACCTCCCTACAATGCCTGGGCATGCTCCTGATGAGGTGGCTCCTGGACAGTCTGTGGTGCAACGTGGCTTTGGTGGATGGAGCGAGACATGATGTCCCAGATGTGCTCAATTGGATTCAGGTCTGGGGAACGGGCGGGCCAGTCCATAGCATCAATGCCTTCCTCTTGCAGGAACTGCTGACACTCTCCAGCCACATGAGATCTAGCATTGTCTTGCATTAGGAGGAACCCAGGGCCAACCGCACCAGCATATGGTCTCACAAGGGGTCTGAGGATCTCATCTCGGTACCTAATGGCAGTCAGCCTACCTCTGGCGAGCACATGGAGGGCTGTGCGGCCCCCCAAAGAAATGCCACCCCACACCATGACTGACCCACCGCCAAACCGGTCATGCTGGAGGATGTTGCAGGCAGCAGAACGTTCTCCACGGCGTCTCCAGACTCTGTCACGTCTGTCACGTGCTCAGTGTGAACCTGCTTTCATCTGTGAAGAACACAGGGCGCCAGTGGGGAATTTGCCAATCTTGGTGTTCTCTGGCAAATGCCAAACGTCCTGCACGGTGTTGGGCTGTAAGCACAACCCCCACCTGTGGACGTCGGGCACTCATACCACCCTCATGGAGTCTGTTTCTGACCGTTTGAGCAGACACATGCACATTTGTGGCCTGCTGGAGGTCATTTTGCAGGGCTCTGGCAGTGCTCCTCCTGATCCTCCTTGCACAAAGGCGGAGGTAGCGGTCCTGCTGCTGGGTTGTTGTCTCCTGATGTACTGGCCTGTCTCCTGGTAGCGCCTCCATGCTCTGGACACTACGCTGACAGACATAGCAAACCTTCTTGCCACAGCTCGCATTGTTGTGCCATCCTGGATGAGCTGCACTACCTGAGCCACTTGTGTGGGTTGTAGACTCCGTCTCATGCTACCACTAGAGTGAAAGCACCGCCAGCATTCAAAAGTGACCAAAACATCAGCCAGGAAGCATAGGAACTGAGAAGTGGTCTGTGGTCACCACCTGCAGAACCACTCCTTTATTGGGGGTGTCTTGCTAATTGCCTATAATTTCCACCTTTTGTCTATTCCATTTGCACAACAGTATGTGAAATTTATTGTCAATCAGGGTTGCTTCCTAAGTGGACAGTTTGATTTCACAGAAGTGTGATTGACTTGGAGTTACATTGTGTTGTGTAAGTGTTCCCTTTATTTTTTTGAGCAGTGTATATACATACATACATACTAGAGGTCGACCGATTATGATTTTTCAACGCCGATACCGATTATCGGAGGACCAAAAAAAGCCGAAACCGATTAATCAGACGGTTTAAAAAATAAATAAAAAATAAAATAAAAGTGTAATGACAATTACAACAATACTGAATGAAGACGTTTCTTTTACCTTAATATAATACATCAATAAAATACATCAATAAAATCTATTTAGCCTCAAATAAATAATGAAACGTATTCAATTTGGTTTAAATAATTCAACAACAACGTGTTGGAGAAGAAAGTAAAAGTGTAATATGTGCCATGTAAAAAAGCTAACATTTAGGTTCCTTGCTCAGAACATGAGAACATATGAAAGCTGGTGGTTCCTTTTAACATGAGTCTTCAATATTCCCAGGTAAGACGTTTTAGGTTGTTGTAATAGGAATTATAGGACTATTTCTCTCTACCATTTGTATTTCATATACCTTTGACTATTGTATGTTCTTATATGCACTTTAGTATTGCCAGTGTAACAGAATAGCTCCCTCTCCTCGCCCCTACCTGGGCTCAAACCAGGAACACATCGACAACAGCCACCCTCAAAGCATCGTTACCCATCGCTCCACAAAAGCAGAGCGATGGGCAACTACTCCAAGTCTCAGAGCGAGTGATGCCACCGATTGAAACGCTATTAGCACGCACCCCGCTAACTAGCTAGCCATTTCACATCGGTTACACCAGCCTAATTTCGGGAGTTGATAGACTTGAAGTCATAAACAGTTCAATGCTTGAAGCATTGCGAAGAGCTGCTGGCAAATGCACGAAAGTGCTGTTTGAATGAATGCTTACGAGCTTGCTGCTGCCTACCATCGCTCAGTCAGACTGCTCTATCAAATCATAGACTTAATTATAACATAACACACAGAAATACGAGCCTTTGGTCATTGATATGGTCGAATCTGGAAACTATCATTTCGAAAACAAAACATTTATTATTTCAGTGAAATACGGAACCGTTCTGTATTTTATTATTATGGGTGGCATCCCAAAGTCTAAATATTGCTGTTGCATTGTACAACCTTCAATGTTGTCATGATTATCTACAATTCTGGCAAATTAATTAAGTTTTGTTAGAAATATATGGACTTCACGCAGTTCGCAACGAGCCAGGCGGCCCAAACTGCTGCATATACCTTGACTGCTTGCACGGAACGCAAAAGAAGTGACACAATTTCCCTAATTATAAGAAATTCATGTTAGCAGGCAATATTAACTATATATGCAGGTTTAAAAAATATATACTTGTGTATTGATTTTAAAGAAAGGAATTGATGTTTATGGTTAGGTTTGGTGCAACGACAGTGCTAAATCATCACCCGTTTGGTGAAGTAGGCTGTGATTCGATGAGAAATTAACAGGCACCGCATCGATTATATGCAACGCAGGTGACGCTAGATAAACTAGTAATGTCAGCCATGTTTATGTAGTTAACTAGTGATTATGTTTGATTGTTTTTTATAAGATAAGTTTAATCCTAGCTAGAAACTTACCTTGGCTTCTTGCTGCCCTCGCGTAGCAGGTAGTCAGCCTGCGATGCAGGCTCCTTGTGGAGTGCAATGTAAGGCAGGTGGTTAGAGCGTTGGACTAGTAACCGGACGGTTGCAAAAACGAATCCCCAAGCTGACAAGGTAAAAATCTGTCGTTCTGCCCCTGAACAAGGCAGTTAACCCACCGTTCCTAGGCCTTCATTGAAAATAAGAATGTGTTCTTAACTGACTTGCCTAGTTAAATTAAGGTGTTAAAAAAGATTTAAAATTTCGGCCAAATCGGTGTCCAAAAATACCCTTTTCCGAATGTTATGAAAACTTGAAATCGGCCCTAATTAATCGGCCATTCCGATTAATCGGTCGACCTCTAATATATATACACACACATATGTGTGTATATATATTTTTCTATAGGACGCTAAACTGGAACCATCAACCTGTCTAGCCAGTTAATATACACGTGTATATTAGGGATGCGAGATTATCGGAATTGGCCGATTAGCTAAAAATGGCAACATCGGTATCGGCAAAGCTGACGTGCATACCTACAGTGGGGAGAACAAGTATTTGATACACTGCCGATTTTGCAGGTTTTCCTACTTACAAATTATGTAGAGGTCTGTAATTTTTATAGGTACACTTCAACTGTGAGAGACGGAATCTAAAACAAAATTCCAGAAAATCACATTGTATGATTAAGTAATTAATTTGCTCCCACGAGTTACACAGTAATGGCATCACTGCTATTAGCTTCACGACTTACATACTATGGAATGCCGTTTGGGTCTTTGCGTGTCAAAGATACAGTAGCACTGTCAAAGCTGTACAAAAAAGTCTGCAAACAGCCACGAACGATGTGTTTACAATACCACTTTGGTAAAGCATCATTTGTTCGACTGCAACTTCTGGGGTAGCTAGCTTTAGCTTGGTACCTAGCTAGCATCAATACAACCAGCCTGAAAACAATGACCAGTAGAACCTGCAGTCATTTTCATTATTCTTAGCAATGATTTAGGAATCCTTGTGTAAGTATTAGCTAGGTTGCCACTTGTTCGCCTATTGAAATTGAACTTCAGTTCATGAAAAATAAATACCTAGTCAGCAACTTAACCCTGTTGCCCAAAGCTAATATTATAAGCAGCCAGCTAGCTTCATCTGGCTAGTGAGAGTCGACCACACCTGGTTATGTGTTGTGAAGCTAGCCACAATAGTGGAATTTGCGGTTTGCCTTCAACATAAAAGTATGTCATTTACAGTAATGCAAATGAATACAAATAGTATAACTATGCCATACTTTTATTTTGAAGGCTAACCGCAAAGTCCACTATTGTGGCTAATCCTTAATGTGGCTAGCTTCACATAGATGGGTCTGACCACCATTAATCAAATAAGAACTATCTTATAAATGAGGGTTATTTTAGATGACACCTAGCTATATAGTTGGCTTGCTATTTGACACGTCAGTGTTATTTGATGTTTATCTTTTTTGACACGCAAGACCCAAACGGAGTTCAATAGAAATCCTGGTAGAGAATGAAACGACTAAACAAATGGACAACGAAACACAGCAAGTAAGTGAAAGAAATAGGTTTTGATTCTGTTTTACTGGTAATGGGGACATACGTAAATGCCAACAAATAACTTTTTTGTGTGTGTGTGTAACCTTACCCAGGCAAGTCAGTTAAGAACAAATTATTATTTACAATGACGGCCTGGAAGACGGTGGGTCAATTGTGTGCCGCACTATGGGACTCTCAATCACGGCCGGATATGATAGCCTCGATTCGAGTCAGGGACTGTAGTGTCACCTCTTGCACTGAGATGCAGTGCCTTAGACCGCTGCATCCATGTGTGTTTAACTATGTAACTGTACTAGAATGTGTAAAAGGCCACTAAAGTTGTAAATAACGTAGTTTTTTTGGTTAGAAAAATGTGATATTGGGGCATCACTAGTGTATATATTATTATCCTATCTATAGGAGGCTTAACTGGAACCATCAACCTGGCTAACCTGTTCTTGAAACCACCAGTTGTCTTCTGGGGATGGACATTAACAGTTGGACACTTGCCCAATGGGCAAGTCGACAGCATTTTTTATTTTACTTGTCCAAAGGTTAAGATGACTTGCCTGAAATGTAGCTGTTTACACAAACAAGCACCATATACTGAACTATCTTCAATGTTAACATGGGAGGCATCAAAAATATAGATTTTATTAAAGGAGTTGAGTCGTATAAATGTTGGAATGTAAGTACTGTAGGTTAGCCTATATGGAGAGAAGTTGAATGTGGGAGGAGACCTGCCAATGTATGCAAAGGAGTTTGTCGCTATCCTATTGCCCTCAAGTACATTTTGATTAATCTCATGATACAGTAACTCATTCTTGTTATGTCATTGCAATATTTCTCATCTGTTCTGAGACTGTCCGCATCAGCGATCACTCATCAGTCTAATTTTTGACCTCATACCAGCAAAGTTCTCCATCAGCTCACTGCTCTGTCTCCCCTCTGTTCTCAGATCAGTGCTGTGCGCTTGCCACGGGAGCCCAGTAACCCAGAGAGGCTGAAGGGCTTTGGCTACGCCGAGTTTGATGATGTGGACTCCCTCCTGAGGGCGCTGACTCTCAATGAGGAGGTAAGGAAAGGGCGCAAGGAATAGCACCAGGAAGGATCAAAGGGTCTTAACTAGAGTTCCATTCTTCAGAACACTGATCAATGCAATGCATGATGACCCACTCACTTAGTTGGGATTCATCCCATAGATATTTTTCTATAATTTCAACCCATATCAACATCCATTCAACTTTGGTTATTGACTACAAGGGACAAAGAACAAATGTTAATTTAGTAACAGAGAGCTTTTCGTAAATGCGTTAATCAAATGAATTGTTCAAGACCAATATATTGCATTTTAATGTAAATGACAGGTAAATTGTTTCCAGCTATCACACTGGAACATGCAGGTATGGAAAGAAGATGAGTTGGTTAATTTAGGCCACATTATTGGTAATGACTTGCTTGTTCCCTGCACCTCTGACCTAACAGAACCTGGGAAACCGCAGGATCCGGGTGGATATTGCAGATCAGTCCAACGACAAGGGTGAGTTATACACAAAATCTGAAGCACATGGGCACCCCCAGGTACTTTCCCCAGTTGCTGGAGTTGTAGGCAGACTCATGCAAAACAGAAAGGGAAATGCCGCACACTGCTGCTCATGCGCCCAGGTGATATTTATTTACAACGTTTCGACCCTTAGGTCTTCATCAGGCATCCATACCTAAGGGTCGAAACGTTGTAAATAAATATCACCTGGGCGCATGAGCAGCAGTGTGTGGCATTTTCCTTTCTGTTTTCCATGAGTTATACACAACCCATGATTCTAGCTTTCTACTGTACTATGGGAACAGAATGGCCAAATGTTATATCACTTGACCTGGGCTTTGTAAGCATCATAGATCAAATGGTAGTAACACATCAAAACTGTAGTAGCATCTTTTTTGTCCGATGTTAGGCTGGATTTTTACTCCAAACGTTCCTCGTAGCAAGATGTCAATGACTCGTACGTAAAGTTACAAGCTAAAGCATGTTCTGGAATCTCTGTGGTTTGTGGAGATGTTGCAGAGTCTCTATGGAGTACATCTACAGGAGTTTAAATCCAGCCTTAGACTTTATGGGGAGGTTTCCTGGGCACAGATTAAGCCTAGTCCTGGGCTATAAAGCTAATGGAGAATATTGCAAGTGCTTTTAGTCCAGGACTAGGCTTATTCTGCTTCCGGGAAACCAATCATATGTCAGGAGAACATTTGATGCACATCCCACATTTCTCATAGAATGCCGGGGCAAAAAAAACACTGAAGAAGTGCTAGGGCAACAAAAAATGTTTACTAATGTGGTGCAGAAATAAGGCACCTGGGGGCATTTACAGTGTGTTGGCCTTTATCTTCTAATTCTATACCTAACCTCCTATGGCCAGAGGGGAGAGATAATGGCCAGATGGGCGGACGGGACAGGATGGGCCGTATGGGAGACATGGGGGGCCCCGACAAGACAGACAGTGACGACTGGAGGGCCCGGCCCACTGCTGACGCTGATGACGGACCCCCAAAGAGAGAGGAATCCGCTTTCGGTGAGTCACTCCCTCTAAGCTCAAAGTGGCCTCAGCAAGCACACATCCCTTCTTTTTTAAAGCACCCTGCTAAAATTGGGAGGGCGATGCCTCACGGCTTGGCTCTTGTAAGCACGGGTACACCAAGGAAGGAGAGAAAAGGCACAGTGTCGCAAATGAGGCTATGGCGGACCTCTTTCTTAATGTCCAATGTCCTTTGTCTCAAGGCTACGTGCTACACTATTTATCTGAAATGTTAAGCATGCATGGTCATGTTTTAGGCTGTCCATCATACAGTTCAAGTTCTTATCTTCAACCTTATGACAAGAACTGCGTACGTTCTGTAACTTTTACTTAATATTGCTTAGATCTCAACAGACAGTCACTTGATTTGCATGCCTTTCGTAATTGTATTAACTGACATTTTCTTTCTGTCCCTCTCAGGGTCACGCGACCGCTATGGAGACCGTGACGGGCCGAGACGGGACAATGACCGCGGATTTGGCGGCGACCGGGACCGCGGATTTGGCGGCGACCGGGACCGCGGATTTGGCGGCGACCGGGACGGCGGCAGAGACCGTGGCTTCGGCGGCAGAGACCGCTATGACGACCGGGGAGGTGAGAGCGGAGGTAAAACCACTGCTCAAAACTTAGCATATCATCGACAATCTAGAATAAGCTTCACTTTGTTATCCAGATCCTCCTCTGTCAGAATGTCATCAGTCCATCAAGCCTCCTGTATGATTATGAATGTCAATCCATATGCTCTTTTTTGCTCTTAGCCTTGCTAATTTCCGACTAATGGCACTTCCCGACAGTGCGTTTTTGAAAATCTGAATGTCTTTATGCATGCTCCACTGTACAACATCACAGCTGATAAATCGTGAGGATTTTCTATCTGAAGGGTGTTCTCACTTTGCGACTTACAGCTCAGCTCCCGTGCCGTCGTGACATTGTCTGTCATTTCCACTAGTATAAATAGTTCAGAATTTATACTTTTCTCAAACCGACACACCATGCTGAGTAGCAAGGTCCTGCAGTTACATTGATCTGACTGTGGTTGCTGGTGCTAAAATCTATTCGTTTCTCAAGTATGGCAGCTGTATTTTTTTGTTTTGTGAACAGCTTGTAAAGTCTTGGCCCTTGTACTCCCTCTACTCCACCACAGCCTTTGGCTCCCGCAGGGACCGGGATGATGGCGGGCGACGTGCCTTTGGCAGTGGCTACCGCCGTGATGATGACGGGGGTGGTGGTGGCCGCTACGGGGAACGGGATCGCTACGGCGGGGACAGAGAGGACCGATATGAGAGGCGCGAGGAGAGAGGAGGTGAGGGTAATTGACCCTCAAATTACATTCAATATTATTTTGCTTATTGCAGTATATTCTGTATGATGTCAACCACATGTCCATCCTCTTACACCTGCTGACACCATCCTCCCCTCAGGTCCCCTGCCTAGGTCCCCCTTTAATTACTGAGCAGTGTTGTATTATATAATATGAACAGGTCTCCCTTGGTGATGATGTATCCAAGGTTCAAATACAGATTAAATTAATGCAAAATATGTCATCCCGAATCCACTGTCCCCCCCCTATCCTCCACACCCAGGTGGTACCACCCAGAGACCCAAGCTGGTCCTGAAGCCACGCAGCACGCCCAAGGAGGAGGAGCAGGCCCGCAGCGGTGGTGGGGGAGCTGCCCCAGCTGCTCCAGCGACTGCCCCCAGCTCTGGCCGTGCCTCCATCTTCGGAGCAGCCAAGCCCGTGGACACTGCAGCTAAGGAGCGGGAGGTGGAGGAGAAACTCCAGAGGCAGCTGGAAGAGGACAAGACCAGGGGCTTTGATAGGAAACCCCGCGACAGAGACAGGTGTGGTGTTGAGGGTGTAGCTGGAAAGTGCCAGAGCTGAAATGTTCTCTCAAATTTTGTGCACAAATTTGTTTGCATCCCTGTTAGTGAGCATTTCTCCTTTGTCAAGATAATCCATCTACCTGGCAGGTTTGGCACATCAAGTAGCTGATTAAACAGCATGATCATTACACAGGTGCACCTTGGGCTGTGGACAAGGTGCACCTGTGTAATGATCAAGGCTGTTTTGTCACTACTCAATGCCACAAGTTAAGGGATCGTGCAATTGGCATGCTGACTGCAGGAATGTCCACCTGAACAGTTGCCAGAGAATTAAATGTTAATTTCTCTACCATAAGCCGCCTCCATTTTAGAGAATTTTTCAGTGCGTCCAACCGGCCTCATAACTGCAGGCCACATGTAACCATGCCAGCCCAGGACCTCCACATCCGGCTTCTTTACCTGCGGTATCGTCTGAGACCAGCCACTCAAATAGCTGATGAAAATGAGGAGTATTTCTTTCTGTAATAAAGCCCTTTTGTGGGGGGAAAACTTGTTCTGGGTGGGTGGGCTCAGCTCTCCAGGGGGTGGGCCTATGCCCACCCGAGGCTGCACCCCTGTCCAGTCATGTGAAATCCATAGATTAGGGCCTAATTAACTTATTTCAATTGTCTGATTTCCTTATTTGAACTGTAACTTAGTAAAATCGTTGAGATTGCTGCATGTTGCGTTTTTACATTTTTGTTGAATATATTTACTCAATCTTTCTCTTCTGTGCTTAGGGACCCAAGTTGGAGGAGTGAGGAGCCACCTTCTGAGCGACCTGCTACACGCTCCCGCACAGGAAGTGAGTCATCACAGACGGGAAGTACATCTGGAGGAAGAGGTGATCAACCTTATTGATCTTCTGAGTTTTATCCAGTTCTCTTTGTAGTCTCTTTACTTGTGGTGTGAGCACGCATACATGATCAACTTTTAAATGTCAACCACACTATCCATTGTATTTTCACTGTAGATATGTTTTTTGTCAGCTATCAAATTAGTGGTTCCTTGCAACAGCCACTCCTTTTCAGCAGTATTTCAAGGAATGTGTATATATGGTGTGATCTGTTGCATAAATATGTGTTTATATACAGTACCAGTCAAAAGTTTGGGGACACCAACTCATTCAAGTGTTTTTTGTTTATTTACTATTTTCTACATTGCAGAATACTAGTGACATCGAAACTATGAAATAACACATATGGAATCATGTAGTAACCCAAAAAAGTGTTAAACTAATCAATATTTACATTTGAGATTCTTCAAAGTAGCCACCCTTTGCCTTGACGACAGCTTAGCACACTCTTGGCATTCTCTCAAGCAGCTTCATGAGGTAGTCACCTGGAATGCTTGAAGGAGTTCCCACATATGGTGAGCACTCGTTTGCTGCTTTTCCTTCACTCCAACTCATCCTAAACCTTCTCAGTTGGGTTGAGGTCGGGTGATTGTGGAGGCCAGGTCATCAGATGCAGCACTCCATCACTCTCCTTCTTGGTCAAATAGCCCTTACACAGCCTGGAGGTGTGTGTTGGGTCATTGTCCTGTTGAAAAACAATGATTGTCCCACTAAGTGCAAACCAGATGGGATGGTGTATCGCTGCAGAATGCTGTGGTTGCAATGCTGGTTAAGGGTGCCTTGAATTCTAAATAAATCAGACAGTGTCACCAGCAAAGCACCCCCACACCATCACCTCCATGCTTCACAGTGGGAACCACACATGCAACGATCACCTTCTCTGCGTCTCACAAAGACACGGCGGTTGGAACCAAAAATCTCAAATTTGGACTGATCAGACCAAAGGACCGATTTCCACTGGTCTAATGTACATTGCTCATGTTTCTTGGCCCAAGCAAGTCTCTTCTTATTGGTGTCCTTCGGTAGTGGTTTCTTTACAGCAATTTGACCATGAACACCTGATTCACAGTCTCCTCTGAACAGTTGATTTTGAGATTAGGGGTGCATGATATCTCGGTTAACATATTGGCTATAAATGCCAACATCGCTATTGGCCCGATGTCTAGTTTAACACCGATGTGAAAAACCGATGTCAAAGCTGACGTGCATACCAATATAACGTAGGTAGATGATATAATGATGCCACAAAAAATAGAGCGCTACACATGCAACACAGATCCTAACCCAGCCCACAATGTCTGCTGTGTGGATCTATTTTGAAGTTTCAAAGGAAGATAACAAAAAGGCCATATGCAACGTTTGTGCTGCTATTATTTCCTGAGAGGAGAAAGTGAAATCGTCCAATACCACAAACGTAATTACTAATTTGAAAGTGCATCACCCCCAGACGTTCAGCGACCACTTAGAATAAAAGCAGAAAAAAAACTAACCGCACCTCCAACTGAACTAGTTCAAGTCGAGCAGTCATTTGAAAGAGTTTCAGCGAGACAACTCAAAAGCTCAATCCATTAACGGCAAGATAATGGAATTCATTGCCCTTGACAATCAACCGTTCTCTGTCGTGGATGATGTTGGCTTTCGCCCGACTGGTCGAGCACCTAGAGCCCCGGTACACACTAAGTAGGTGCTATTTTTCAGATGTTGCCCCACCTGGAGTTGCACAGTATTGTTGAAATGCATATCCATTAGCTACTTGCTAATGGGTGTCACTGATATTAGCTTCATGACTGACATTTGGACCAGCGACGTCAGCCCCATGAGCATGCTGAGTCTGACAGCACAGTGGGTCGATGAGGATTTCCTACTGAGGAAAGCTGTATTGCATGCTCAAGAATGTGCTGGTTCTTATACGGCTGCTGCCTTTTCAATGGCATTTGAGAACATGTTTCAAACTTGGAAAATCCCAAAGAACAAATACACGCTGTGCTATGTGATAATACACGTAACATGACAAAGGCTTTGGAAGAATGCGGAGTCTCCAGTTTGCCATGCATGGTACACACGCTGCAACTGGCTGTAAACGAATGTTTTGGCCCAAAGCCTACTCAATAAATTGGATGCAGTCTATCACAGTGCCATCCGTTTTGTCACCAAAGCCCCATATACTACCCACCACTGCGACCTGTACACTCGTTGGCTGGCCCTCGCTTCATACTCGTCGCCAAACCCACTGGCTCCAGGTCATCTACAAGACCCTGCTAGGTAAAGTCCCCCCGTATCTCAGCTCGCTGGTCACCATAGCAGCACCTACCTGTAGCACGTGCTCCAGCAGGTATATCTCTCTGGTCACCCCCAAAACCAATTCTTCCTTTGGCCGCCTCTCCTTCCAGTTCTCTGCTGCCAATGACTGGAACGAACTACAAAAATCTCAAACTGGAAACACTTATCTCCCTCACTAGCTTTAAGCACCAGCTGTCAGAGCAGCTCATAGATTACTGCACCTGTACATAGCCCATCTATAATTTAGCCCAAACAACTACCTCTTTACCTACTGTATTTATTTATTTATTTATTTTGCTCCTTCGCACCCCATTATTTCTATCTCTACTTTGCACATTCTTCCACTGCAAACCAACCAATCCAGTGTTTTTACTTGCTATATTGTATTTACTTCGCCACCATGGCCTTTTTTATATTTTTATAGATATATATATATTTTGTTTGCCTTCACCTCCCTTATCTCACCTCACTTGCTCACATTGTATATAGACTTATTTTTCACTGTATTATTGACTGTATGTTTGTTTTACTCCATGTGTAACTATGTGTTGTATGTGTCGAACTGCTTTGCTTTATCTTGGTCAGGTCACAATTGTAAATGAGAACGTGTTCTCAACTTGCCTACCTGGTTAAATAAAGGTGAAATAAAATAAATAAATAAAAAAGCGGCATATCTGACAGTGGCAACAGGTAGGAAGATAGTGGGTCATTTTAAATACTCACAGCCTGCAAGCAATACAGGAGGATCTTGGAGTGAAAACAAATAGGCTTAAGCAAGATGTTTCCACCAGATGGAACAGTACTTTTTACATGGAGAGCCTGCTGGAATATAAAGAAGTGCTTGGCGTGTACGTAGACGGAGTTACCTGACACTATCAGCACAAACCAGTGGACTCTCATTGAAAACATGAACACACTCCTAGCTCCATTCGAACTGACTCGAGAAATAAGCTCATCAACTGCGTTTGAAGCAGACGTGATACCCTCTGTCATGGCACTGAAGCATCTGATCAACAAAACTGCCGACACAGTCCGTAGGGTTAACTTGCAAAAGTACTCTACTAGAGGCCGTGAACAAGCGATTTGGTGGCATTCTCTCTGAGCCTCTACGGTGTTGCCACCATGCTCTACGGTAGGTACAAGGACTGCTACTTGGATGCAGACATGAAATCTGGTTTACGTGAAAAGTTACACAGCTGGACAAGACGGAAACGGACACAGTGATGGTGCGTGCGCACAGAGTACCCACGACAGAGGCCACAGACAGCTGAAACTTCACTGACATGTTTGAAATCCTGGTTGGGAATTAAACAAATTAACAATGAAACCGCACAGCAAGTAAGTGAAAGAAATAGGTTTTGATTGTTTTACTGGTAATGGGGACATACGTAAATGCCAACCTTTTGGTCAGTATGTGTTTCAACTATTTAACTGTACTAGAATGCTTAAGGCTGCCAACTTTATGTATCTGGGTTTTTTTTGCAAGGGAAATATCGGTGCAGCCCTAGTTGAGATGTCTTACATTTATTTGGGCTGCAATCTGAGGTGCTGTTAATTGCTGATTTCTGAGGCTGGTAACTAATGGCCATCCTCTGCAGCAGAGGTAACTCTGGGTCTTCCTTTCCTGTGGCGGTCCTCATGAGAGCCAGTTTCATCATAGCGCTTGATGGTTTTTGCGACTGCACTTGAAGAAACTTTCAAAGTCCGTATTGACTAACAATCATGTCTTAAAGTAATGATGGACTGTCATTTCTCTTTGCTTATTTGAGCTGTTCTTGCCGTAATATAGGTTTTTCTGTATACCACCCCTACCTTGTCACAACAACTGATTGGCTCAAACGCATTAAGAAGGAAAGGAATTCCAAAATGTACTTTTAATAAAGTATACCTGTTAATTGAAATGCATTCCCTGTGACTACCTCATGAAGCTGGTTGAGAGAACGCCAAGAGTGTGCAAAGCTGTCAAGGCAAAGTGTGGCTACTTTGAAGAATCTCATATAAAATATATTTTGATTTTAACATGTTTTTGGTTACTATATGATTCCATATGTGTTATTTCAGAATTTTGATGTCTTCAATATTATTAAAAAATTTAGAAAATAGTAAAAATAAAGAAAAACCCTTGAATGAGTACTTCCGACTGTTACTGTGTGTATGCCTTCCTTTCCTCTTCCGTCTGCACCGAACTAAAAAGACGGCATGGGTGAATATAACAAATTTGTTTTCAATACAAGTTAAAGGAGAGGCGCAGAGGTAGCCCCTTTTACGCCCGAGACAACCCAAACAGTCAGTTTTAATACTGAAATCTCACCCTCTTTTGTCCAGTCTCGCGGCGCAGAGAGAGCGAGCGATCAGTTGAGAATGAAGTATTCAGTGGTAAGGAGGACGACCCTCCCTCTCCCGGAGCTCGCCCTACTTCCGCCAACTCTTCCACATCTTCCTCCAAGGAGCCCCTCAAGGTGATGCCCGCACCACCACCCAAGGAGAATGCCTGGGCCAAGCGCCCTGCGGTGAGCGCAGGGTCCACCCCTGTCTCCCCCAGTGACGCGGCATGTCCCAAACTGAGGTCAGAACACGTTCTTATACGTCTTGTATATTGTATAGCATCTGTAGATAACGGTGTGGCCAATTTGTCACATCATTACCAAAAGCCTGTCTTATAGTGACTGAGGCAAAAAAAATGCTTGGACTTTTTGCTTTGCAAGCGAGCTAGCTAAAGGTCTGAATGTCCGGTCTCTTTCAGCTCAAGTTCTGCAGATGAAAGAGGATCTGGAAGGGGTAAGGCACTCGGACTGCAAAGAACTTGTGTTTGTGTGTTTTTGTTAGTGGTTCATTCCAAATAAGGTGTAATGGAGACTTTGTCCTAATCTAATCCCAGAGTGGACCAACTAGGCCTTTCGGTCCTACTCTCAGATTAAGAGATTTTGCTCTGAAGTCAAGCGTGAGTGTTACTGACACTTTGGGGTTTTATTCACCCCCTCGCCCTTGAATGACTGCTGGATTGTGATATCTAACATCACATTCCAATTCTAAAAGGAAATGATTGATTTTTTTCCACTTTCTCGGGGTTTGGTGATTTAGCTAAAGCAGGGGCGATTGGGTGGATTGGGACGAGGCCACAACTTGACTAACATGGATCAAAATAGTGTAGCACTGCCCAATTATGGTTCTGGATAATCTCTCCTGTTGGTTCTCTTGCCTGTTTCATTGGCTAGCTATCTCAGGACTCCTTATTGCAACTAAAGCACTGGTTTGAAGGGTTGGCAAAAAGCAATATGGAAGGTCCCAACTACCTTGCCCACCAGTATTTCACAAAATTATTTCAAATTGATTGTGATGGGACATCAGAAGCAACTTTGAAGTATTGGAATCCAACTCTAATTTACTGAATTATCAGTTGGTATAAAACCCAGGAGAGAAGAGGTAGCAGGAACCAAACTGGGCAGCCCTGGTGTAAAGTTAAAGTGGGGAACCCTTGATCCTGTATGGGTGCAGTGTCTGATTCTTTCCCAGGGTTGTGCTCTGTAGGCACCAAACACCTAGTTTTCAACCTTCAACACCCCTTCCCATAATATGTTTTGAAAGTTCTCGTTTGTGCCTCCTGAACATGACCCTGTTGTCAAGCTCTTGACAGATTCTTCCATTAATATGTGGTTAGCTCCTGGGAAATGACGTAAGATTATTCATTTTTTAATGGATATAGTTTATTAATCAGGTGACGTTTGTCAAGTCAGCAAAAGCAGCAGACCCTGCGGCCATTAAGGAAAATGGGTTCCCTAGGCCTGGGTTGTATTCAAGATCACAGAAGTTAGACGTGTGAACCTCCCATTTGACAATACATGTTTTGCTTAACTGCAAATGTTACGATCTTGAATGCAACCCTGGGCCAGAGGCGGTGTGGAATGCTATTGTGGAGTGTAGCCTTAAGTGGAGTTCCAGCCACCCAAACCCCTCCCTCCATCCTCACTGTTTGGGCTCTCCCTTCCAGAAGAGAATAAAGTGGACGGTGTGCGTCGGGACCGGGGCCCCCCACGGGGGAGAGGGGGGGCTGCGGGGCCTGGAGCAGGGCGGGGCCGAGGAGAAGGGGCCAACAGAGATCGACGAAGGGAGGAAGACAGGTCAGCCCAAAACGAGCGGCAATAGTGGAACAGGCAGGGAGGGTATTGCAGCCAGGGCACCTCTAAAGACTGGTTTCTGGTCGGTATGTCAACTGTTGGAAATTAAGAAAGTTAAAAGCAATGCAATTGCCCCTATTATTAGGTTAAATGCTTGCTAGCCTAATGGAAGTGCCTTCACTAGGGCCTAATACTCTCCTCAGTGAGGATATTACGGATGCAAGCTGTAATTTCTCAACTCTTGGCTCTCCCGAACATGACGGCACAGCATTAGGACTCGCTTACCTCCACTACAAAAGCACAAAATGATCATTTGGAGGATTTGAACATCATGTCACAAACACAGAAATGTTGACTTATGTAAATATTGACAAATAATTGATGCGGCTACAGAACAGGGGTCTCTTACAGTAGCTCGCAGCCCACCTAATGAGTAGCTTGCCAAACAATTTTGAAAGTACATGCGATTTTCACGTGTTCCACCGCAAACTTTCATTAACAAATCTCACAAGTGTCAGACACCCCAAGCTCCCAACTAGCCAAAACTAACACTATCTGCCAATTAATTTCCATCAATATTGCCCCTGTCTGTGTGGTGCACACGTTTGTCTGTCACTGATGTGATAACTGCCTTGTGGGTTGACACATACTTTCTCAATTAAATGTTATTAAGTACATTTATCTATTTATTTGCAAACATTTATGACATGAGCAGTACAAAATCATCGCTAGACCGGCAAATTTAGATGGCACATTCCTCACTCGCTAGATGTGCAATTAAAGGGTAATTGAACAAAAAAAATAACAAATCTGAGCTACATATAAAATAAATCGGATTTGATTAAAGCATGGACATGGACTCTGAACATCCAATTTTGTTGTTTCTCTATGAACAACAAATTGAGTGACAATTCCCCCAAAAATTTAAAACCAGAATTTGACCGAACTTAATTTAAAGAATATTAAACAATTTAGGGGGAAATCACATTTTATCGGGCCCGGGAAGTGCTTTAGGTTGTGTACATAACCATGTTTTTTCACACCAATGTTAGGCAGTGATCCTCGATTCCTTTCCCTAACAATTTTTTTTTATCAAGCCCCATACAATCACACCTGAGCTTGATCATTAGTTGAGTAGGCAAGCTTGTGTGGGTGGGGGTGTAACAAATGTCATGTTTGGGGTAGCCTACTTGAGGACCGGCGAAAACACTCCTATTGATGACTAACTGTTAACCAGCCTTTAGAGGTTATACGAGAGATTGTGAGGGTGTGAATACTATTAGTCTTCTCCTGCATTTACAGTTATGAGTGGATTATATTGGATCAATTTGACTGGGAAAGATTTGGTGTCATACTGTTGAACGGTGTGCTAGTGCACTCACAGGCTCTGACCCTCAAGACTTAGCTGGACAGTGAAGTTTAACTTAGTGTTTATTCTGATTGTAGAAAGGATAACAGAAGAGACCGGGACTCAAGACCAGCACCAGAGCCAAAGAAATACGAAGAGTCCCCAACTCCCGTGAGTCCTGGTGTCACATCAAGTGCTCTTGACCCACCCCATAGTGGATTTGGATTTTCCTCAAACTCCCACACAGTTGAGTTCAGTTTTCAAAACCTGAAACTCCCCCTGAACAATTTCGTCTTTCACTGAACCTGTCCCCCAAACTGTCTTCAGTCCTTTACCCCATAATCTTCTCACATTGGCTTCAGTGTTCTACT
Source organism: Salvelinus alpinus (assembly GCF_045679555.1). Lineage (NCBI taxonomy): Eukaryota > Metazoa > Chordata > Actinopteri > Salmoniformes > Salmonidae > Salvelinus > Salvelinus alpinus. Next base: position 45,762,293 of record NC_092097.1, read on the forward strand.
GAAACTGCCCATGGAACCAATCTTTTAGAGTATCCCTCAATGTCGCCAGCTTTTTCCTCAGTCTTTTTGTTCTTTCTTTTTGGCTTTTATTGCAAAATTCACACATCAGGGAAAAACATGGGTCCCGCTTAATGAAAAGTTTACTGATATTTATATAAATAGTTACCCACACATATTATTGTGGGGGCGATAGGCATTGGTTAAAGCTCAATGTTATTAAATTCTCCCAACCATCATATCTAAGCCAATCGACTTGATTGGAGATATACAACACACTTCCTGCCCCTCGTCCTGAGCCGTTCCGGCCTTTACCGAGAACCACATACTGGATGTTTTTAACAGGGTCATTAGCAATTGACTGAGTATTTTCTGTGCCTACCTAGCTCAGATTGAAGACGTCGGATTAAAATGAGGTTATAGCATCCATAAAGTGACAATTGGATTTGAAAATGTTGGGATTGACTGTTAACCTCTCTGGCACCAGTGGGACGGTAGCGTTCCACCTCGACAACAGCAAGTGAAATTGCAGGGCGCCAAATTCAAAACAACAGAAATCCCATAATTAAAATTCCACAAACATACAAGTATTATACACAATTTTTAAAGATAAACTTCTTGTAAATCCAACCGATTTCAAAAAGGATTTATGGCAGAAGCACACCATGCGATTATGTTAGGTCAGCGCCTAGCCACAGAAAACCATACAGCCATTTTCAAACCAAGGAGAGGTGTCACAAGTCAGAAATAGCGTTCAAATTAATCACTTACCTTTGATCTTCATCGGAATGCACTCCCAGGAATCCCAGTTCCATAATAAATGTTTGTTTTGTTCGATATAGTCCATCATTTAAGTCCAAATACCTCCTTTTTGTTTGCGCGTTCACTTAACAATTCCAAATTCACAAGGCGCAGGCACTTAGTCCAGACAAAGTCAAAACAGTTCCATTACAGTTCATAGAAATATGTCAAACGATGTATATAATCAATCTTTAGGATGTTTTTATCATAAATCGGCAATAATATTCCAACCGGACAATTCCTTTGACTTTAGAAATGAAAGGGAACGCAGCTCGCTCTCACGTGACTAAACTAATGGCATTCTGCCAGACCACTGGTTCAAACAGCTCTTATTCGCTTCCCCTTCATAGTAGAAGCCTGAAACAAGGGTCTAAAGACTGTTGACATCTAGTGGAAGCCTTAGGAAGTGCAATATGACCCCATAGACACTGTATATTCGATAGGCAATGACTTGAAAAACTACAAACCTCAGATTTCCCACTTCCTGGTTGGATTTTTTCTCAGGTTTTTGCCTGCCATATGAGTTCTGTTATGCTCACAGGCATCATTCAAACAGTTTTAGAAACTTCAGAGTTTTCTATCCAAATCTACTAATAATATGCATATATTAGCAACTGGGCCTGAGTAGCAGGCAGTTTACTTTGGGCACCTTATTCATCCAAGCTACTCAATACTTCCCCCTAGTCCCAAATAAGTTAAACATTGAGTTATTTTACCTGAAATGCACAAGGTCCTCTACTGCGACAATTAATCCACACATAAAACGGGCAACCGAATCGTTTCTAGTCATCTTTCCTCCTTCAAGGATTTTTCTTCTTTGAACTTTATGGTGAGTGGCATCTAAACTTTCATAGTATTACCAAGATGACCGACAACACAGTTTCTTTCAATCACCCACGTGGGTATAACCAATGAGGAGATGGCACGTGGGTATCTGCTTCTATAAACCAATGAGAAGATGGGAGAGGCAGGACTTGCAGCGCGATCTGCGTCACAAATAGAACTGACTTCTATTTTAGCCCTTGGTAACTGCTCGCGAGCAGTGGGTGCAATAATTGAATAATATAGGTTTCTAAATTTATTTTGTAACACGAGTGGTGTAGTCGGTGTTATTTTAATGCTTAGGCTATGCACTAAATCAAATATTTGTCACATTGCGCACATGTTAGTCCTATACCATGGAATTGAGGCAAAAATTACAGCATACAATTAGCTAAATGGAACTCAACTGATTGAACATGAAAAGGATTTCATTATGATTGAATAATATAGGCCTATAGCCAATTGTCTTTAATGCAGTTATCTCGGTTTTCATTTGAAGCATCTTTTTACCCTTTGCTTGTTTATAACAATTGCAAAGACATTAGCGACTTGGTATTGTAGTCAACTTCGTTCTGAAGTTATCGGTGGTCAATCTTGATTCTTTGTTTATCGAGGAGAGTATGTATGAAGTGACACGGAGGGCAAAAAAAAGCATTGAACGACCCAGTTAGCTGTTCTACGAGTGCTCTGAGGTAAATTTGTGTTTTAAGTACAACTTTTGTTACAATGGTTTTGGAAAAAGGCTCTGAAATTTAACAAGGTGGCTACGAAGGTCCTACGGGTGAATTTAGCATTAAGATGCTTTTGCGAAACCGGGTTCTGGACATTAAATTGAGACAATTTACACTTTGAAGTGCAAATTACATTTCTGAAGACACCTTTTGCATGTGGAAATCTGTAATCACTTTCCGGTGTAAAAATAATGGAAACTAAAAATTATGTTAAGTGTGAAGTAGGCATTGGTCTGAAGCAGGAAAAGAAAATAAATTCACATGAGCACCACAATGCATGCTCCACCAAGGTTTTCCACCACACAGCTTTGACCAACTACAGTAGCTATGATGGTATGTATGCAGGTTGCTTAGGATTGAAACCTTCTCATACAGCCCAATTCCTACTCTTCAGATGAATAATGGACTTTACATTGTCCTACTAAAATGTGTAAATACAGTACCAGTCATAAGTTTGGACACCTACTCATTCTAGGGTTTTTCTTTTTATTATTTTCTACATTGTAGAATAATAGTGAATACAACTATGAAATAACACATGGAATCATTTAGTAACCAAAAAGTGTTAACCAAATCAAAATCTATTTTATATTTGAGATTCTTCAAAGTAGCCACCCTTTGCCTTGATGACAGCTTTGCACACTCTTGGCATTCTCTCAACCAGCTTAATGAGGCAGTCACCTGGATTGCATTTCAATTAACAGGTGTGCCTTGTTGAGCCAATCAGTTGTTGTATTTGTTTTTATTTAGGATCCCCATTACAATACATTCACAGATTTCACAACAGACTGTGCCCCCTCAGGCCCTTACTCCACCACTACTACATATCTACAGTACAAAATCTGTGTATAGTGCATATGTTATCGTGTGTGTATGCATGTGCCTATGTTTGTTGCTTCGCAGTCCCTGCTGTTCCATAAGGTGTGTTTTTTATTTTTATTTTACTGCTTTCATCAGTTACTTGATGTGGAATAGAGTTCCATGTAGTCATGGCTCTATGTAGTACTGTGCTCCTCCCATAGTTTGTTCTGGACTGTGAAGAGTCTGTGAAGAGACGTCTTGTGGGATATGCATTAGTTTCTGAGCTTTGCGCCAGTAGTTAAAACAGACAGCTCAGTGCATTCAACATGTCAATACCTCTCTTAAATAAAAGTAGTCATGAAGTCTATTTCTCCTCCACTTTCAGCCAGGAGAGATTGACATGCATATTATTAATATTAGCTCTCTGTACATCCAAGGGCCAGCCGTGCTCCCCTGTTCTCAGTCAATTGCAACTTTCCTAAGTCCTTTCTTGTGGCACCTGACCACACGACTTAACAGTAGTCCAGGTGCGACAAAACTAGGGCCTGTAGGACCTGCCTTGTTGATAGTGTTAAGAAGGCAGAGCAGCGCTTTGTTATAGACAGACTTCTCCCCATCTTAACTACTCTTGACTCAATGTTTTGACCATGACAGTTTACAATCCAGGGTTACTTCAAGCAGTTTAGTCATCTCAACTTGCTCAATTTCCATATGATTTATTACAAGATTTAGTTGAGATTTAGGGTTTAGTGAATGGTTTGTCCCAAAAAGAATGCTTTTAGTTTAAGAAATATTTAGGACTAGCTTATTCCTTGCCACCCACTCTGAAACTAACTTTTCCAAGTTGTCTGACACCGGTGGCTTGTCATGTTAATAGACAATACTTTTTTCACGTCTTCCACACTCACTTTACAGAATTCAAAATGATAATGCTTGTCTTTCATAATTTGGTCAGATAAACTTGGATGTGTTAGTGTTTGTTTTTGGCATGTCATGCCTACGTTTGCTAATCTTGCCAATGAAAAAATAAAGTAGTTTGCAATATCAGTTGGTTTTCTGATAAGCTATCTGATTCAATGAATGCTGGAGCTGAGTTGTCCTTTTTTTCCCAAAATGTTTTTTAATTTCAAGAATGTTGAAAGTTTCTTCAAGTGCAGTCTCAAAGACCATCAAGCCCTGTGAATCTGGCTCTCATGAGTAACTGCACCTCAGATTGCAGCCCAAATAAATGCTTCACAGTAGCTTTTCAAGTAGCAGACACCATCTCAACATCAACTGTTCAGAGGAGACTGAATCAGGCCTTCATGGTCAAATTGCAGCAAAGAAGACTTGCGTGGGCCAAGAAACACGAGAAATGTAAATTAGACCGGTGGAAGTCTGTCCTATGGTCTGAGTAGTTCAAATGTGAGATTTTTGGTTCCAACCGCCGTATCTTTTTGAGACGCAGAGTAGGTGAACGGATGATCTCTGCATGTGGTTCAGACTGAAGCATGGAGGAGGTGTGATGGTGTGGGGGTGATTCTGCAGCGATACGCCATCCCACCTTGTGTGCACTTAGTGGGACTATCATTTGTTTTTCAACAGGACAATGACCCAACACACGTCCAGGCTGTGTATGGGCTATTTGACCAAGAAGGAGAGTGATGGAGTGCTGCATCAGATGTCCTGGTCTCCACAATCACCTGACCTCAACCCAATTGAGATGGTTTGGGATGAGTTAAACTGCAGAGTGAAGGAAAAGCAGCCAACAAGTGCTCAGCATATGTGGGAAGTCCTTCAAGACTGTTGAACAAGCATTCCTCATGAAGTTGGTTGAGAGAATGCCAAGAGTGTGCAAAGCTGTCATCAAGGCAAAGTGGCTACTTATAAGAATCTCAAATATATAAAATATATATTGAATTGTTTAACACTTTTTTTGGTTACTACATGATTCCATAGTTTTGATGTGTTCACCATTCTACAATGTAGGAAATAGTAAAGGAACCTTGAATGAGTAGGTATCAACTTTTGACTGGTACTGTGTGTGTGCATATATGTCTGAGGATTAAACATTATGAACATCTGCTCTTTCCATGAGACTGACCAGGTGAAAGCTGTGATCCCTTTTATTAATGTCACTAAAATCTACTTCAATCGGTGTAGATGAAGGATTTTTAGGCCTCGACAATTGAGAGACAGATTGTGTACGTGCGCCATTCAGAGGGTGAATGGGCAAGAAAGAGTGAGTGCCTTTGAACAGGGTATGGTAGGTGACAGGCGCACCGGGTTGTGTCAAGAACTGCAACGCTGCTGGGTTTTTCACGCTCTCCAGTTTCACTGTGTATCAAGAATGATCTACCACCCAAAGGACATCAGCCAACTTTACAACTGTGGAGTCTGGCCGTGAGTTGCTATATAAAGCAGGCAGACGGGCATCAACTCATTCAGTTACTGTTCGGATGAACGTTAGAATGGGCAAAACAATCGACTGAGCGTGGTATGGTTGTCGGTGCCAGTATGTCAGGAACGGCCTGTCTTCTGGCCTTTTCGCGCACTACTGTCTAGAGTTTACCGAGAATGGTGCTACAAACAAAAAACATCCAGTCAGCGACAGTTCTGTGGGTGAAAACAGCTTGTTGATGATTGGTAAAAGGAGAATGGCATGAATCGTGCAAGCTAACAGGTGGGCCACAAACAGGAATATAACGGAGCAAATACTTCTCACTTAAATCTGATTTTAAAAAATATATATATAATACAATGTGCAGTTTAGGTGCACATTGTGACAGTATTTAAGTGTTTGACCCGTTACCTGTAGTAGCACTGTACCATGAAAATGCATAACTAAGGACATTTATTGTAATGTGGGACCAAATGAGCAACGTTAGGATCTCTCCTGATCTGAGTTTTTTTTGTTTCAGAAATTCAGCTCAGCCAGTAAATACGCCGCTTTGCTAATGGACAGCGAGCAAGGAGACGACGCGGAGGACAGCGTAGAATAAAGCGAGAGCGGTGGAGCGAAAAGAAGATCCAGCCAATGAAAGAATCTCACATTAAATATGAAAGTCTCCTCACCTGGTGTAGAGACACCTGGGAGGTCGTCACTCCTACCTACTTTCCTTACTCGTAACCCTCCCTCCCCTACCCTTTTCAGGACTTTTCAGTTTCTAAAAAGAATAGTCATATACTGACTTGTTTTAAATGGAAAAGGAAAGGAATAGTCGACACAAGAAAATATGGAAAATTGAATTAATTGTAATAAATAAATAAAAAGTGGGGTAAAAACATATTGTTTACATTTGTGATGGTATGCGTTGGGCTCCATCCTTCTCCCCAGTGGAAAAGGATGAGAATTGGTTACTGGATGCTTGCTTGTCAGCCTGACCTATTAAATCTCATGTGCAGTTAAAAAGGCAGTGGTTTTTTTACCTGACAGCTGGCTGAGTAGGATAAAAGTATATATTCTCGGCGATTGGTCCAGCCAATATTCATAATGACATTGTTCTCAATGGGCGGGTGCTTATTTTACCCCGCCGGCGGACACTGAACTACATAAGTGAAGGCAGAGTTTGCCGTTGTAATTGAGTACTGTAGAGCACGGGGCGGTGAATGTCGTCACTAACTAAAAGACGATAGATCAGGAAAAATTAGCTGATCAATAAAGGGAGCATTGATTTGTGGCGGTTCTAATGTTTCTTAATGATCAGAAGTTCTCTACCACAAGCATTAAAAAATTAAAGTTTTAACTCCTAGCTGGTCTGTTGTGAGTGGGGCAATCGGCATTTGCCACCAGACTACTAAATTGCATATCGAGTGCCAACTCTGCCCACACAGCTAATAACCAGACATCCGCTGCAAAAGAGTGCACCCAATGAAAGTATACCTTTTGAGAAATGTTTGAAGCTGGTACTACTAGTGTAGGACAGAACTTTAGCCAGCAAGCAGTGCTACTGATCTATTGAGATGTACCGGGAAGGTGTTTGACAGTGTTTTGGGAAGTAGCTTGGACATTCTTATTCAAAATCAAATTTTATGTCACATGCTGACTACAACAGTGAAATGCTTACTTTCAAGCCCTTAACCAACAATGTAGTTAAGAAGGAAAATAATAAGTAACAAATAATTAAAAAGCAGCAGTAAAATATCAGTAGCAAGGCTATATTCGGGGTACCGGTACAGAGTCAATGTGCGGGGGCACAGGTTAGTCGAGGTAATATGTACATGTAGGTGGAGTTATTAAAGTGACTATGCATAGATGACAGAGTAAACAGCAGTGTAATAATTATCAATATTTTCAGAGACAACCTATCAGATCCCCACTGACGGGCTGGCTCCAGGTGATAAGGGTAGGCCACAACACAACCACCATGTGGGCCCCTCTGGGGTGTGTGCTTAGTCTTCTCCTGTACTACCTATTCACCCACAACTCCAACACCAAGTTTGCTGACGTGGTGGTAGGCCTGAACACCGACGTCGATGGGAGCCTTAAGGGAGGAGGTCAGAGACTTGGCAGTGTTGTGCCAGGACAACAAGCTCTCCCTCAATATCAGTAAGACCAATGAGCTGATTGTGGACTACATTTTTGAGAGGGGAGAGCATGCCCCCATCCACATCGACAGGGTTGTAGTGGAGCAGGACGAGAGCTTCAAGTTTCTTGGTGTTGACATCACTAAGAACTTAACATGGACCACACAGTCGTGAAAAGACCACGAGAGCGTCTCTTCCCTCTCAGGAGTCTGAAAATATTTGGCGTGGGCCTTTTGGATCCTCAAAGTTCTATGACTGCACCATCATGTTGACTGGCTGCATCACCGCTTGGTATGGCAAATGCACCACTCTTGACCGCAAAGCACTACAGAAGTGCTGACAGCCCAGTGCATCACTGGGGCCAAGCTCCCTACCATCCAGGACCTCCATATCAGGCGGTGTCAGAGGAAGGCCAGAAAAATTGCCAAAGACTCCAGCCACGCAAGCCATAGACTACAGTGCGGCAAACGGTACCGGAGCATCGGCTCTTGGACCAATAGGCTCCGAGACAGCTTCTATTCCCAAGCCAATAGACTGCTAAATAGTTAGTCCGGGTAACCATTTTAACTATCTGCACTGACCTATCTTGCACTGACACTATCCACATTCACAAGACTATATATACACACACTATATACTCACTCACACACTGCACTGACACTAATGCAAAAAAAACTCACGTACACAACACCAACACACTATGCTGCTGCTACTCTGTCCTTTATTTTACTTGTATTATGATCTATCCTGATTCCTAGTCCCTTTACCCTGCCTTCATGTACACAACTACCTCAAAAACCTCGTACACCTGAACATTGATCTGGTACACTCTGTATATAGCTCCATTCTTATGTATTGTATTCCATTTGTGGTACTATTTTTCATTCTATTATTTAACTGTATTGTCTGGAAGAGCTCGTAATCAAGCGTTTCACGATTAAGTCACCGTTTTATTGGGCGTATGTGACAAATTAGATTAATTGTTTTACTTTAAGCTATGAGGTTTTGATTATACCAGATTTGATATGGGGAGACAAAATGCATCCTAATTCCCGATTTAAATTGGAAAACATTTAAATGAATATTTTAATAGGTTTTGAAGTTACTCATCAAAACTGACGATTCTTGTACAGCACTTATTCTACAGGGGACTTCAAATCGAATTTTAGTTTTCAAATGCACCGTATACAACCGGTGTAGACTTTACCGTAAAGATTATTACTTACGAGTACTTTTCCAACAATGAAGAGTTAAAAATATATAATTTCAATAACACAAGGAATAAAAATACACAAGAATTAAGTAATATACAAGGGATACCATATCAAAGTAATCCAGACATAAGTTACTTGTACAGCACTTCAACAGAGACCTTTAGGTGGGTCTTTGTTACTGTTGGCAGCCAACAGTAACAAATAATGCCTCACCACAGACTCAACTTAATCTCATCACCATTATCCCCCATCACAGTGCAGATGTATACATTTCTCAACACTCGCTGACTGACGCAATAGTGACAAATTAAAAAGCCATCAACTACATATTTCGGCCAGCTGTTGGTGATTCAGACTTCATTCTGTGAAAATATCTGCATTTGGGAAAACATTTGAGCCGCTCTAAAGAGAATGTAAGGATTACTCCGAGATGACATTTTTAACATTTCAAGGTAATTGATCAATTGGGCTTGTGAGTATCTGGTGGATGTCAAGGATCAAACCAAATGTACAGTGCCTTCAGAAAGTATTCACACCCCTTGACTTTTTCCACATTTTGTTGTGTTACAGCCTGAATTTAAAATTGATTAAATTAAGATTTTCTTGTCACTGGCCTACACACAATACCTAAATGTCAACGTGGAAATATTTATTAAAAGCTGAAATGTCTTGAGTCAAGTATTCAACCTTTGTTATGGCAAGCCTAAATAAATTCAGGAGTAAAAATTTGCATAAGTCACAAATTTAATGGACTCCCTAGTGCAATAATAGTATTTAACATGATTTTTGAAAGACTACCTGATCTCTGTACCCCACAGACACAATTATCTGTATGGTCAAGCAGTGGATTTCAAACACAGATTCAACCAGGTGGTTTTCCAATGCATCGCGAAGAAGGGCACTTATTATAGATTGGTAAAAATGTAATAAAAAAGCAGACATTGAATGCCCGTTTGAGCATGGTGAAGTTATTAATTACACTTTGGATGGTGTATCAATATTTTTTCTAACCAGGCAAGTCGGTTAAGAACAAATTCTTATTTACAATGACAGCCTACACCGTCAAACCCGGACGACACTGGGCCAATTGTGCGCTGCCCTATGGGACTCCCAATCATGGCCGGTTGTGATACAGCCTGGGTTTGAGCCAGGGTGTCTGTAGTGACGCCTCTAGCACTGAGATGCAGTGTCTTAGACCGCTGCGCCACTCAGGAGCCCGGTTGCTACAAAACTACAGATGTCCTTCCTAACTCAGTTGCCGGAGAGGAAGGAAACCGCTCAGGGATTTCACCATGAGGCCAATGGTGACTTTAAAACAGAGTTTAATGGATGGATGGATCAGCAACATTGTAGTTACTCCACAATACTAACCTAATTGACAGAGTGAAAAGAAGGAACCCTGTACAGAATACAAATATCCCCGAAACCTGTTTGCAACAAGTCACTAAATACTGCAAAAAATGTGACGAAGCAATTCACTTTTTGTCCTGAATACAAAGTATTATGTTTGGGGCAAATCCAATACAACACATTACGGAGTACCCCTTTACATAATTTCAAGCATATTGGTGGCTGCATCATGTTAGACTACCTGTGGTGCAGCAGGTAGTCGTGGTTAGAGCGTTGGGCCAGTAACCGAAAGGTTGCTGGATCAAATCCCAGTGCTGACAAGGTAAAAATCTGTCTTTCTGCCCCTGAACAAGGCAGTTAAACCACTGTTCCCTGGTAGGTCGTCATTGTAAGTAAGAATTTGTTCTTAACTGACCTGCCTAGTTAAATAAAGGTTCAAATTAAAATGGTTACGCTTGTAATTGTTATGGACTGAAGAGTTTTTATAGGATTAAAAATAAATGGAATGCAGCTAAGCACATGCAAAATCCGAGAGGAAAACCTGGTTCAGTCTGCTTTACACCAGACACAGGGCAATAACCTCAACACTCTAGCAAGGATCAACCACCAATTTGACAGAGCTTGAAGAATTTCTTAAAGAACAATGGGCAAATATTGCACAATCCAGGTGTGGAAACCTCTAGAGACTTACCCAGAAAGACTCACAGCTGTAATTGCTGCCAAGGGTGTGAGTACTTACGTTAATGAGATTTCTGTATTTCATTTTCAATAAATTAGCAAAAATGTCTAAACATGTTTTCACTTTGTCATTATGGGGTAATGTGTATAAATGGCTGAGGAAAAAAATATATTTTTAATACATTTTGAATTCAGTCTGTAACATAACAAAATGGGGAATAAGTCAAGGGGTATGAATATTTTCTGTAGGCACTGTATTTCGTTGTGCCAACTTGTAAATATGTGAAGTACAACTTAAAAAGGAATAGAAATAGGAAAATAACATAATTTTCTTGTTGGCAAATAGATCAAAGTTTCCAATGGACATCCGTCCTCTTATTAAGGGTGTCTGTCATTATGAACAAGGGACTTATTCATAACTCACCCTATTCATATTATATTACTAGGTGTACCTGTGGATGTATTTCAATGCCGACCTTCAAACTCAGTGCCTCTTTGCTGGACATCATGGGAAAATCAAAATAAATCAGCCAAGACCTCAGAAAACAAAAATTGTAGACCTCCACAAGTCTGGTTCATCCTTTGGAGCAATTTCCAAATGCCTGAAGGTACCACGTTCATCTGTACAAACAATAGTACCGAAGTATAAACACCATGGGACCACGCAGCTGTCATACCGCTCAGGAAGGAGACACGTTCTGTCTCCTAGAGATTAACGTTCTTTCGTGTGAAAAGTGCAAATCAATCCCAGAACAACAGCAAAGGACCTTCTGAAGATGCTGGAGGAAACAGGTACAAAAGTATCTATATCCACAGTAAAACGAGTCCTTTATCAACATAACCTGAAAGGCCGCTCAGCGAGGAAGAAGCAACTGCTCCAAAACCCCCATAAAAAAGCCGGACTATGGTTTGCAACTGCACATGGGGACTAAGATTGTACTTTTTGGAGAAATGTCCTCTGGTCTGATGAAACAAAAATAGAACTGTTTGGCCATAATGACCATCATTATGTTTGGAGGAAAGGGGGAGGCTTGCAAGCCAAAGAACACCATCCCAACCGTGAAGCACGGGGGTGGCAGCATCATGTTGTGGGGGTGCTTTGCTGCAGGAGGGACTGGTGCACTTCACAAAATAGATGGCATCATGAGGCAGGAAAATTATGTGGATATATTGAAGCAACATCTCAAGACATCAGTCAGGAAGTTAAAGCTTTTTCGCAAATGGGTCTTCCAAATGGACAATGACCCCAAGCATACTTCCAAAGTTGTCGCAAAATGTCTTAAGGACAACAAAGTCAAGGTATTGGAGTGGCCATCACCAATCCTTGACCTTAAAAATGTATCGCAGAACTGAAAAAGTGTGTGCGAGCAAGGAGGCCAACAAACCTGACTCAGTTACACCAGCTCTGTCAGGAGGAATGGGACAAAATTCATCCAACTTATTGTGGAAGGTTACCCAAAACGTTTGACCCAAGTTAAACAATTTAACGGCAATGCTACCAAATACTAATTGTAAACTTCTGACCCACTGGGAATGTGATGAAAGAAATTAAAGCTCAAATAAATCATTCTCTCTACTATTATTCTGACATTTCACATTCTTAAAATAAAGTGGTGATCCTAACTGACCTAAGACAGGAAATTATTACTAGGATTAAATGTCAGGAATTGTGAAAAACTGAGTTTAAATGTATTTGGCTAAGGTGTATGTAATCTTCCTACTTCATCTGTATATGTAATGTTATTCCATAGAGCCCATTATATGAATTTGTATTTATGCAGTTCCTTGACAAGGACGGCCATTAATCAGCAATAATTAGGTGTCAGTTTGCATTGTGCCGCAGTTAAACCTTCAGATAGAAATGAATTATGTTTAACAGATATGATTGTCATGCAGAATATGGAAGTCTGCTCTATTTCAATCTGCACCGTTGTGGAACATTTCACCTCAATGAATACACCCCAGGTGTGGTCCTGACCTGAACATAGATGTCAGTTTGTTTCTCTGGTAGTGATCACTCTTCAACCCCCACTGTGTACAGAACTCATGATGGCAAGTGGTGAGGGTCCTGCTGTGCCACCCGTCCCCCTCCCTCACGCCTGCTCGACAGGGACAGGAGGGTCCTGGACTCCTCTGCTAAAACAGTCATCAGCATCTTGATGATTTGCCTCAGGAATGCTGACAGGTGTTTGTGTACACATTTTACTATACTTGAGTAGTAGAAGTCCTCACAAGAATAGTAAACCACCTAAAATTCAGGGAATTGACATTTTGCCAGTCCTTACTTGTAAAAAGGCTATTTTAGGGTCAGGGAAAATAGGATTTTGAATGGGAATTCATTGTTGGGGGGGGTGTAACTGTGTTTGTGTTCCCCACCTGCTGTTCTTTGCTGTGGAGTGTTATTCCTGATGGTTGGGCCGGAATACCAGCTGGCTCTCTGAGGAGGTCCAGCTCCCCATGTGACTCCCGCAGGACAGGAGCAGACCCTCTCCAGCCTCGCTACTTTTACTAACCACAACATCCCCTTGATATATACAGTTCTAAAGGAACAGTCTTTCATTGTTTTCAGTTGAGAGGGATATTTAGGGAAAACATAGAGGGGGAAAGGGTGAGAAATAGAGAGAACTACAGTACTGATGTCCTGTGTGTGTTCTCTCTCCAAGTAGAGTTTTAAGTTCCGGGTGGGTGGACAGGCTATTTGAGTGTGTGAGGCACTCTCTCTTGTTGTTCCCACATGACATGGAGGAGAGGAAAAATGGTAGGAAGGAACCGTTTCACTATCTGCTTCCCCATCAGAGTCCGGGCAGGGTGTCGTAGTGAGCGGCGCTATCTAATCGCTCCCATATGAGAGGAGAGAAAGAGAGAGGCTGAACATACACCAAGAAATGGGGAAGGCTGATGTCAGCCTAACCAAAACAGCTGCCCCTCTCCCTGTAGGGGGGTAGAGGGGAGGGTCTGTGCAGCAGGCTGACAGGAGGGGGGAACAGCTAGAGAGAACATTGTAAAAAGAGATGGGGAGCGAGAGAGAGCAAGAGAAGGGTGTTTCTTTAAAGGTTGAAAGGGGAGAGAGAGGGCAGTCAGAGAGGTGTAATAGGAGATGAGAGAGAGAGAGGAAGGTTTGTGCAGGCTGGAAGGGAAGGGAGAACAGCTCGTGACAGAGGGAGAAAGGGAGAGATGGGACAGCCAGAGAGAGGAGAGAGGGACTGAGTGGAGGCTGAGGGGTCCAGTCCTGGCAGATTGGAGTGAGCAGTCGGGAAGGAAAGGGAGAAGGGTTTGGGGGGGGCTAAAATAAGAGTGCCAAAGAAGCAAAGGGAGAACCCAGATACACTGTGAAGAAAAGAGAGTGGGTCCCTTTGAAAATAAATATAAGGAAGGAGTGCAGGTCCTTGGGATAACCGGATAACTGACATAAAAAACAAGAGAAGAGTACTACCGTATCTATGGGATGCGTTCACAGTACCCAGCGTCACAATGGAAAGAGATGCATCCAGAACCTGATGGATCCACAAAAGTAGTGGTCCACGGTGTCCCTGTTGAAATCCTGCAGCTGGCTGAGGTAAGTGAGGGACTTGTTGACATCTCTGCAATTCGCTAAACGTTTAACCCTTCAGTGGCTTAATTTGTAGAGCATGGCATTTGCAATGTCAGGGTTGTGCATTTGAATCACACTGGGGCAACCCATCGGAAGATGTATGGATGTATTACTGTAAGTAGCTTTGGATTAAAGCATCGGCTAAATGGAAAATTATAATATTATTACAATATTACCTCAGGAGACAATCATTTGGCGGACTTGAATGGGATATGAATAGATTGACCATGATTCTGTACTATCTAGGTAGTTATACCACTTCTCAATTTATTGTGCTGTGACAACCAATAGCATTTACGGGACATGTATATGGATAGTGTCCCGTGTGGCTCAGTTGGTAGAGCATGGCGCTTGCAACGCCAGGGTTGTGGGTTCATTCCCCACGGGGGGACTAGGATGAATATGTATGAACTTTCCAATTTGTAAGTCGCTCTGGATAAGAGTGTCTGCTAAATGACTTAAATGTAGTGTCATGCAGGAGCGCAACTTTCACTGGGGGACGGGGTGGGCATGTCCCCCCCACATTCTGAAATTGCATTTTTGTCCCCTCCTCCATTTGTATCATTGGAATGTGATACAAAACGTGGTACGGGTGCCCTTTAGGACCATGCGGACACCTCCGAGCGGTCGTGTAGGCTGTTCATCCAACTGAAAAATATAAATAAAAAAATACTAATACAAATGCCACCCCACTTCTAAAACCAAAGTGTCATGTGAGATATAACAAACACAATCACAAACGGTTCAGATTGAACTGATTGAAAGTCAGTTCCTCGAGGCTAGATGTGTGTGCAATCGTTTTTGTTCCAGCCCAGCCCTACCACACTTCATCTAACTTAACAACACCCTGATTAGTTGAATCTGATAGTGTATGTGGATAATTGTCATTTTAATCACAGTATCACATGGCATGGTGGTTACAGGAGTTTGCTAATGATTGTTCCTCACTGTCTTTTGGACTCCAGGCAATGTATGACTCCATAGCTGTTGGCAGTATTTAACCATGTCAACCTGATTTAGCATGACACAGGACTTTGTTGGATGCTTTGACCTCATTCATTGATGTTAATGTTGATAAGAAATACAGTATAATTTCCAATGGAGATATTACCTGGTGGAAATTGAATCGGTGGCTAACTTAGAGAATTCTCTCAATCACTCACACACACACGTGCAGACAGTAGGGTGTCCTCTCTCTCTAGAAATGGCTCGTGTTTAGTCAAAGGTATTCAAGTATCCCTGGCATTCGCCGCACACCATGTCGCAAGTCCCATTTAGTTTGCTGTCAGAAGGCGAGAAGGGGTGATATACCGGTTAGTATTAAAAAGGTCAAGTGAAAAGAGAAATGAGCGAGGGATGGCAGTCGTCGGCGATTGAAGGGTGTTACTCATGCTCCCCGGGGTCAAAGTTGAAGAGGAAGTGGTGTCCGTTACGCACCTATGCGTTGCGTCTGCTATAGTTGTATTAAAAGTGGCCACATTGCGACATGGCTCCAGTGGGTCTTTTTACTAGTCGGTTCTCAAAATGTGAACTGCATGTATGTATGACTTCACACCAGGGAGGGCTTGACATGATCTAGGTCTGTCATAAATCAGGTCCTGTTGTGACCTTTGACAAGCTCAACTTTGTGCTGTTATGATAATACTTGAATCAATGAAACGTATTGTGACCATTAAACTCAAAACAGGTGCATCGACCAAAATGCAAATAGAATACCAAAATTGTGTAGCTGGTCCGCACTCAAAAAGGAGATACAAGGTTTCTTTTTAGTATTTATTTCATTCAGGCAACATTTCGGCCTTCATCAGTGTCATTTTCCCCTCTAATCAGGGACTGATTAGGACCTGGAGCGGACAATTAATTATCAGATAGAACAGAAAAACAGCAGTAGTCCGGACCTCATAGAGTAAGATTTGAATACCCCAGATCTACACTATATATACAAAGGAATGTGGACACCCCCTTCAAATTAGTGGATTCGGCTAATTAGTGTATAAAATTGAGCACACAGCCATGAAATCTCCATAGCCAAACATTGGCAGTAGAATGGCCTTACTGAAGACCTCAGTGACTTTCAATGTGGCACCTTCATAGGATGCCACCTTTCAACACGGACCAGTTCGTAAGTGCTGTTATTGTGAAGTAGAAATGTCTAGGAGCAACAACGTCTCAGCCGCAAAGTGGTAGGCCACACAAGCTCACAGAACGAGACCGACGAGGGCTGAAGCGCGTAGCTCGTAAAAATAGTCTGCCCTTGGTTGCAACACTCACTACCAAGTTCCAAACTGCCTCTGGAAGCAACGTCAGCACCATAACTGTTTTTCAGGAGCTTCATGAAATGGGTTTCTATGGCCGAGCAGCTGCACACAAGCCTAAGATCACCATGCGCAATGCCAAGCGTTGGCTGGAGTGGTGTAAAGCTCACCGCCATTGGACACGCTTCACCATCTGGCAGTCCGGCGGACAAATCTGGGTTTGGCGGATGCTAGGATAACACTACCTCCCCCAATGCATAGTACCAACTGTAAAGTTTGGTGGAGGAGGAATAATGGTCTGGGGCTGATTTTCATGGCCCCCTTAGTTCCAGTTAAGGGAAATCTTAACGCTACAGCATACAATTACATTCTCGATGATTCTGTGCTTCCAACTTTTTGGCAACAGTTTGGGGAAGGCTTTTTTCTGTTTCAGCATGACAATGCCCCCGTGCACAAAGCAAGGTCCATACAGAAATGGTTTGTCGAGATCGGTGTGGAAGAACTTTACTGGCCTGCAAAGAGCCCTGACCTCAACCCCGTCAAACACCTTTGGGATGAATTGGAACGCTGATTGCGAACCAGGCCTAATCGACCAACATCAGTGCCCGACCTCACTAATGTTCTTGTGGCTGAATGGAAGTCCCCGCAGCAATGTTCCAACATCTAGTGGAAAGCCTTCCCAGAAGAGTGGAGGCTGTCATAGCAGCAAAGGGGTGACCAAGTCCATATTAATGCCCATGATTTTGGAATGAGATTTTTGACGAATGTCCACATACGTTTGGTTATGTAGCGTATATAGTACCTGGACCTCAGTGCCAGTTCCACTGCTTTCCCCCCCATTCTTCCCTCTTATCAGGGGCTGATTTAGACCTTGGACACCAGGTGGGTGCAATTAATTATCAGGTAGAAGCGCAACAAAAGCAACCGTACTCTGGACCTCCAGGGTAGGACTTCAATATCCCTGATCTAGAGAAAAAACAGTGGCATGGGTAAACAGCGATCCATTTGTCTTTATATGTTGTATAATATTCATGTTTATGATGGGCAATGTTGTCTACACGTTACATTACTCCAACCCACAGATACTGCAATGTCATCAATGCACATTGCTCTCTTGTATGCCATTGCCAATGTTTGAGTTGTTCATGTCAATGTGTGAGCCAAAATAGGGTCCTTGTTGACTAGGTGCATTCCTCAATGGAGAGCGATGTTTTGTCTTACACACACTTTCCCATTCCTATTCGGAGAGTTTCATGGCTATTTTTGAGGTGACACTCCTGCTCATGGAAAGTGGGGATATAAATACCCAGACATCGTAGGAGCATAACTCCGGTTTCCCATCTGCCCTGTCCCTTCCTGGGAAAGGGAAATAGTTTGCTAACATGACATTTGTGTTAGCCGCGAACACAAGTGTCTGTTTCAGGTCTAAACGTCCGCAAAAAATAATCAAGTGTCCATGCAGACTTTGACTATATTTTAGGAATAGCGTCGTCATTTTCAGTTTGAATATTGTCGCTAAAAATCCACAGTAATCCTTTAAAAAAATTACATTTTGGAATGTTCATTCCACTGAAATTGTTACTCTGGCAACATGTTCGCTGCAAACAGAAGCCTTGTTGACGAGTTACAGTTCCCCCACACACACAAAATCTACCAGAAGGTATTAATGAAACCCACTATGTATGAATTAATGGCACTGTTCGCTCCTCGCCCATCTCAATATTAGAAGCTGAGTGCTTTGGGCCTGGAATGGTTGGAGATTGCTGGGGAATGAGCTAGCCTTTGGCTTGAGTATGACAAAAGGGGTTGGGTGCTCAAATCCAGCAATTTCACAATAGTCATGCAAATCTACCGCCCAGGACAACTGGGTGAATGTGTTTGTTCATAGACCCTGTAGTCCCTTCCCAACTGAGTTGGTCTTTTTTGTAATTCTGAGGATATTCAATCTTTCTCTCAGACTTTGGGTGCTCTATTCCCGCTCATTGAGCTAGCAGAACTAGGCACAATGTTTGTAGTTACCTTTAGGTCCTTTGAGACGGAATGGATAGTTGAAAGAAGAGTTCCTATATTGTTTGGTACATGAATTTCCACTGGAAGAAGCAGAAGCTAGGAAACTGATTTGTCACACTTCACCTTTCTCACCACTTGGTGATGCTATTGTCTAATGCTTTTCTCACTGTTGACTGGAAAGGGACTACCTGAGGCTTTGGAGCTGGAATGGTTGGAGATGCTTTGTGAAAAAGTGAGCTAGATTCTGGAAAGACTACCTTATTATACTGTATTTCATTAACTATTTGTGAGGGTTAGAGGAGATCTCTGCTTGTGAGCTCTTGATAAAGATGGTCTAAAATCCTCAAGACTTATATCTCCCTCACTAACTTTAAGCATCAGCTGTCAGAGCAGCTTGCCGATCACTGCACCTGTACACAGCCCATCTGTAAATAGCCCACCCAACTACCTCATCCCCATATTGTTATTTATTTTTGCTCTTTTGCACCCCAGTATCTCTACTTGTACATCATCATCTGCAAATCTATCACTCCAGTGTTAATGCTAAATTGTCATTATTTTGCCACTGTTGCCTATTTCTTGCCTTACCTCCCTAATCTTACTACATTTGCACACACTGTATATAGATTTTTATATTGTGTTATTGACTGTACGTTTGTTTATCCCATGTGTAACTGTATTGTTTTTGTCGCACTGCTTTGCTTTATCTTGGCCAGGTCGCAGTTGCAAATGAGAACTTGTTCTCAACTGGCCTACCTGGTTAAATAAAGGTGAAATAAATAAATAAAAAAGTGTAAAAAAAGGGGGGGGGTATGATAGTACTGAATTGTGCTTAAGTTTGTATCATCATGTGAGTTTAATGTCAATGGTGATCTGGCGCCATCACTACTTTAATGTTTCAATAGTTTGTTTTGTTTTGAAGTATGCTTGCATAACACAGCCATTCTAGGACAGCCATTCCACTTCCTATTAATCCCATTCAAATTAATACAATTTGCAGTACGTCTTGCAGTGACAGCAGGGTATGAGTAGAATAAATTGAGGTTAGTTGAGATATACCTTATAAAAAGTCATTTTATATAAGTCAATGGACATTGGAATTACATAACAACCCATTAGTCATATAGGCTGTTTTAGTGATCATATTATCATTACTTTTATTTACTTAAGCAGAACTTTGCAACAAAACAAAAAACATTTGAAGGTGGCAGTGATTGACAAACAAAACTCGGTTGCTTTAGCTCGCTCGGGGCACCAGTTGGACGACGTTTCACATTGAGAAAATTCCATTGGTCATAAAGTAATATTCCTCTCACCCGGCGAGCTGAAATGAAATCACCAAATCGACGCATATGCGTAGTGGCTAGCTATGTGAAGTGTCTGGTAAACACTTACGTTCGCTAGCTTGCTAACGTTATCTAACGTGACCTGGCTGGCATGCATTTTGGTAATATAACTGTTAGCTAGCTAACGTTAGCTAGAGAGATACGATGCCGTGCTTATCATGTCTTTGTCATGATATTTGATAAATTAACCAGTGATTTATTATTTTAGCTGGTAGGGCCTAACTATGACATTTATTAAGAGATTTTGAAAAGTATATAGCTAGCTACAAGTAACTAACGTTAGCCAACTTTGAGATGCGAATGGGACTAACCTTGACTTGATAATTTGTATTTATATTGTTTGCATGTCCTTGCAGAGACCACATGGTATATTCAATTACAAACCAAAATAAAAGTTTGTAGTAATGAAAACACGGAGAAGGCTATAGGGGCATGCAAAAAGGGCATGTTAATCAGTAATGGCATCTGTAATGTTTAAAGTACCAAGGTCCACCACAGGTGACAGACAAAGTGGAAAGGTTCCCCCTGACCAAGGCCAGAGTGGCATATGGCACTGCCATTAGGAGGTAGAAGAAACTCAGGAGATAACGTCACACCATTAGGCCAAACATAGTGGTTGTTTTTTAGACGGATGCAAAACCCAGAGCATGCAGAAGGTAGACGACGTCCTTAATAGATGCAGAGCCAACCAGGCTACAAAACCTGATATGACTGAATACTTTGAGCTCATGGAGAAGACGCTGGAGCAACATGGGTTGAAGGATAAACCTTCTCAGATTTACAACTGTAATGAGAGGGTTCCAGATGGATGCATCTAAAAGAAAGGTCCTTGCACCAAAGGGCTCAAAGAAGAATTGCATCCAGGCACTTGGTACACGTGACCGTGTGTCAGTACTGGCTTGCTTTAATGCGGCTGGTGAAGATGTCCCCCCTTTCATAATTTTTGGAAAGAGATTCCCAGGAGAACTTTACACCAAGGAAGGTCCAGCTAATGCTCTCTATGGCACATCACCATCAGGATACATTGACAATGAACTCTTCAGGGGGTGGTTTGTGAATAATTTCATCAAGTATGCTGTGAAAACACATCCCCTGCTGCTGGTGTTTGAAGGACACAAAAGTCACCTGGATCCGGAGGTGATTGAGGCAGCAAGAAAAGAAAACGTTGTGCTCCTAGTTCTTCCTCCAAACAGCTCTCACATTCTGCAGCCCCTGGATTTGACCTACTTCTCTGCTTTGAAGACTGGGTTTTTCAAGGTGGCTGGAGACCTTTGCCACTTCAAAAACTCCGTAGTCATTTCCAAGATGGACTTTCCCATGGTTCTCCATCAGCCGTACCAGCAATGCAAAGAGCGGAAGATTGTAGTCAGCGGGTTCAGAAAAGCTGGGATCTTCCCCTTTAATCCCAGTGCCATAGATTGGAGTAAAATAGTTCCCTTGACATCCAAAAAGCAACAGCCCCAAAAGACTGCGACTCCCTCCAGCCCCACTCCATCAGCGCCACCACCAGCAGTAACTCCCAGCAAGTACATGTCCCACCCCCTGGTAGCAGCAGGACTGAATAATCCAGAATTGGCTGAGGTCTTCACAGAGATAGATAATCAAAAGAAGACGAGACCAAAGAAGATGAAGACCTCACTGAAAGCTAGGGTTATTACTGAGGAAGAGTATGAGAGGGAGATGAAACTGGAGTCGGCAAGGAAAAGAGACATCAAGACACCGTCTCCTCGTCGCACAACCCCCCGATGCCGCAGAGAACCCCCAACCAGCCCTGCTACTTCTCCCTCAGAGGGTGAAACTGCATCTCCCGCAGGTAATTATCAGACATTTTAGTTCACAACGCCTGACAGAAATACGTTAATGATCTAGAGTGGCTCATTAATGTTTTGGCTAATTATCATGAAATATATGTAGGCATGTGAATCATGCTTAAAAATCCCACCGACGCCATCAATGTACACCCCCACCATACTTAATTTCTCTACTGTCAAATTAAGCAGAAGTGCCCATCGCTCTGCTATGTTTCTTGTCAAACAAACAAGTAAATCCAGTAGAACTCAGAGCAGGTCACATCAGAGTACTGAGGAGGGGAGAGACCGAGAACTGGAAGCTGAACAACAAAATAGCAGCGGTTCTCAAACCAAGAGGGCTGGGTTGAGGCACAAGAGATTAGACTATGTTGGTAACTCCAACGATGAGGATGGTTATGGTATCAACCAAGCCTCAGCCAAGGTAAGAGGAAATGTGATCATCTTTCACCTGACTGTGATTTGGAATGGGGGTTCTTCAGATCTTGGAGTCTTTCAATACTTTGAAGTTATTGATTGAGCATAGCTTTGAACAAACAGGGCTATATTGAATCTGCTATAATGTACCCGAATCTACGCATTTAAGCTATACTGTAAATATTCCCATAGATATTCACCTCATCCTAATGTTTACATGCAGTAAAGTGCAGAACTTCACTGGAATACTAACACACGTTGTTCCCTGCAGACTATTTTTCCCCTGAAGAGAGTATTGCCAAACACACATACAAAGATTGAGGCAGTACACAGAAATATGTGGCAACCATGTTCAGATGAGGAGGATGTTTCTGAGATCTCTGACCTTACCTCAACAGATTTTGAGGACAACGAATATGAACAGCAGGCGAGTTTAAATTAATTTGGATGATATAGGCTAAATTAGAGACAAAAATCCATATCGCGATGAATTGCCTGAACTGATGCGATGATGGTAAATAGAACGATAAGTTTAACATTAATGTGCACCACAGTTTTTATTCTCTTTTAAACTACTACTAGTTTAATGGTTGTAGCCATCAGTTGTCCCATTAACAATCACCCATGTTAGCAAACTGATTTCATTGCAAACTTCACATTTCTCTAGTGTAGAATACTCATTGTAATAAATTATATCATCAAAATGCCTGTGAAAAGTGATCGTACGGTCGGTGTCGATAATTTTTGGTTTATCGTCCCAGGTCTAGGCTTAATGGCTGTGCATAGCAGGTTGTCATTAGTCTCTAGATCGATTTGAGATTATTGTAATGTCATGTGAATGATGGTTTCTTAGTGCCAGATATTAAATTGGCACCTGTTGGAATACAGATTGAAGCAATGAGGAAAGCAAAGATAAGGCGTTTGATGCAAAGGAAAACAGGTGAGTTTTTAGTCAAGACATTGCAATTTAGGATGTGTAGGTCCGGAACAAACAGCAATGTTAAAACTGCAAGGTAGCCTAATAAATGCTTTCACAGGGTGCTGTATGTGTTTTTACAGCACTGACACAACTCTTTAAAAAAAACTTGTGTGTTTTTCATTGTTTCTCTCACTTTTGGTTTAAGTGCTGCTTTCAGAATCAGATGATGACATCACAGATGACAGTTCGGATGACGAACCCTTGGTTAAGATGATGACCAGGAAGTCATCAAATGAGGAGCTGAAAACAACAGTGAAGAAACTGATGGCCCATGTCGACCTGGAGAAAGTCACAATGAAGGACATTTTAAGAAGGTTAGTCATTGTAATCTTTTAGTTCATACACTGAACGCTCACACATTTCCTCATGGATTCATTTAACAGTGCATCTTAACAACCTGATAGATTAACTTATTTTTTTTTACAATATATAGTCATTGTCGTTACTTACGGTTTGCTTATTCTCTTACAATGGGTTTCAGGTTTTTAAAATGTACCCTCGTCATGACCTGTCAAACAAGAAGTCCTACATCAAGGAGACAGTGGAAAAGGTGATTTCCTTTGTACCATGTTGGACTTCCCATTGCCATAAAAATAAAATGTTGCCAAAAAAATAGCATATTTACAGTAACACGTCTTGAATAAATCTGCACAGCTGGAGTTTAAAATATAAGGTATGATGAGTTCTGTGATTTATTGTTATTCTAGCTTTGAATGGTTGTATTTATCGATTTATCGTCCATGGTTGAATATGGTTTCCAACTCTGTTACACTATTATTGTGTTTTGCCTTTTGTTTTTCAGTTGTTGTCGCAGTGAAGTCTGGAGTTCTTTGCTAATCGCCACCTTCCACGGGGCAGCAGGTAGCCTAGTGGTTAGCATTGGGCCAGTAACCAAAAAGGTTTCGGGATCGAATCTCGAGCTGACAAGGAAAAACATTTAGTTCTGCCCCTGAGCAAGGCAGTTTAACCCACTGTTCCCCGGGCGCCGAAGACGTGGATGTTGATTAAGGCAGCCCCCGCACCTCTCTGATTCAGAGGGTTTGGGTTAAATGTGGAAGACACATTTCAGTTGAAGGCATTCAGTTGTACAACTGACTAGGTATCCCCCTTTCCCCCTCCCCAATGGCTGACTTACATGATCAACTGATGTTGCTTTTCTGTTTTCCATCCTGTTCACTACACTGAGTGTATAAAACATTAGGAACGGGAAACTGTCGAGTGTGAAAAACCCAGCAGCGTTGCAGTTCTTGACACAAACCGGCGTGCCTAGCACGTACTACCATACCCTGTTCAAAGGCACTTCGATCTTTTTGTCTTGCCAGGGCCGTTTCTGACATACTGGCACCGATGACATACCACGCTCAAAAGTTGCTTGGGTCACTTGTTTTGCCCATTCTAACGTTCAACCGGACAGTAACTGAATGAGTTGATGCCTGTCTGCCTGCTTTATATAGCAAGCCACGGCCACATAGACTCTACAATGTGTCGAAAGCATTCCACATGGAAGCTGGCCCATGTTGTGTCAAGTTGGCTGGATTTCCTTTGGGTGGTGGACCATTCTTGATACACATGGGAAACTGTTTAGCATGAAAGTATTTTGTCTTGCCCATTCACCCTCTGAATGGCACACACACAATCCATGTCTCAAGGTTTAAAAAATCCTTCTTTAACCCGTCTCCTCTTAATCTACACTGATTGAAGTGGATTTAACAAGTGACATCAATAAGGCATCATAGCTTTCACCTGGTCAGTCTGTCATGGAAAGAGCGGGTGTACCTAATGTTTTGTACACTCGTCTGTCATTTATGTTACACTCACACTGTATGTTACACATTTGTGTGAAAGGTAAAAGAACAGTCAGTAGGTTCTAGAGCTGAAAGATCCACATTGGTCTGTCTAATATGTACATTTGAAACACAGTTTTTATATGGAACGACAAGCTGCATGTTTGCTTGTCTTGTCTTGGAATGTATATAGCTATCCCAAGCTCACTGCAACGCTGTAATGTGTCCACCTCTGGGCCCTAAGGTGCCAGGTTCAAATCCTGCCTCGGAACCTCTCACTGCCCTACTGCAATGTCATAGTTTTATCAAATCTGCGTTCTACATCTTTGTTTGTACTGAAACTCATAGCTGTTGAAACCATATTATATATGCTGAAACTACTAACTACCATTTATATAACTATTTATAAACTGGGTGGTTCGAGCACTGAATGTTGATTGGCTGACAGCCGTGGTATATCAGACCGTATACCACGGGTATGACAAGCCATTTGTTTTCACTGCTCTAATTACATTGGTAACCAGTTTATAATAGCAATAAGGCAACTCTTATACCACACCACCTCAGGCCTTAGTGCTTAAATAATGTACAAGTACTATTAACTACTAATCTGTAACTACAGTATCTCAGGCTCAGCCAGACAAAAATACTTATGTTTCTGTTGTACAATTTTATATAGAAAATGGCTTCTTGTCCATTGAATGAGGGTGAAATGCGCATTGTCTTTGTTTTTAAAAATATGAAAATAATTCATAAATTCCTTGCTTTCTCCATTCTGCGAGTTTAGCTGAAAATATTCTCAAGCCATCTTGATGCACCCCCCCAAGTAATTTACATTTTTATATTGTTAATTTAACCGCACACAAATTAAGGATTCAATATATTATGGAACAAGCACATGCATCTAATCTGTGTTTAAAACACTGGTATCTATAAATTGTCCATTCCATACTGTTTCCACTGGTTTTAATGCAAGCGCTGCAGCTCTCTGTAATGGATTCTCTTGACTGAGGGATTCTATTAGGCTATTTGCACATTCATAGTATTGTAGCCTAGGACCGGGGCGGATTGGCCATCTGGCATTTCTGGCTAATGCCAGATGGGCCTGTCTAGATTTTTTGTTGTTGTGTAAAATTATATGGCTAATAGCGGGGCCCTTAAGAAGAAAATGGGCCGGTGAGGGGGCCTCGAGAGGGGGAAAAAAGGCTAGTTTGGGGTCCTTGAGGGAAAAAATGGTCCGGTGTGTTCTAAAGTCCAGGCTCGATTTGTCTGTTCCTTCCAGGTTTTATTGTTGCAATGTAATATCTCCCCAACCGGCTGATTTACTTTATAACAAAACATGTCATAGTAACGATAAAATATTTTTATCTCATGCTTTTTAGGCTACATACTCCACTGATAGTTGTTGCATATACAGCACCTCTGAAAGTTTTGGACACACTTTTTGTTTTTTCTATTCTTTTTTTTACTATTTTCTACATTGTTGAATAATAGTGAAGACATCAAAATTATGAAATAACACACATGGAATCATGTAAAAAATAAAATAAAAACTTCAATGAGTAGGTGTCCAAACTTTTGACTGGTACTGTACATCTTGCAATCAAACAGGCTAAGTCCCAGTACAGAGACAAAATCGAGTCGCAATTCAACAGCTCAGACACAAGAGGTATGTGGCAGGGTCTACAGTCAATCACGGATTACAAAAAGAAAACCAGCCCCGTCGCGGACCAGGATGTCTTGCTCCCAGACAGGCTAAACAACTTTTTTGCCCGCTTTGAGGACAATACAGTGCCACTGACACGGCCCCCTACCAAAACCTGCGGGCTCTCCTTCACTGCAGCCGAGGTGAGTAAAACATTTAAACGTGTTAACCCTCGCAAGGCTGCAGGCCCAGACGGCATTCCCAGCCGCGTCCTCAGAGCATGCGCAGACCAGCTGGCTGGTGTGTTTACGGACATATTCAATCAATCCTTATCCCAGTCTGCTGTTCCCACATGCTTCAAGAGGGCCACCATTGTTCCTGTTCCCAAGAAAGCTAAGGTAACTGAGCTAAACGACTACCGCCCCGTAGCACTCACTTCCGTCATCATGAAGTGCTTTGAGAGACTAGTCAAGGACCATATCACCTCCACCCTACCGGACACCCTAGACCCACTCCAATTTGCTTACCGACCCAATAGGTCCACAGACGACGCAATCGCAACCACACTGCACACTGCCCTAACCCATCTGGACAAGAGGAATACCCATGTGAGAATGCTGTTCATCGATTACAGCTCAGCATTTAACACCATAGTACCCTCCAAACTCGTCATCAAGCTCGAGACCCTGGGTCTCGACCCCGCCCTGTGCAACTGGGTCCTGGACTTCCTGACGGGCCGCCCCCAGGTGGTGAGGGTAGGTAACAACATCTCCACCCCGCTGATCCTCAACACTGGGGCCCCACAAGGGTGCGTTCTGAGCCCTCTCCTGTACTCCCTGTTCACCCACGACTGCGTGGCCATGCACGCCTCCAACTCAATCATCAAGTTTGCGGATGACACTACAGTGGTAGGCTTGATTACCAACAACGACGAGACGGCCTACAGGGAGGAGGTGAGGGCCCTCGGAGTGTGGTGTCAGGAAAATAACCTCACACTCAACGTCAACAAAACAAAGGAGATGATTGTGGACTTCAGGAAACAGCAGAGGGAGCACCCCCCTATCCACATCGACGGGTCAGTAGTGGAGAAGGTGGAAAGTTTTAAGTTCCTCGGTGTACACATCACGGACAAACTGAATTGGTCCACCCACACAGACAGCGTCGTGAAGAAGGCGCAGCAGCGCCTCTTCAACCTCAGGAGGCTGAAGAAATTCGGCTTGTCACCAAAAGCACTCACAAACTTCTACAGATGCACAATCGAGAGCATCCTGTCGGGCTGTATCACCGCCTGGTACGGCAACTGCTCCGCCCACAACCGTAAGGCTCTCCAGAGGGTAGTGAGGTCTGCAGAACGCATCACCGGGGGCAAACTACCTGCCCTCCAGGACACCTACACCACCCGATGTCACAGGAAGGCCATAAAGATCATCAAGGACAACAACCACCCAAGCCACTGCCTGTTCACCCCGCTATCATCCAGAAGGCGAGGTCAGTACAGGTGCATCAAAGCAGGGACCGAGAGACTGAAAAACAGCTTCTATCTCAAGGCCATCAGACTGTTAAACAGCCACCACTAACATTTAGCGGCCGCTGCCAACATACTGACTCAACTCCAGCCACTTTAAAAATGGGAATTGATGGAAATTATGTAAAAATGTACCACTAGCCACTTTAAACAATGCCACTTAATATAATGTTTACATACCCTACATTACCCATCTCATATGTATATACTGTACTCTATATCATCTACTGCATCTTGCCATCTTTATGTAATACATGTACCACTAGCCACTTTAAACTATGCCACTTTATGTTTACATACCCTACAGTACTCATCTCATATGTATATACCGTACTCTATACCATCTACTGCATCTTGCCTATGCCGTTCTGTACCACCACTCATTCATATATCTTTATGTACATATTCTTTATCCCTTTACACTTGTGTGTGTATAAGGTAGTAGTTGTGGAATTGTTAGGTTAGATTACTTGTTGGTTATTACTGCATTGTCGGAACTAGAAGCACAAGCATTTCGCTACACTCGCATTAACATCTGCTAACCATGTGTATGTGACTAATAAAATTTGATTTGATTTGTATATGTTTTAGTAATTTATAGATCTAGTCCCCACATTTGAAGATGTCATAAGTATTTGGACAAATGTCACTTATCGTATAGTGTACCAAAGTAGTCAAATGTACCTGTTACAATTGATATATAGTCTTGTTATATTACAATATAATTCTCCTTTAGATTTGCCTGGGGGAGAACACCTCAGACACCCCCTACCCTCCATGCGTTGTGGAATGAGTGCTGCATTTCTGTGGCAGGGTCAGGTCAGGACAGATTCTGGGAAGTGTGCCATGGGCCCTGCTAAGTAGTTTGGGAGAGGTTGGGGCAGATAAAGAAGATAAAGAAGCGTTGTTTATTGGTTCAAACACCAAGGAGCCCCCTGTCTGGGGGATATTAATACAAAGGGTGGTGACTGGTGGCCGCCTCGTATCGTACATCGACTGAGACACGGCTTATAGGCATACTGATATGGGAGTGTCTATGCGCCAAATGCAACAGTAGTGTTTTACTGAGAAAGCGCCTTAGCATAATAAGAAGTGTGTTATATTTTACAGTCCTGTTGGGGTAAGACTGCTGAGTTGACACATAGCTCCCGAAAGGGGGAAAACAGTTTTGTTTTTTCCAGTAATAAAAAGGGTTCTCTCTGTGTTTGTGTGTGTGTGTGTTTAACGACACGGCCAATGCTATTAAATGTGAACACACACTTTAAGGTAACGAAAGAGAAATGATGATGCAATTGCTTCTACAGTGTCTTCAGAAAGTTTTCATACCAATTGACTTATTACACATTTTGTTGTGTTACAGCCTGAATTTAAAATGTATTTAAAAAATGATCTGCGGTTTACCCATGATACCCCACAGTGACAATGTGAAAACATGTTTTTTGAAATGTTCATAACTTTATTGAAAATGGAATACAGAAAAACTGTTTCATTTACATAAGTATTCACACCCCCTGAGTCAATACATGTTACGATCTCCATTGGCAGCGACTACAGCTGTGAGTCTTTCTGGGTTTGTCACTAAGTGCTTTGCACACCTGGATTGCACAATATTTGCCTGTTATTTTCTGGATTTTTCAAGCTCTGTCAAATCATTGTTGGACAAACATTTTCAAGTCTTGCCATAGATTTTCAAGCCGATTTAAGTCCAAACTGTAACTAGGCCTCTCAGGAACAATCAATGTCGTATTGGTAAGCAACTCCAGTGTATATTTAGCCTTGTGTTTAAGGTTATTGTATGGCTGATAGGTGAATTTGTCTCCCAGTGTCTGTTGGAAAGCAGACTGAACCAGGTTTTCCTCATAGATTTTTTTTCCTATGCTTAGCTGTATTCCCTTTCTTTTTACCCCCCAAAAAAATCCCTTGTCCTTGCCGATGACAACCACACCCATAACATGATACAGCCAGTACCATGCTTTAAAATATGAAGAGTGGTGCTCAGTGATGTGTTGAAACTCAGCAAAAGAAACCTTCCCTTTTTCAGGACCCTGTCTTTCAAAGATAATTTGTGAAAAATCCAAATAACTACACAGAGCTTCACTGTAAATTGTTTGAACACTGTTTCCCATTCTTGTTCAATGCACCATAAACAATGAACACGCACCTGTGGAACGGTGAACCTGTTTGGGCTATAGGGGGCGTATTGGAAAAACTGGAAAATATGTGCAAATTTTCAAACGGCCTCTTAATCAATTTTTGCTCTTACAATATGCATATTGTTAATACTATTGGATAGAAAAGAGTCTCTAGTTTCTAAAACCGTTTTAATTTTTTCTCTGAGTGGAACACAAGTCCTTTGGCAGCACTTTCCCCGACCAGGAAGTAAAATGCAAGATGTTTATGCTCGCTTCAACGCTCTGCCTATACATGGTCATGCCACCTATGACCCGAAACACACCTCGTACGCCTTCCTCTGGGTGTCAAGAGGACGTCAGAGGAGAAATCTTGCGTTTATCTTGTTCTGACGTGAAATAAGACCTATTTCTTTGACGTGACCGTCAATTTCAGGAAGTCAGAAGCGCGCGACTTGGGAGAGATATCATGTTTTGTTTTGCTGCCGTTTCGGATGTGAACTATCTCCAGCTCGGATTTGATTTGATAAATGAGACCATGTCATCGTAATGTATGTTTTTTCAATATAGTTTAATCAGATTATTTGAATTTTTTCGGGAGTTTTGCCGTGTTCCGTAATGTTTACTTTGTTTACGTTGGAGAGATCCGTGCCACTCGACTAGTACCCCTGCTAAATGAAGATGGAAAGTTGCCATTCTGAATGGATTGAACGACTCTTCTGGACTAAGGACAACTTGATCAACATTCTGATGAAAGATCAGCCAAAGTAAGACCAAATTTATATAATGTTATTTCATATATCTGTCGTGCATGTCAACTGGTCGCGCGCGCCCAAGTGTGTCTGTCTGGCGTGGCTATGCTAATTTAGCGCTACATTTAGTTTTCGATGTAAAACATTTAATAAATCGGAAATATTGTCTGGAATCACAAGAATCCTGTTTTTCAATTGCTGCACAGTATGTATTTCTCAGAAATGTTTTATGAGGAGTAATTAGGTATTTGATGTTGGTGTCTGTAAATGTTATGGCTGCTTTCTGATTGTAGCTGAAATGTAATTTATGATTTATACCATAAATATGCACATTTTTCAAAAAAAACATATGCTATACAATAAATATGTTATCAGACTGTCATCTTATGAAGTTGTTTCTTGGTTAGTGGCTATATATATCTTCATTTGGTCGAATTAGTGATAGCTGGTGATGGACGTAAAAACTGATTGGTGTTAGAAAGTGGTGTCTTTTGCTAAGGTGGTTAGCTAATAGATGTACATATTTTGTCTTCCCTGTAAAACATTTTAAAAATCGGACATGTTGGCTAGATTCACAAGATGTCTGCCTTTCATATGCTGTATTGGACTTGTTAATGTGTGAAAGTTAAATATTTAAAAAAAATATATTTTTTGAATTTGCCGCTCTGCCTTTTCAATGGAATGTGGGAGGAGTGCCGCTAGCGGCACCCGTGGCTCCTAAAGATAAAGACACAAACGGCTTACAGACGGTAGGCAATTAAGGTCACAGTTATGAAAACTTAGGACACTAAAAGGTGTGGGAATGACTGAAAAACACCAAAAGAAAGATGCCCAGGGTCCCTGCTCATTGCATGAACGTGCTTTAGGCATTCTGCAAGGAGACATGAGGACTGCCAATGTGGCCAGGGCAATAAATTGCGATGTCCGTAATGAGAGACGCCTAAAATAGCGCTACAGGGAGATAAGACGGAAAGCTGATCGTCCTCACAGTGGCAGACCACGTGTAACATCACCTGCACGGGATCGGTACATCCGAACATCACAGCTGCGGGACAGGTACAGGATGGCAACAACAACTGCCCGAGTTACACCAGGAACGCACAATCCCTCCATCAGTGCTCAGACTGTCCGCAATAGGCTGAGAGATGCTGGACTAAGGGCTCTTTTTTTGCTGAGTTTATTTGCCCCAAACATAATGTTTTGTATTCAGGGAATAATGTTAATTTCTTTGCCCCATTTTTAGCAGTTTTAATTTCGTGCCTTATTGCAAATAGGATTCATGTTTTGGAATATTTTTATTCTTTACAGGCTTCCTTCTTTTGACTCTGTCATTTAGGTTAGTAATGTTGTTGATCCATCCTCAGTTTTCTATTACAGCTATTAAACTCTGTAACTGTTTTAAAGTCACCATTGGCTTTTTGGTGAAATCC
Source organism: Salvelinus alpinus (assembly GCF_045679555.1). Classification (NCBI taxonomy): domain Eukaryota; kingdom Metazoa; phylum Chordata; class Actinopteri; order Salmoniformes; family Salmonidae; genus Salvelinus; species Salvelinus alpinus. The sequence continues at coordinate 45,794,865 of NC_092097.1, forward strand.
CTGATCGGTTCCCTTCCTTTCCGGCAACTGAGTTAGGAAGGACTCAGTTATATGACTGGTTATATTGCCTAAACTTCACCATGCTTAAAGAGATATTCAATCTTTGTGAGGCATTGGACAACCTCCCTCGTCTTTGTGGTTGAATCTGTTTGAAATTCACTGCTCAGCTCACGGACCTTACAGATAATTGTACACGGAACCAGTCAAAAGTTTGTAGACACCTACTCATTCTAGAGTTTTTCTTTATTTTGACTATTGACTTTATCAAAACTATGAAACTAATGGAATCATGTTGTAACCCAAAAAGTGTTAATCAAATGTATTTTAAAATATGTTCTATATTTGAGATTCTTCAAAGTAACCACCCGTTGCCTTGATGACAGCTTTGCACACTCTTGGCATTCTCTCAACCAGCTTCATGAGGTTGTCACCTGGAATGCATTTCAATTAACAGTTAAAAGTTAATTTGTGGAATTTCTTTACTTAATGCGTTTGACTCAATCAGTTGTGTTGTGACAAGGTAGGGGAGTGTACAGAAGATAGCCCTATTTGGTAAAAGACCAAGTCCATTTTATGGCAAGAATAGCTCAAAAAAGCAAAGAGAAACGACAGTCCATCTTTACTTTAAGACATGAAGGTCAGTCAATATGGACTTTGAAAGTTTCTTCAAGTGCAGTCACAAAAACCACCAAGCGCTATGATGAGACTGGCTCTCATGAGGACCGCCACAGGAGAGGAAGACCCAGATTTACCTCTACTGCAGAGGATAAGTTCATTAGAGTTACCATCCTCAGAAATAGCAGCCCAAATAAATGCTTCACAGAGCTCAAGTAACAGACACATCTCAACATCAACTGTTCAGAGGAGACTGCGTGAATCAGACCTTCATGGTTGAATTGCTGCAAGGAAACCACGACTTAAGGACACCAATAGGAAGAAGAGACTTGCTTCTGATGAGAAACACAAGCAATGGACATTAGTCCGGTGGAAATGGTCTGATGAATCCAAATTTGCGATTTTTGGTTCCAACCGCCTTGTCCTTGTGAGACGCAGAGTAAGTGAACGGATGATCTCCGCATGTGTGGTTCCCACCATGAAGCATGGAGTAGGTGGTATGGGGGTGCTTTGCTGGTGACACTGTCTGTGATGTATTTATTTAATTCAAGGCACACTTAACCAGCATGGCTTCCACAGTCCCACTAAGCTCAAACCAGATGGGATGGTATCATTTGTTTTTCAACAGGACAATGACCCAACACACCTCCAGGCTGTGTAAGGGCTATTTGACCAAGAAGGAGAGTGATGGAGTGCAGCATCAGATTACCTGGCCTCCACAATCACCCGACCTCAACCCCATTGAGATGGTTTGGTATGAGTTGGACCGCACAGTGACGGAAAAGCAGCCAACAAGTGCCCAGCATATGTGGGAACTCCAAGACTGTTGGATAAGCATTTCGGGTGAAGCTTGTTGAGAGAATGGCAAGAGTGTGCAAAGCTGTCATCAAGGCAAAGGGTGGCTACTTATAAGAATCTAAAATCTATTTTGATTTGTTAAATACTTTTTTGATTACTACATGATTCCGTATGTGTTATTTCATAGTTTTGATGTCTTCACTATTATTCTACAATGTAGAAAATAGTAAAAATAAAGAAAAACCCTAATGAGTAGGTGTATCCACACTTTTGTATCCAAACTTTTGGTACTGTATGTTGCACACATTGTTCACTGTACTATGTATGCATTGTAGTCTATTTTATTGTATCATAGTGCTGTCCTCTTCCACGGATGGTCCTATTAGTTTTTTAAAGCTAATTCCAGTCAACCTTTTTAATTAGCAGTGAAACATGGTATCCTATGTTATTTAAAAACAAATTTTACCCATCAATGATAATGAATTATCAAATCACTTGTAACAGAGGAAGTTCCTCCTCTACTTACAGTCCCTGGTTCCACAAAGCTCGCTCTCTCTGGCCAGGGTCCAAGAGCGGAGAGGTTGCGTAAGGCAGCGGGGCAGCCTTTCCCCGGTCCAGGCCTGGTACTCCAGGGGTCCCTGTTCACCCACATCCAGAAGCTACCGAAAAAGAATGGACTGGTCCCTCTGGGCACGCTTTAAAAGAATCTGGAGCTGCTCAGTCTCAGACAGCAAGCTGGCGAGGTCAGTGATCCCTGCAGTGCTTCAGAGCCTCCTTCCACATCTTGTTCTCCTGTACCATCATGTTTAGCTACAACCTGGCCTGCCCTGAGAACAGTCTTGGTTTCCACTGATGCGATGCTGCCTCGCCAGAGCAGGAGGGCTTTGGGGAACCATGAGACTGAGGAGAAGAGGAGCTTTCTCTGTTAAGTGATTTGGTAATTCACTATCAAGTAAAATTATTGGGATACAATTAGGATGGACAATATTATCATTATTATTTAATAATTGTAACATTTAAAATGTCATCTTTATTTCCAATTCAAATAATAAAGTTAACATGATATTGTTTGGTTATAAGATTCTAACCACCTTTACCAAAGGCTCGTAATCTTCTTTTGAGGGGGATTCAAGACATTTTAAGTTTTCTTCATCAGGCATATAGTGAAATCAATCAAGGTATTTGAAAAGTTTAAATCCCTTGAGATAGAAAGAAGTATTCCAAAATGGTTTGGTACGCGAATGTCTGCTGCAATGTGGCTGAGACTGAGCTGCTCTTCTCCTTTTTCGCCACTAGGTGCTGCTATTTTATAATCTGCTCTCATTGTAGGCTTGTGAGGGACAGTGACATGACAGGCAAAGATCTGAATACAGTGTGCACAATTTATCCTATTGTAAATGTTTTTAATATTTTAGCCAAATTAATGTGGTAATATTCACATTGGTGTTTTGCGGGTACTATTTAATGAAGCTGCCAGTTGAGGACTTGTGAGGCGTCTGTTTCTCAAACTAGACACTCTAATGTACTTGTCCTCTTGCTCAGTTGTGCACCGAGGCCTCCCACTCCTCTTTCTATTCTGGTTAGGGCCAGTTTGCGCTATTTTGTGAAGGGAGTAGAACATAGCGGTGTACGAGATCTTCAGTTTCTTGGCAATTTATCGCATGGAATAGCTTTCATTTCTCAGAACAAGATTAGACTGACGAGTTTCAGAAGAAAGCACTTTGTTTCTGTCCATTTTGAGCCTGCAATTAAACCCACAAATGCTGATTCTCCAGATACTCAACTAGTCTAAAGGCCAGTTTTATTGCTTCTTTAATCAGGACAACAGTTTTCAGCTGTGCTAACATAACTGCAAAAGGGTTTTCTAATGATCAATTAGCCTTTTTTAAATGATAAACTTGGATTAGCTCACACAGGAGTGATGGTTGCTGATAATGGGCCTCTGTACGCCTATGTAGATATTCCATAAAAAAACCAGCCGTTTCCGGCTACAATAGTCATTTACAACATTAAAGATGTCTACACTGTATTTCTGATCAATTTGATGTTATTTTAATGGACAACAAATGTGATTTTCTTTCAAACACAAGGACATTTCTAAGTGACCCCAAACTTTTGAACGGTAGTGTACATATCAGAATCAATCAGACAATTAACCCATAGTTTGACCTGGCCAATAGATTTGTGCATATCTGCTTTGTTGTTGACCTTACTCCCTATGTCGGCAATAGATCTGAAAGAATGCACATTCGAGAAGAGCCACATAATGTTAGCAATGATATATGCTAAGATGTATGGACGTCATTAATCATATATGAACAATGTAAACAGGTTTTAAAAGAGGACCAAACCCCGAGATGAGTAAGGTAAGAGGACTTGTAGTGTATTCATATTTATCATAGCCTAACATGCCCTTATTCATCAATATATCGACAATTTAATTGAAAAACATTTTGTGTAGTCTGCTGCTCACACACGTCACTACGGCAAAAACTTCTGTGTTAGATATTTATGGCGTACTTATTGGTCTGTAACGTTAGCCTACTTCTGTCATGTTTTCATTGCTTATTATCTGCTTGCAAAAGTGAATGACTTCAAATTCTACCAGTTTGCCAAATTATTGTACTCTTACCAAAACTGCTATGCCAATTCATTGACTCCATTCAACAGCATTTATACTATACTAAACTATATATAACTTTACGAAAGAATATTGCAGATAGAGTGCAATATAACTAGTATGCTGCAAATACTGCCTCCAAAACGTTTTTTTAACTGCAGTAATTTTGCAGAGTAACTGCAGTTACAGTGCCGTTTAACTGCAGTTATTCTGCAGTTACTGTGTCCAAAATACCACAGTGGACTGCAGTTTAAAAACGGCTATCTTTTTTTTGTAAGGGATAGGCTAGTATAGCATCTCATATTACACTACCATATTACGTGTAGAATACTTGTGAAAAATTGTATCATTACATTTTTACTGAACTTTCTATCCACTTTTACAATTGAGTTTGAGTCCGTTGAAATTTCTGGATGCTTCCCACATATCTTATGTAAGAAGTCTAATTTTCCATGGATGGAAAGCATTACTGACCAATTAAACAAGTTAAGTCACTAGTCTTTGCTAGGGGTGTAGGCGAGTTCACATTGTGTCCACCACCCAAATCTTTTTCCAGATTCATCAGATATTTTCCCTTATCATTTGACTACTCTTTTAGAACACTGGAGTTTGGACACAGAATTGCTTAACTCAAATTGATTCCAGAAGAGCACACTAATAAGTTATATAACAGTATATAGCCTGATCTAATAGAAAATGTACACTAGTATCGAATGTGAGGGAGATGTGAGGGAGAGAGACCGGGACAGACAGAGATAGGCGTGCGGCCGGCGGGCGCGCGGATCCATACATACACTCTGATGCATCCAGTCCCAGTTAGTAGCACTTTAGTGAACGTGCGATGGGACCACGACTTGACCAGTCTGGACACATATCAATCAATCATTGAATAAATGTTCTATGTGTCTATTTTCACACTGTGCTCTGGCAATCTGAATGTCAATAGAATGGCCACTATGCTATTGAACATACTTCAGCTCGACATGTTAAAAGCATGCCAGGGGCATCATCAGTGGTCTACATGAACTCTATTCATCCTGATTGAATGCACCCACACACACACGACATATAAATAATGTCTTAAGCATACGTTACGCACTTACTGTACTAAGACCCATTAATGGTCTATTAAGCTTTAACAGTCTTTACTCAACATGCAATCGATTTAATTCACGCAAAGCTACATATTGTGATTGTGCGTCCTCTCAGAATTTAGGATGGAGGGAGAGAGAGAGGAAGGGAGGAGCGGTCAACAGAGAGATGTACCTTGTGATGGAGTGAGTGAATAAATAAAGGTGTTAGGGCGTGTCTGAGGGAGTTAGAGAGACTGTGAGGTGGTGTTTTGGGTGCCTAGTTCAATACCCCTACTGTTCTTGAGGTAGACGGAAAAACGCTAACTTCAGATATGCACTTTCAGTCCAGAGAAATTCACCAGCCATTTAGTCAGAAGAGAAACCCCTGTGTTTGTCGCTGGAGTTGGTGTAAATTGTTGACCCAGACTACACTCTCCTCATCTCCTCCTTTCTCGCTCAAGGATAGATTAATGAGCTAATGTAGTTCACATGCAGTCAGATGCTACTGCTTTAGGAAGGCGTTGCCGCAACGTTCTCAGACATTTGTCATACCTTGCTTTTTGCCCAAAATATGGTAAGAGTGTGAGGCAGGAGAGGATGTAGATATTATAGAGCTACACCCTAACAGAGAATGTTTAGGTGAGTGTGCAACAGTTTAGCTTCCGTCCCTCTCTTCTCCCCAACCCGGGCTCGAACCAGGGACCCTCTGCACACATCAACAACTGACGCCCACAAAGCATCGTTACCCCTCGCGCCACAAAAGCCGCGGCCCTTGCTGAGCAAGGGGAACAATTAGCGCGCACCACCGCTAACTAGCTAGCCATTTCACATCGGTTACATGTGTGCACCCGTGCGCCTCCCCTCCCCTGACCTCTTCGGCTCCCAAACGTCTTGTGATTTGACTCACATAAAAACCTTTCAAGTTGTATTGCGACCCACAAATAGGCAAAGCCATGTTTCAAGCTAGCCACGACTAGCCCTGGCTTTAGCCACAAGCATCAGTGGGTTCCGATATGCCATTTGTTGTTCTAGATTTTTACGTTTCTTTGTTTTTAGTGTCCTAGATTTAATCATTGAAGTTGGCGGTCTGCGGAGGCAACTGTTGGTAGTGCCTGCCTGGTGCCCACTGTCTACCATAGATTTCCACTGAAAGGGACGGTGCCAGCCTAGGCAGCTGTGTAAACATCTCCTTTCTTCCTGTTTTGAGGAAAATAGGAGAAGAGGCCTCTTGTCTTTCTCTCTCTCTCTCAATTTCAATTTAAGGGGCTTTATTGGCATGGGAAACATATGTTTACATTGCCAAAGCAAGTGAAATAGATAACAAAAGTGAAAAAAATGATTAAAAAATCAACAGTAAACATTACACTCACAAAAGTTCCAAAATAATTAAGACATTTCAAATGTCATATTATGTCTATATACTGTTATGTAATGATGTGCAAATAGTTAAATTACAAAAGGGAAAATAAATATAGGTTGCATTTACAATGGTGTTTGTTCTTCACTGGTTGCTCTTTTCTTGTGGCAACAGGTCACAAATCTTGCAGCAGTGATGGCACACTGTGGTATTTCACCCAATAGATATGGGAGTTTATCAAAATTGGATTTGTTTTCTAATTCTTTGTGGGTCTGTAATCTCAGAGAAATATGTGTCTCTAATATGGTTATACATTTGGCAGGAGGTTAGGAAGTGCAGCTCAGTTTCCACCTCATTTTGTGGGCAGTGTGCACATAGCCTGTCTTCTCTTGAGAGTCAGGTCTGCCTTCGGTGGCCTTTCTCAATAGCAAGGCTAACCTCACTGAGCCTGTACATAGTCAAAGATTTCCTTAATTTTGGGTCAGTCACTGTGGTCAGGTATTCTGCCACTATGTACTCTCTGTTTAGGGTCAAATAGCATTCTAGTTTGCTCTGTGTTTTTTCCAATGTGTCAAGTAATTATCTTTTGTTTTCTCATGATTTGGTTGGGTCTAATTGTGTTGCTGTCCCAGAACCAGCTTGTTTAGGGGGCTCTTCTCCAGGTTAATTTCTCTGTAGGTGATGGCTTTGTTTTGGAAGGTTTGGGAATCGCTTCCTTATTGGTGGTTGTTGAATTGAACGGCTCTTTTCTGGATTTTGATAATTAGCGGGTATCGGCCTAATTCTGCTCTGCATGCATTATCTGGTGTTGTACACAGAGGATATTTTTGCAAAATTCTGCATGCAGAGTCTCAATTTGTCCCATTCTGTGAATTTTGGGTTGTATTTCTGGTCCTGGCAACTGGTCCTTTTTTGGAACACCATTATTGTTGTCTTACTGAGATTCACTGTCAGGTTAAAAGCTTCACAGCAGAGAAATGGCTACAAATGTGGTTTAAAAGCTTCACAGCAGAGACAAGGCTACAAATGTTTAAAAGCTTCACAGTAGAGTCAAGGCCATAATTGTTGTTTAAAAGCTGCACATTTCGCTTGTTTGATTGCCTTGCGGACGGAATGTAATCAAACAAGTGAAATGTAGGTATAGGGACAAAGTAGAGTCGCAATTCATCGGCTCAGACACGAGACGTATGTGGCAGGGTCTACAGGCAATCACGGACTACAAAAAGAAAACCAGCCACGTCACGGACACCGACGTCTTGCTTCCAGACAAACTAAACACCTTCTTTCCCCGCTTTGAGGATAATACAGTGCCACCGATGCGGCCCACTAACCGAGGACTGCGGGCCCCCCCCTCTCCTTCTCCATGGCCCACGTGAGTAAGACATTTAAACGTGTTAAACCTCAGAAGGCTGCTGGCCCAGACGGCATCCCTAGCCGCGTCCTCAGAGCATGCGCAGACCAGCTGGCTGGTATGTTTACGGACATATTCAATCGCTCCCTATCCCAGTCTGCTGTCCCCACATGCTTCAAGAGGGCCACCATTGTTCCTGTACCCAAGAAGGCAAAGGTAACTGAACTAAATGACTATCGCCCCCTAGCACTCACTTCTGTCATTATGAAGTGCTTTGAGAGACTAGTCAAGCATCACATCACCTCCACCTTACCTGCCACCCTAGACCCACTTCAATTTGCATGCCGCTCCAATAGGTCCACAGACGATGCAATCGCCATAACACTGCACACTGCCCTATCCCATCTGGACAAGAGGAATACCTATGTAAGAATGCTATTCATTGACTACAGCTCATTATTCAACACCATAGTACCCTCCAAGTTCATCATTAAGCTTGAGGCCCAGGGTCTCAACCCCGCCCTGTGCAATTGGGTCCTGGACTTCCTGACGGGCCGCCCCCAGGTGGTGAAGGTAGGAAACAACCCCTCCACTTCGCTGATCCTCAACACTGGGGCCCCACAAGGGTGCGTTCTGAGCCCTCTCTTGTACTCCCTGTTCACCCACGACTGCGTGGCCATGCATGCCTCCAACTCAATCATCAAGTTTGCAGACGACACTACAGTAGTAGGCTTGATCCCAACAACAACGAGACAGCCTATAGGGAGGAGGTGAGGGCACTCGGAATGTGGTGTCAGGAAAACAACCTATTGCATCTTGCCTATGCCGCCCGGTCATCGCTCTTCCGTATATTTATATGTATATATTCTTATTCCACCCCTTTACTTAGATTTGTGTGTATTAGGTAGTTGTTGTGGAATTGTTAGATTACTTGTTAGATATTACTGCACTGTTTGAACTAGAAGCACAAGCATTTCGCTACACTCGCAATAACATCTGCTAACCATGTGTATTTGACCAATAAAATTTGGTTTGATTTGAGCCGAGACAAGGCTACAAATGTTGTTTAAAAGCTTCACAGCATGCTATCTTTCTTCTCTCTTTCTCTCTCCATATCTCTTTTACTTCATGCCCTATGGCTATGTATTTATCTCAAATATTTATTTTGCTTTACTAAATGTTTCTGGTAAATTGTTTTGGATTGGCATGGCTGTGAAATGCAGTGTTACCCTACTAATGTGATACACAGTTATTTAATCATACAAGTTGGATGATTATTTGATCAGTTCCCTCTCATCTGTCGCTTTCTTCATAACATTTCTGTTTAGTCTCTCTCCCATGTCCTCTCTCCAATTCTCTCTGCCTCTCAATATTTTTTCCGTCCTCTCTTCCTCTCCCTCTCTTCATTTATCTCTCCTCACTCTTCATCTACTCTTTTGTCCCCTCCCCTCCCTCCCTCCCTCCCTCCCTCCCTCCCTCCCTCCCTCTGTATGTGTGTGAGTGTTTGTGTGCGTGTGTGTGTGTGAGAGAGAGAAAGGAAGTGAGGGAAAGAGAGGGAGGGAAAATATTACTGTATCGTATGCCTGCACAGCGGCAGCGTGTGTTACTGTTAGATGGAGAGAGAGCGAGAGAGGCACTGTATAATGTTCTCTCTCTACAGAGAAGGCTCTTCTGTGACAGAGAGAGAGTTAAGAGGGAACTGAAGCAGCTTGCTGAAAGGTAAAACGCGCTCCATGGTTCATTCATGATATTGAGGAAATAAAGTAGTCTGGAGTTTATAATGGGCACTGAATGGAAAGATTATACTGTTTGAATCTTCCCATCTTGTGCACTGCTTTGTGTACTGTGTTTGCACTATGATTTGTTGAACCCTTATCTATTATAGTTTTTCAAGTGGCAGACGTGACTAGAAGAGAGTATTGAGTAGTACAGAGTATTGAGTAGTACTGTATATAGAGTATTGAGTAGTACAGAGTATTGAGTAGTACTGTGTACAGAGTATTGAGTACTGTGTATATAGAGTACTGCGGTACAGCAAAGCTGAGAAGTATGGTAAGAGCTAGGTAGTTGAAAGCGGTGGAAGCGTACTTCGAACGCGTGTGTGTCTGTTGTGTGTGTCTAGACGATTCTGTTTGAGAGGACACAGAAGCAACAGAGTGTTCGGGAAACAACCAGCTGTCCTAACAATATCTGTGGACCTACCTCTTCTGGTCGTCTGAGCTATACAGATTGTCATGATATATGCACTTTGTCAGCTGTTCAGAGAAACCACTGGTCTGTTGACATGAACTGAGGTAGAGATTAGAGTGATATGTTACACTCATGTATTAGTGTATGGATGGTTTAGAATATAAAAGGGTAAAAAGGTCACCTGTTTTTATGGAGTTCGTCCCATTTTTTATACTTTATTAATTTGTGGACTAAGAATTTGTATTGCACTGTGCAATGATCTGCTTACAATGCATTTCATGTATAATTTAAGCCAAATAACTACAGATAGTAGCAGGGTGTCTTGATAGGGTGAAATTCTCTCACGTGGAATACCTTGGGCAACATAGCAAAGACACGTACAGGATTTGGTGTTCTAGTAATCAGATAGAAGCAAGACATGCTATCCCTTCATAGCAAGCTCTAGGTATATCAGGAGATTGCTTGCAAGTCAGAAATAGTTCTGTCAGTTTACATAGAGCTCTCTACTGTAGTGCTAGAGCTCATTAGCAAAGGAGGTGAAGTGGATTGTTCTTTAGAAAGGACATGCAGCCTTAGAACTAAGTGCAAAAGCAGTGGACTGAGCAGATGTTACGGTGTTGAGCTTATTGGTCATCTCCGTCACCATTCCAGCTGAAACCTCTGCATGTACTGTAATGTAATCAGACCCCTTCCCTTTTTCCACATTTTGTTACGTTACAGCCTTATTGTAAAATGTAATAAATATTTATTTTCCTCATCAATCTACACACAACACACCATAATGATAAAGTGAAAACAGGTTTTTAGATATTTTTGAAAATTTATAAAAAAGAAAAACAGAAATACCTTATTTACATAAGTATTCAGACCCTTTGCGATGAGACTCGAAATTGAGCTCAGGTGCATCCTGTTTCCATTGATCATCCTTGAGATGTTTCCACAACTTGTTTGGACTCCAGCTGTGGTAAATTCAATTGATTGGACATGATTTGGAAAGGCACACACCCGTCTATATAAGGTCCCACAGTTGCCAGTGCATGTCAGAGCAAAAACCAAGCCATGATGTCGATGGAATTGTCCGTAGAGCTCCGAGACAGGATTGTGTCGAGGAACAGATCTGGGGAAGGGTACCCAAAACATTTCTGCTGCATTGAAGGTCCCCAAGAATACAGTGGCCTCCATCATTCTTAAATGGAAGAAGTTTGGAACCACCAAAACTCTTTCTAGAGCTGGCCGCCCGGCCAAACTGAGCAATCAGGGGAGAAGGGCCTTGGTCAGGGATACGATGGTCACTCTGACAGAGCATTTTTCACATTTTGTTACGTTGCAGCCTTGTTCTAAAATGGGTTGAATTGTTTTTTGCTCAGTCTGACAGAGCTCCAGTGTTCCTCAATGGAAATGGGAGAACCTTCCAGAAGGACAACCATCTCCGCAGAACTCCAGCAAGTAGGCCTTTATGGTAGAATTGCCAAATGGAAGCCACTCCTCAGTAAAAGGCACATGACAGCCCACTTTGAGTTTTCAAAAGATACCCAAAGGACTCTCAGACAATGAGGAACAAGATTCTTTGGTCTGATGAAACCAAGACAGAACTATTTTGCCTGAATGCAGAGCGTCACGTCTGGAGGAAACCTGACACCATCCCTACTGTGAAGCATGGTGGTGGCAACATCATGCTCTGGGGATGTTTTTCAGCGGCAGGGACTGGGAGACTAGTCAGGATCGAGGGAAAGATGAACGGAGCGAAGTACAGAGAGATCCTTGATGAAGATCTGCTCCAGAGCGCTCAGGACCTCAGACTGGGGGTGAAGGTTCACCCTCCAACAGGATAACGACTCTAAGCACACAGTCAAAACAACGCAGGAGTGGCTTCGGGACAAGTCTCTAAATGTCCTTGAGTGGCCCAGCTAGAGCCCGGATTTGAGCTCGATGGAACATCTCTGGAGAGAACTGAAAATAGCTGTGCAGCAACGGTCCCCATCCAACCTGACAGAGCTTGAGAGGATCTGCAGAGAAGAATGGGAGAAACTCCCCAAATACAGGTGTGCCAACCTTGTAGTGTCATACCCAAGAAGACTCTAGGCTGTAATCGCTGCCAAAGGTCCTTCAACAAAGTACTGAGTAAAGGGTCTGAATACTTATGTAAATGTGTTATTTCAGTTTTTTATTTTTAGTACATTTGTAAAACTTTCTAAAAACCTGTTTTTGCTTTGTAATTATGGGGTATTGTGTTTAGATGATGAGGGGAAAACAACTATTTAAAAAAGGTCAAGGTGGCTGAATACTTTTCAAATGCACTGTATATGCTTTGGTGGATGCATATTGCGTAAATGTCTTAAGCCTTCTCCCCACTTAGTATGGAAGCAATAAAGGGAAAATGTGCCCACACACAAACGTGTGTGTTTATATTTACCCAGGGTTTTTCATTTCCTGTGTGGCTGAGCTGGGAGATACAGACAACAATAGGCCTCATCTAACTGGGTTTAGAGGGTTGCTATTTTCCGTTCTGTGGCCATGGCAAGACCTCTGGTACTACTGAGGCTTATAGGGTCTTTTAGTTGTTTTTTTTGTTACGGGCATGACTTTTGGATTCGTAGGGTTTAGGTCGATTTTTATGAATCAAATATAGTTGCTTTTGCCTAGGAAGTTGGCTAGATGAGTTACACTGAGTATACCAAACATTAGGAGCAACTTCCTAATATTGAGTTGCACCCCCCGCCCCCTTTTGCCAATAGAACAGACTCAACTCGTCAGGTCATGGATTCTACAAGGTGTTGAAAGTGTTCCACAGGGATGCTGGCCCATGTTGACTCCAATGCTTCTCACAGTTGTGTCAAGATGGCTGGATGTCCTTTGGGTGGTGGACCATCCTTGATACACACGGGAAACTGTTGAGAGTGAAAAACCCAGAAGTGTTGCAGTTCTTGACACAAACTTGTTCCCCTGGCACCTACTACCATACCCCGTTCAAAGGCCCTTACATTTTTTTGTCTTGCCCATTCAGCCTCTGAGTGGCACACATACACAATCCATGTCTCAATTGTCTCAAGGCTTAAAAATCCTTATTAACCTGTCTCCTCCCCTTCATCTACACTGATTGGTGTTGATTTAACAGGTGACATCAATAAGGGATCACAGCTTTCACCTGGATTCACCTGGTCAGTCTGTCATGGAGAGAGCAAGTGGAATATCCAGAAGCATGAAAGGGTTAGAGAGAGAGAGAAAGGTTTTTGTGTACAGGTTTCATGCACACTTGATAATTTGCCTGTGTCAAAAAACATGGTGAAATAGCAGGGTCTGTACACTTTGTAAAGCTGTTACATGAACAGCAAGTAGAGATCTGAGTTGACGGATGAATAAACAAACAAATGCCCTGATGAGCGCTCAGAGCAGTGTAGGGTCTAAAGTAAGGAGGTCTACCAAAATCTCTGTCTGGTCTCAATGGTTGAAAGGCATTTTCAGCTGTTGATACCCCCCCAAGCATTCTTTCACTCACTAACTCACATGGTCGCTCGCTCACTCACTCTCTCTCTCTCTCTCTCCCCTTCTCACTTTATATCATTATTTCTCTCTGTCTACCCCAAGGTCTCCCCTTCTCTTTCACCCAAATGCTCTTGTGCTCCTGCCTTCTCCTCCAAGCTTTTTCTCCCCTCTCAGCTCTGTGTGCCCACTCCCTCTATCCAATGTCTCTCCTCCCCATGCCTTGTACCCCCCTCCACCCATCCTCTCGTGCATTATCTTCATCTCTGTGTCTTTTGTCATCTCGTTATAGTAGTGTTTATTTGGGGGAAAGGGGGAGGGGAGGTACATGCTTGTGTCCCATGGCGGCATGACTGTGGTTAGTCTAAATTTTACTGTAGCCCCTGTACATAAGGACCTGTGGGACAGACAGACAGGCAGGCAGACGGAAACAGAGAGAGGGAGAGAAAGAGCATGCTTTCTCACTGGCTACTTACTTATTCACAGCAACATGGCTTCTAAATCTAGCCTGTGCTCTTGGTGGAATGTTGAAAAGTTTGCGCTGTCTGTCTCTTTGACTCAATTACACAGTGGTTAAGAGGAGAGAAGAAGATGCTTAGAATATATAAGATGTAATATATTATAAGATCCTTGAGAGAGTCAGACTTCGAGCTGGAGTGGAGATTGTGTGTGTCAGTTGTCTGAACTGCTGTCTTAGAATATTCTCAGCTCAATAATCTCAGGGTTTAATTGGTTACCTCACTATGTTAAAAGTGGATGAGTTACTCACTTCTTCCCCCTCTCTCCTCCCTCTCTTCCTCTCTTCCCTCTCTTTTTGCATTAGCAACTGGAAATTAGGTCAGTTCTGTCTTGGAAGTCGTCCTGATAAAACCTATTATTGGATGACAGACAGAAAGTAACCTCTGACTCAAACAGTCAGAATTAGTCTTTGATCCCACTGACTCAGAATACCCAGCCACTTTCTTTATTTGCCTTTTGCCTTCCTGCTGTTGAGACCTGGCCCAAAATAGCGCCAGACAAAGTTACAGCCAATGACCAACATTGAATATCCAATAGTAGGCCTACAATAAGCAAAAAAGGGTCACAAAGTAGTTTGAGTGGAAATTCCGCCCCAATAGCCTAGATCTCCGGATCTGGGCATACAGCACTCCCAAGTCTCAGGAAGGCAGTAGTGATGCACTTATCTATCTGCTTCATCTAGTTAGGCTCGTGCTTGGCACAATTTTGAGCAAGATGTCTGTGTCCTGAAAAAGTATTTTGTGGTTCATTGGAATCCATTTATATTGTGCCATGATTGCATTGGCAACATCTTAAAGTGGTATTTTGCAGTCATATGTGGCATTCCCATTCATTGGAATCCAGTCATCTTTCCATCACAGTAAATTTCTACTAGGTTGTTAGGTCACAACTGCACTGAGGAAGGTACTTTTGTCTAGTTCTTCTTTCTATGCCCATGACTTGGCCTCTCTGTCTCATGCTTGCTGTAGGGAGGGCCACATGGGCAGCTGTACTTGTGTAATACCAGTCAGTAGTCCCTGAGGGCTGGATGGGGGACGGGCAGGCACCTCTGTAAGTAGTAGCTAGTCTAGCTGATGGACAAGGCAAACGTAACCAGATGGCCCTAGCAGCACACTGGCTAAAGGAACTAATGAAGCTCCTCAGGCTGCTGCTGCCCTGGACACGTGTCCACTGTGTGTGTGTGTGTGTGTGTGTGTGTGTGTGTGTGTGTGTGTGTGTGTGTGTGTGTGTGTGTGTGTGTGTTCAACACCAATCTCGAGGGGCTTCAGTCCGTGTCTGTCTGCATCCTTTCCTTCCTGTGGCTTACTCCATCACTTTATCCAGTTTACCACCATTATTACAACCAATTAATTAACAGTGGCTTCCTACCCTGTGGGATGAATCTCTATTCAAAAACTAGAGATTATTGCATTATAAAGGGAACAGAGCCCTCTGGGCCCAGGTGAAAAGTATTGCACTATAAAGGGAACAGAGCCCTATGGGCCCTGGTGAAAAGTATTGCACTATAAAGGGAACAGAGCCCTATGGGCCCTGGTGAAAAGTATTGCACTATAAAGGGAACAGAGCCCTATGGGCCCTGGTGAAAAGTATTGCATTATAAAGGGAACAGAGCCCTATGGGCCCAGGTGAAAAGTATTGCATTATAAAGGGAACAGAGCCCTATGGGCCCTGGTGAAAAGTATTGCACTATAAAGGGAACAGAGCCCTATGGGCCCTGGTGAAAAGTATTGCATTATAAAGGGAACAGAGCCCTATGGGCCCTGGTGAAAAGTATTGCACTATAAAGGGAACAGAGCCCTATGGGCCCTGGTGAAAAGTATTGCATTATAAAGGGAACAGAGCCCTATGGGCCCAGGTGAAAAGTATTGCATTATAAAGGGAACAGAGCCCTATGGGCCCTGGTGAAAAGTATTGCATTATAAAGGGAACAGAGCCCTATGGGCCCTGGTGAAAAGTATTGCACTATAAAGGGAACAGAGCCCTATGGGCCCTGGTGAAAAGTATTGCATTATAAAGGGAACAGAGCCCTATGGGCCCAGGTGAAAAGTATTGCACTATAAAGGGAACAGAGCCCTATGGGCCCTGGTGAAAAGTATTGCACTATAAAGGGAACAGAGCCCTATGGGCCCAGGTGAAAAGTATTGCACTATAAAGGGAACAGAGCCCTATGGGCCCTGGTGAATAGTATTGCATTATAAAGGGAACAGAGCCCTATGGGCCCTGGTGAAAAGTATTGCACTATAAAGGGAACAGAGCCATATGGGCCCTGGTGAAAAGTATTGCATTATAAAGGGAACAGAGCCCTATGGGCCCTGGTGAAAAGTATTGCATTATAAAGGGAACAGAGCCCTATGGGCCCTGGTGAAAAGTATTGCATTATAACGGGAACAGAGCCCTCTGGGCCCTGGTGAAAAGTATTGCACTATAAAGGGAACAGAGCCCTATGGGCCCTGGTGAAAAGTATTGCATTATAAAGGGAACAGAGCCCTATGGGCCCAGGTGAAAAGTATTGCACTATAAAGGGAACAGAGCCCTATGGGCCCTGGTGAAAAGTATTGCACTATAAACAAACCTCTCTCAACTCTTCTCTATCTCTTCCTCTCTGATTCTGACTCTCCCTTTCCCTCCCTCCATCTTACTCCCTTTCTAGCACACTCTCTGTCCATGTTTCTTTCTCTCTCTGTTTTTTTCTTGTCATGTTAGGGCAGGCAGCAGAGTGGAGTGGTTGAAGTGAAGTGGTAAACTCAGCTGTGATCTAGGGCTGTTCAACTGGCTGATGATGGTGTTTAAAGAGCTGCCTGCAGAAGCTCCCTCAGCCCAGCAGTAAACAATCTGACACAGCACAGACCTCTCTCTCTCTCTCGCTCTCTCGCTCTCGCTCTCGCTCTCTCAAATCATCTTATCTTATCTTGTTTTATTGGCATGAAATACAATTTGTAGAAATTGCCAAAGCAGTATAGGGGTACAGCATTTCAGTAAATACATTACAATACAATGAGGATAATGAAATTCAGTTTATTTCAGTAGTAATAATAATAGTACATATATAATCATGTATACAGGTACAACACTACTGCTGTTGTATTGTGGAATCTTCAGTCAATACATTAAATTAAATTAAAATAAGATTATCAAAAGAAAGCATGGCAAATAAATCAACTATTTATCGCTTTCTTTCTCTTTCGCTCTCTCTTTCTTTCTCATTCTTTCTCTCTCTTTCTTTCTTTCTTTCTCTTTATCTCTCGCTCTCTTTATTTTACTCTCTCTTTATCTCTCTCTTTCTTTCTCATTCTCTCTCTCTCTTTATTTTACTCTCTCTTTATCTCTCTCTTTCTCTCTCGCTCTCTTTATTTTACTCTCTCTTTATCTCTCTCTTTCTTTCTCTCTCTTTCTTTCTCTCTCTCCCTCTCTCTCTCGCTCCCTATTTCTCCTCACCCTGTCCATCCCTCCACCAGAAACACAAGCGAGGGAGAGAATTGTATGTGTGAGAGAGGGAGAGAAGAGAGAGGCTCTCTCTCTCCATCCATTACACAAACAACTCTCACCCCATCGCTCGTGTTTCTGTCCTCTCTCCCCCCCCGCTTCTCTCTGACTCTCTGTTTAGTTTCATATCACACCTCTTCACATTTTGCCCTGTCGAGTTTTCAGTCCAGTCATCTGCAGTGTGTCAAAAACAAAGATTAGATTTTCTCTAGTTTAGCACAAAATGGCAGATATGGCTTAGTCAGGGTCAATGGGTCACGGTCTGGCTGCTTTGTATATTGATGTGTGTGCATCAAATGGTATTAATGACTTAGAACTGGTACACAGTGTGTGTGTGTGTGTGTCTGTGTGTGTGGTGTATGTGTGCATGTGTGCCCACACTGCCAGGAGTGAGTGAATCTTCTATCTTCATGTGTTCATTAGTGTGTGGAATGAAGAGGAGGCCTCTGTGCAATTAGGAAACGTCTGACAGGACGTGAGAGGTCAAATGCCACTCACGTCCTGTCAGTGCAATGATGTAATGAGGTCAGAGGTAAAATGGAATGACATTTAACTGTTGGGGCGGCATTCTGCTCCCCTATCCTCCTCTCCAATGTCTGCAGTGTGCACTTGCTCGACTCCATATATTATATTGGTGTAAGGTAAGCTTAAGCTAGTGGGGGTTTACCTTATTTCTTACACCAGACCATTTCAACAATGAGGGGAAATGCAGACCAGGAAGCGGGGTAGAGAATAGGACCTCAGCTTATGGTTTTGGGAGGACTCGGGTTGTGTCCCAATATCTGAGATGGCATATTTTCCTCATCTCCTTTCCTTCGTGACCAAAAAGATCAAACTTGATCAATATAAATTCATGGAACATTGAGGACAACATACAATCTGTATTATCACATTTTGTGAGGATCGCAATTATGAGAAGTATAGAAGACGACACATTTCTGTCTAGGAATACAGAGAACTTTACACAGATTCATCTCTGGGACATGATGCTGCAGGGTGCAAACCGGTGTGTGTCTAGTCTGGCATCACGCCCCTCTCGTCTGTCATATGGAAGGGGTACTCTGGAGTCACGCCCCTCTCGTCTGTCATATGGAAGGGGTACTCTGGCATCACGCCCCTCTCGTCTGTCATATGGAAGGGGTACTCTGGAGTCACGCCCCTCTCGTCTGTCATATGGAAGGGGTACTCTGGCATCACGCCCCTCTCGTCTGTCATATGGAAGGGGTACTCTGGAGTCACGCCCCTCTCGTCTGTCATATGGAAGGGGTACTCTGGAGTCACGCCCCTCTCGTCTGTCATATGGAAGGGGTACTCTGGAGTCACGCCCCTCTCGTCTGTCATATGGAAGGGGTACTCTGGAGTCACGCCCCTCTCGTCTGTCATATGGAAGGGGTACTCTGGAGTCACGCCCCTCTCGTCTGTCATATGGAAGGGGTACTCTGGAGTCACGCCCCTCTAGTCTGTCATATGGAAGGGGTACTCTGGAGTCACGCCCCTGCTGCTCTGTCATATGGAAGGGGTACTCTGGAGTCACGCCCCTCTAGTCTGTCATATGGAAGGGGTACTCTGGAGTCACGCCCCTCTCGTCTGTCATATGGAAGGGGTACTCTGGAGTCACGCCCCTCTCGTCTGTCATATGGAAGGGGTACTCTGGAGTCACGCCCCTCTCGTCTGTCATATGGAAGGGGTACTCTGGAGTCACGCCCCTCTAGTCTGTCATATGGAAGGGGTACTCTGGAGTCACGCCCCTCTAGTCTGTCATATGGAAGGGGTACTCTGGAGTCACGCCCCTCTAGTCTATCATATGGAAGGGGTACTCTGGAGTCACGCCCTGCTGCTCTGTCATATGGAAGGGGTACTCTGGAGTCACGCCCCTCTAGTCTGTCATATGGAAGGGGTACTCTGGAGTCACGCCCCGCTGCTCTGTCATATGGAAGGGGTACTCTGGAGGCACGCCCCTCTAGTCTGTCATATGGAAGGGGTACTCTGGAGTCACGCCCCTCTAGTCTGTCATATGGAAGGGGTACTCTGGAGTCACGCCCCGCTGCTCTGTCATATGGAAGGGGTACTCTGGAGTCACACCTCTGCTAGCTCTGTCATATGGAAGGGGTACTCTGGAGTCACGCCCCTCTAGTCTGTCATATGGAAGGGGTACTCTGGAGTCACGCCCCTGCTAGCTCTGTCATATGGAAGGGGTACTCTGGAGTCACGCCCCTCTAGTCTGTCATATGGAAGGGGTACTCTGGAGTCACGCCCCTCTAGTCTGTCATATGGAAGGGGTACTCTGGAGTCACGCCCCTCTAGTCTGTCATATGGAAGGGGTACTCTGGAGTCACACCTCTCTAGTCTGTCATATGGAAGGGGTACTCTGGAGTCACGCCCCTCTAGCTCTGTCATATGGAAGGGGTACTCTGGAGTCACGCCCCTCTAGTCTGTCAAATGGAAGGGGTACTCTGGAGTCACGCCCCTCTAGCTCTGTCATATGGAAGGGGTACTCTGGAGTCACGCCCCTCTAGTCTGTCATATGGAAGGGGTACTCTGGAGTCACGCCCCTCTAGTCTGTCATATGGAAGGGGTACTCTGGAGTCACGCCCCTCTAGTCTGTCATATGGAAGGGGTACTCTGGAGTCACACCTCTCTAGTCTGTCATATGGAAGGGGTACTCTGGAGTCACGCCCCGCTGCTCTGTCATATGGAAGGGGTACTCTGGAGTCACGCCCCTCTAGTCTGTCATGTGGAAGGGGTACTCTGGAGTCACGCCCCTCTAGTCTGTCATATGGAAGGGGTACTCTGGAGTCACGCCCCTCTAGTCTGTCATATGGAAGGGGTACTCTGGAGTCACGCCCCTCTAGTCTGTCATATGGAAGGGGTACTCTGGAGTCACGCCCCTGCTAGCTCTGTCATATGGAAGGGGTACTCTGGAGTCACGCCCCTCTAGTCTGTCATATGGAAGGGGTACTCTGGAGTCACGCCCCTCTAGTCTGTCATATGGAAGGGGTACTCTGGAGTCACGCCCCTCTAGTCTGTCATATGGAAGGGGTACTCTGGAGTCACGCCTCTCTAGTCTGTTATATGGAAGGGGTACTCTGGAGTCACGCCCCGCTGCTCTGTCATATGGAAGGGGTACTCTGGAGTCACGCCCCTCTAGTCTGTCATGTGGAAGGGGTACTCTGGAGTCACGCCCCTCTAGTCTGTCATATGGAAGGGGTACTCTGGAGTCACGCCCCTCTAGTCTGTCATGTGGAAGGGGTACTCTGGAGTCACGCCCCTCTAGTCTGTCATATGGAAGGGGTACTCTGGAGTCACGCCCCTCTAGTCTGTCATATGGAAGGGGTACTCTGGAGTCACGCCCCTCTAGTCTGTCATATGGAAGGGGTACTCTGGAGTCACGCCCCTCTAGTCTGTCATATGGAAGGGGTACTCTGGAGTCACGCCCCTCTAGTCTGTCATATGGAAGGGGTACTCTGGAGTCACGCCCCTCTAGTCTGTCATATGGAAGGGGTACTCTGGAGTCACGCCCCTCTAGTCTGTCATATGGAAGGGGTACTCTGGAGTCACGCCCCTCTAGTCTGTCATATGGAAGGGGTACTCTGGAGTCACGCCTCTGCTAGCTCTGTCATATGGAAGGGGTACTCTGGAGTCACGCCCCGCTAGCTCTGTCATATGGAAGGGGTACTCTGGAGTCACGCCCCTCTAGTCTGTCATATGGAAGGGGTACTCTGGAGTCACGCCCCTCTAGTCTGTCATATGGAAGGGGTACTCTGGAGTCACGCCCCGCTGCTCTGTCATATGGAAGGGGTACTCTGGAGTCACACCTCTCTAGTCTGTCATATGGAAGGGGTACTCTGGAGTCACGCCCCGCTGCTCTGTCATATGGAA